>NW_004754926.1:1810919-1813419 GCF_000188695.1 Salpingoeca rosetta | reverse complement strand
ACAAGGCCTCTGGCCGCACATATCACACCAAGTTCAACCCTCCCAAGGTTCCCGGCAAGGATGACGTAAGTGTGTTTGTGTGTGAGTCTGTGTTTGCTTGCGTGAGCGTGTGTGTGGTCTGTGTGAGTGTGTGTCTGTGTGTGTGTGTGGTCTGTGTGTGAGTGAGTCTGTGTTTGCTTGCTTGTCTGCTGCAGATGAGGCGGTGTTTGATGCGTGTGCTCATGGCTGCTGTGTGATTTCTTTGCTTCAGGTCACGGGCGAGGACCTCTACAAGCGCCCCGATGACAACGCCGAGGTATGGTGCGCGCTGAACTGTGCACAGCGACGTGGGACAGCGACGTGGGGCAGAGACAGAGGCAGAGACAGACAGTCAGATGCGCGCGCACGTACACACCCACCCACCCACACACACACACACACACAGACACCCACACACACACACACACACACACACACACACACACACACACACACACACACACACACACACACACACACACACACACACACACACACACACACACACACAACACACACATGCAAACACCACCCCACCCCCCACCCACACACACACCCCCACCCACACACACACTCACGTCCTTGCGTTGTTGCTTGATAGTCGCTGAAGAAGCGCCTGGCAGCATACCACGAGAAGACGGCCCCTCTTTGCGACTACTACGACAAGAAGGTGCGTGCGTGTATGTGCGTCTGCACACATGCTTTGCTGCTCTAGGCACTCGCGTTCACTCACCCTTGGCTCTGCTGCTGCTGTTTTGTTTGTTCCCACCTGTTGGTCGTGTGTGGTTCAGGGCATCCTGCACCGTATTGAGGCAGACAACGCTCAGGCGACCGTGTGGGCCAAGATCCAGAACATCTTTGACGGCTGTATCAAGAAGTAGACTCGCGTGTGTCACCATCACATCACACACTTGCTTGCAATACCACCATCGCGCATGCATGCTTCCTTGTAACAGTCTTCCTTTTCCCTCCAGTACACTGCCTGGCCGGCCCAAAACCAATAAAAACACATGTGAATCAGCGAACCCACCTTTATGTATGCTGTGCAGTGTTTTGATTACTCTGCGAGCACTATTACCCTATCCTGACTGCAGCAGCGTCAAACGTGCTCAGTGGCATGCAGTCCCCTAACTCTTCCTCCGCTCACACACAATTGCTGTTGCTCAGTTCACGAAATAAGTTTGGGGGGAGGTTTAATGGTGTGGATCCCAGTTCATCAAAGAAGAGGAGCGCGCACACGCCAACAAAGAGAAGAAACGTAGCGCAGCTCACATCATTCTCAGGGCAAAACAGAACACACGCTTAGGGAGGGGGAGAAGACAGTCTAAACATGAAGTGTGCCGTGCCAGTGGACAAGCAGCAAATCACAACATGCTTATACAAGGTCAATCAATCAAGGTTATGGGACAAGTGGTAGAGAGATGGGCAAGACAGGACGAAAGCATGACACAATGAAGATTGTGCATGCGTTGCGTGCAAGTGAGTGTGGAGGTTGGCTCGCTTAACCGCCGAAGCCGTAGAGGGTGCGGCCCTGGCGCTTGAGAGCGTAGACGACGTCGAGGGCGGTGACGGTCTTGCGGCGAGCGTGCTCGGTGTAGGTGACGGCGTCACGGATGACGTTCTCGAGGAAGGTCTTGAGCACAGAGCGGGTCTCCTCGTAGATGAGGCCGGAAATGCGCTTGACACCACCACGGCGAGCGAGACGGCGGATGGCGGGCTTGGTCACACCCTGGATGTTGTCGCGGAGGATCTTGCGATGGCGCTTGGCACCACCCTTTCCGAGGCCCTTGCCGCCCTTGCCACGTCCAGACATGATTTGAGGTAGGTGTTGGTTGGTTGGAAGAAGAGGAGGAGTCTTGCTGGCTTGCTTGGAGTGCTTGGTTGAATGCAGTTGAGAAAATGAATGTCTCTGCTTCAACTGTCGCGCTTGTATCCGCTGCTGTGTGCTGCGCTGTGCTGTGCTGTGCGCTGTGCAGCGCGGACACGAAAGAAAATTCACTAGGACCATTCACCAACGTGTTTGGCGGGCAAAGAGAGAATTTGTTTTGTTTCGCGCCAACGCACAAACAGACACCGTCTACGAAAATTCGCCCTTTCTTTCTTGCATTAAAGGGACAACGCCCGCGCCTCTGCGAAAGCCACACAAACCAAGCAGGGAAAACGGCACTGGCGCCGTTGCACCAAGCACCAAGCACCACCACTTCGACGGATGGTCGGGGTGATTGTGGAGTGTGCCTGCCTGTTCGGTTCATTTTCATCTGCTGCTATCCAATCAAGTCTCAGGACCCTCAACCGCCGCTTCACCCTCCTTCTTCCAACCCCCCAACAACTACAAGCAACCATGTCTGGTCGTGGCAAGTCTGGCAAGGCCTCCACTGGCAAGAGCAAGACCCGTTCCTCCCGCGCCGGTCTGCAGTTCCCCGTTGGCCGTATCCACCGCCATCTCCGCCAGGGCAACTACGCCCAGCGCATCGGTGCCGGC
>NW_004754926.1:1800919-1805919 GCF_000188695.1 Salpingoeca rosetta | reverse complement strand
CGGGCAGCAATGACATTAGAAGAACACACACAAACCCACACACACACACACACACACACACACACACACCCACACCCACACCCACACACACACACACACACACACACACACACACACACACACACACACACACACACACACCTGCACCCAGCTGATGGCCTGGTACACGTTTGCATGTTCTGCTGCAAGATAGTACGTGCGGCCCGGTGTCCGAATCTGTTGGTCAAGAGACAGCGACAGCGATGTGAGCAGCTGAACGACCCACAACCCATCTATAGCATCAGCCATAGACCGACGTCGCGCGCACGAATCGAAGCACGTGGTAGCCGTGAACGTGAACGTAGCGTACTCATCGGCAACCAAATACATGGGCAAGCAAAGTACTCACCTCAAAGTGCGCACTTCCTGGTCTCGGGATGGTCTGGGAGTTTTTCAGGTTCACAGATCCCCGCAACACCTTCCCGTCATAATCTACAGGCACAACCGGCAAGTTTGGCACAAAGCAAGGGATAAGCACAAAACGGGCAGCCGTGCGTGGAGATGGCGAGCAAACGCACTGAGGGTGGGCGCATGGGGCACGCTGAAGCACTAATGCCGTCGCCAACACGCACATTCGAGGATGCATTCGCCAGTGTCTCGATTTCTTTTGAGCACAAACCACCTGTAATTAAGGTGCGTAAGTGGTGGGTATTGGGGTGCAAAGGGGTACAAGCGGGCAGTTGCACTGCCAAAACCAACAGTTCACGACACTGCTGCGCGTCCAACAACCACATGTGCGTGCAGAGAGAGAGAGAGGGGGGGAGAGAGAGACAGGCAGAGACAGACAGACAGACAAACAGACAGACAGAGACAGAGACAGAGAGAGAGAGAGCACACGGGCGAATACAAAACACAACACCACTGCAACACAGCACACACACAGCACACACACACACACACCAGAGCACAATTAAAGCACACACACACATTAAACACGCACCGTTGTTTGACAGAGGTGATGGTTTTCAGTCGCTTTGTCTTCAGGAGAAACCCTTCTTTGAGGACTTGAAATCCATCGCCACTGGCTCCTTTGGGCAGTGGTTTGCTGATGTTGACATCCCCTTCCACCTCCATGACTGGCAGGCAGTGTTTCTGGGCGAGCGATGTGAGGGTGCTGCTGCTGTTGTTGTTGTTGGCTGGGTTTGTTTGTTTGGGTTGTCTTTGGTGGTGCAAGTCGGGAAAATTCGCCACAGCACCAACACATTCTCGCGCCTCACTGGATCGTGTGTTCTGTGTGTGCTGTGTTTGTGTCTGTGTGTGAACGACGTTTACTGGTGTGATTTGATGTGATACCGCGCAGGTCACCCTGTTGCTCACAGCACAACAACAGTGCGTATGTGACGCAACAACACAAGCAACACATGTAACAGTTTGAAGGCGAACATCACGGCATGGCGCGGCATGACATGGCACGGTTGCAATGGAAACGGTGGAATGGAATGAAGACGCACACACACACGCACATGCACACACACACACACACACACACACACACATACACACACACAACTACGCATGCGCCCAACCACACACACACACACACACACACACAACTACGCATGCGCCCAACAACAATTGAGTGCAGGCGACTTGGCCAAAGCGGTGTTCCCCCCCCCCCCCCACCTTGCGCCTAGTTCGCCTCAGCCTCATCGTCACTGATGTCAATGTCAATGTCGATGTCGGCAAGGTTGTCGACAAGGGCCTTCATCTCCGTGATGCCTGTCAGGTCCTCCAGCAGCTTCGGGTCGTTCACGGCGTCGCGCAGCAGCCGCTCCGGATCACTTTGCCACAGATCAACAACCTGCGTGCACGCGGGTGTGTGTTGTGAGGGTTGTGAGGGTTGTGTGCATTTGTGTGTGTGTGTGTGTGTGTGCGTGTGTGTGTGCGTGTGCGTGTGTGTGCGTGTGTGTGTGCGTGTGGGTGTATGTACATATGTATGTGTGTGTGTTTATTGTGAGGGTTGCGTCTGTGAGCTACAACTGCGACTCATTGGCCCCAAACGACCAGTATGCAAAACCCTCCCGAGCCCTTCTTTTGCAACAGTGCCAAGCGCTCACCTTGCGAGAGCAGGCAATGCAGTGGGAGAAAGGGTGCCCTGCAAACAGCATGCTAGAGAATCCTGACACGGAGCCGCGGATCTGCTGTGGCACCGCGCCCATGGGGCTGGCGTCGTCGTCGCTGGGGTCCGTCAGACCAACAGTCACCCTACAAGGCAAGATGGAGGAAGATGGTGATGGAGGGACAGGGGTGAGGGAGGGAGAGACGGGGGTTGAGAGCAAGTTGGGAGAGGAGATGAACCAATGCGTTGCACGCAATTCAAACACGTGTGAACTGTGTGTCTACGTGCGCATGTCACCCGACTCCCTGCCTCAAGCACCACCACAACCACCTTCACCACCACCATTTCATCCTCCCACGTGCAAACCGCTGACCCCTGTGGATGGTGCATGAGGCTGATGAGGAGCTCCACAACGGTGGCGGCTGCGATCATGGACACGCCCGGCCGCGACACGGTGCACTGCTGGTCAAGCGTGCGGTCCCGTGTCGACTGGAGAAGGGAGAGATGTGGAGGAAGGGGGATTGGTGTTCGTGGTGAAGTTGGGGTGGATGGAGTGGAAATGGTGGTGGTGTCGCAGTGAGATGACGGCAGCACCGCAGACACACGCGAATGCGAGCACTTGACATTGCACACACACACACACACACACACACACACACACACACACATACACACACACACACACACACAAAACCTCAAACTGGAACTCACGTTCTGAGGGGCGGTGCCGTCGTTGCAGAAGTAGCAGCCTGTTGTCATGTTTCCTGATGGGCCACTCGGATGCCCGTGGCGCATGGCAACATACGTGTCAAACCCAAGCGCCGCCGTCATGCACACCTGTCCAGCAACGGCAGTCAGGAGACACGTGCTTGCAAGCATGAGCACGGCGGGACCATCGCGCAAACCCCTCAATGAACATGCAACGGAAAAGATGACGAAATCAGAGCAGCACCCAAGTCACACACACGCGCGTGCCCGCATGGAATCATGAGCCATTCACACACACAAACACACAAAACACACACACACACACACAAACACATATCATTGAAACAGCACACCCATACACGCATCATCACAACGCATCATCACAACGCAACACCTGTCTCACATACACGTTACCACATCACACATCACCGGTCACACGACCTTGTTCTCTGCCGCTGCAATGACGGTTGGCAGCCAGCGCGCCTCGCGTGTGTCTGTGAGGAGAAACACAACGTCGTGCTCGGAAATCAGCGACTGCAGCTTGCGCGTGTTGGCCATCGTCTGTTGTGTTGATGGACAACGGCAACGCCAGCGGTGACGATGACAATGACAGTGACATAGCAAGTAAGGGGAGGACAGTGAGGACGTGTGCGTGTGTGTGTCTGTGTGTGTGCGTGTGTCTGTGTGTGTGTGTCTGTGTGTGTGCGTGCGTGTGCGTGTGAACGAAGCACATATGTATGATGCACAGGTGTATGGGCGCGTGACAGGCAGAGCATGCTGGCGCAGAGTCACAGTGACAGCACGTGCATGTGCGCACACACACACACACACACTCACTCACTCACTCACTCACTCACTCACACGCACACACACACACACGGGCGTGCCACCAGCACCTGGGGAAAAGCGGCAGGAGAGACAGGGTGGCCCGCCATTGGGATTGACATCACAATCCCACGCGTCGTCTGCTCATCGCACGTGTGATGGTGGTGGGAATGATGATGATGAGATGGCAGAGGTGGTGGTGCATGAGATGATTGGTCCGCGCACACACACATGTGCATAGACACACACATGTGCATAGACACACACACACACACACACACACACACACACACACACATACACATACCACGCCAGGGAAGATTTGGCGAAGGCGAAGAGCGGCTGTCTCGGCTTTCGGTTTCCCGCCGTCAAGGCAGTCCTCAAACTGCAGCCGGTGGCGCCGCACGATGTGTGGGAGTCGTTTACAGTCACGCAATTACACTATCATCACAGCAACAACAACGCTATACCAAGCACATCATCATCGCCATCATCACCACCATCATCATTATCATCATCGTGATCACCAATCACCTGGAAAAGGGACTGGCGGACCGGGTTGGAGAACGACACGCGGCCGTTGTCCACAAACGTGATGTGACGAACACCCCATCCCTGGTTGATGATGATGATGATGATGATGATGATGATGATGATGATGATGATGATGATGATGATGATGATGATGATGATGATGATGATGATGATGATGATGATGATGATGATGATGATGATGATGATGATGATGATGATGATGATGATGACGATGATGATGATGGTGATGGTCGTAGTTGAGATGTCGTGGTGCAAAGAGAGAGTGGAGAGGAGGGAGGAGGTAAACAAGTGCAAGCACGTGCTACCATCATCGTCGCCACCACCACCACCACCACCATCATCATCATCATCATCCTCACCAGGAGTGCGCGTGCCACGTTGCATCCGAGGGTGCCGGCGCCGAGAAGAAGACATTTTGTCGCTGCGATCCGCTCGAGATCGACCGACGGCATCAGCCGCCACCGCATCAACTTCAGGTTCAGGTCCACAGCCGTCGTCGCAAGCCTGACACAGACACACACACAGGCAAATGTGAGGTTGGAGTCACGTGTGTGTGTGAGTGTGTGTGTGTGTGTTTGTGTGTGTGTGTGTGTGTTTGAGTGTGTTTGAGTTTGTATGTGTGTCTTTGTGTATGTGTGTGTGTGTGTCAACCGGACCTGGTTGGGTCCATGGTTCCGGCGAGATCGCACACACGCGGCACCAGGCGCCCTTTGCTGTCCTTCTCCACGCCTTTCACGTGCTTGCCTAAAGCGCATACACATGTACACACGCGTATGAACGTGGCTGTTCGTGAGTATCGCAGCGCCATGGCGAT
>NW_004754926.1:1769900-1800819 GCF_000188695.1 Salpingoeca rosetta | reverse complement strand
AATCCACCCAACAACATCTTTCAAACACCAAACCAAATTTTTCACACACCACAACCTTCTAGAGGGGCCACCCACCAAGCAGGCCAACGTTTTTTAGATGCTCAGATCATAAGACGCCGAGAAGAACGGCGTGATGAGAATGCGCGAGAAATCATTCGTGCTGCCCAGCGTGGGTGGCGTTAGTACCACACCACGCCGTTTTTGCACCCCATCACGTGGGGGATTTTGTGTGAAGGGGGGTATTATGCAGCATCTTCACCAGCATCTTTTTTCCAGCAGCAGCCCCCCCACACAACTTCTCCCAGCACCGCCAATAATAATCATACCTCCACAACACCAACAAAAAATAATTATGCCTGCCAGCCAACCAGGGGGGGGGCCACCTCCCCGCCGCCGCCGCGGTGCGAGGGGAGCGCTGCGACGATTCGTCCGGCCCAACTAGTATGAGCCGCCACCCCGCTCGCATCCATCACCGCAAACAGTACCCGCTGGCGCAGGGGTGTGTGTGTGTGTGTGTGTGTGTGTGTGTGTGTGTGTGTGTGTGTGTGCGCGTGTGTGTGTACGTAAGAGGAGTGAAAGGCAAACAACACCACACAAACACACAAGCACCCACACAACCATACCACAGGCACCCACACGATCACCCCCCCCCCACACACACACACACACACAAAGCGAAGGCAAGCAGGGCCACGTGCGTACCTCGTCATCGAACATCTCTGGTGCCATATCCGTAAGTGGCAGCACAGCAGCGGCAGGACCGTCGTCCTCATCGCTTCCACGCATGTCCACGATGAACGCCGATAGCGTGGGTGTGGATGCACACAGCGCCGTGACGCCCGCGGCGATGGCAGACATCTGGCGACCACAATGACGGTGGTGGTGGTGATAATGATGTGTGAAATGCACTGTATGCGCAGCACTACCACAGCAGCAAGTCACCAGCATCTCCGCACACACAAACAAACAAACAAGCAAACAAACAAGCCCGCACCTGCTCCTCCGTGAGGGAGTCTGCGATGGGCTGGAGTGCAAGCTGTGTGAGCGGGGTGTCCGTCGGCACAAGGGCGGGAAAGGCAAACCAGTAGTAGAACTTGTACTTCTTGAGGTCAGAGAACGTGAGCAGCACAAAGCGGTGCAGCTGGCTGTTGTCGCTCAGCACGTCTCCGCTCGTGATTGCACGCGCAATCTGACCAAGGGAAGAGGAGCGGGAGGAGGAGAACAATGCGAGTTGGGAGTGGGTTTGAGAGGGTTGGTGCGGTTGGTGAGGCGTGAGTGGCAGGGGATGTGCACCTAACATGAAACCACCATCACACACAAGCATACACACACGCACACACACAAGCATACACACACGCACACACGCACGCACACACGCACGCACGTACACACACAAGAGCGTGTGTACTGCTCTGACCTCTCCAGCGCATGTCTGGGTCATGGCGGCAATGTCGGCTTTCTTGAACTCATCGAGCGTGTTCGTGTTGAACAAATCGCCACTGCACAGCAGTCACGGCAGTCACGGCAGTCACAGTTGAGGCATGACAGCGTGGCAAGGGGGTGGCAGTGTGTTCGGGTGAGGACAAAGTGAAACGCAAACATGCGGAAATGGAGGCTGTGCGTCGAAACGTAAACGAAGCAAATTGGCGCACGCACACACACACACACACACACACACACACACACACACACACACACACACACACACACACACACACACACACGTTCTGACGGCCAGAAAAAACACATCTCACTGGCTCAACGCACCGCATCAAGTAGACCTGGCCCACGCGCGCCGCAGCGGGGTCCCTGAAGTTGGTGGAAGATGAATGATGTTGCCGAGTGTGAGCACAATAGTAGACGTGAAAACAAACTCGTCAAGGAGCCACGCAATATACAGCAGCTCACAGCAGCCCATTGCAGCCCATTTTCAGAGTCTTCTTGATGACAGGGAGACTGCGTCGACCCAAATGTGCATGACAACACACCTCTCAAATGACTCTGCACTGACAGCGGCGCGGGCTGGCATGTCAGGCCGATGGCCTGCCGATTCATGACCCACATGATGAGTTGCGCCACAAGGTCAGAGCAGCGTCGTACACTGTCAGTGTGTGTGTGTGTGTGCACGCACATGTACACTCAAGTGCGTACACACACACACACACACACACACACACACACACACACACACTCAAGTGCGCGCACACATGGGCGGGCTGACTGACCGGTTGCAAACGAGGCAAAGATGGGTTGGGCCTCTTTGCTGAGGCGATAGTCGGTGAGCTTGCGGTTGGACAGGGAGTGCCAAAACGCCGTGTCCGCCGAACTGAGCAGCACATAATCACAATACACCAGCAGGATTGACAGCAATAAGGAAAAAAAAAAAAACAAGTGGACAACCACACCAGCATGTGACGACAGGAATCCCCTCCACGTTCACGGTCGTGGACACATGTCCAGCTGCTGGAACACCCACTTACGTCATCACCAACGACACATGCACAAACATGCACAACACAGGACAAACACAAACAAAACTGGCTGGCATGGATACCTCGAGAACGGGGCAAACTTGAGCACTGGGGTCGACGTCATGGTGCTGCTGCTGCGCAAGCAAAGAGGCAATGGGGAGCAGTGAGGCAATCAGGCCAGCCAGCAATCACCTGAACAAACGAGTGGACGCCTGCTTGTGGATCACGGGGTACATGAGATGAATGAGCCAGCGATCACAGACCACCAAAAGGGAAAGAAGCAAGACCCTCCTCACTTGTTGTTTGTTGTGTGGGTCAGCAGCGTTGTGCGTCAGCCGAAAAGTGGTTGTGTCATCTATTATTTTTCCACAATGATGATGGAGCGAAGCGGCAGACGAGGCAGCAGGAGTCGCAGCCGCAGCCCTCCGCCTGGCAGGCAGGGCCGCGGCAGGCGAGGGGATGAACCATGGAGGAGGAGAGATGATGATGATGATGGCGGTGATGGAGACACGCGGCGGGGCAGGGACGACCGGAAGCCCACAAGAAGAAGCCGGTGGGATGACGACGACGACGACGACCATGACCGCAATGCAAGCCGTCACCGCCGTGGCCAGCGCGATGTGCAGCGTCACGACCGCACCGCCAGGAACAGTGGCGGTAACGAACGTTTCCACCAACGCGCAGCGCGAGAAGAACCCCGGCGGGAAGGACAGGTACCGCAGGCACCGCAGGCACCGCCTCTGCGTGAAGAGAGAGAGCGTGGTGGTCGCGGACCGCGGCGGCCAAGGTGGCGTCAAGAGCAGAACGACAACGACGAAGGCGTTGAACCCGGCAAGGAGCGATGGGGCCCTCAAGAGGATGGTGACGATGACGAAGATGGTGATGAAGAGCAAAAGCCCAAGGAGCTGCCCAACTTTGAGCAATCTGGCTTGCTCTTCAATGACGCCAACACATTCAAGGGTGTTGTGATTCAGCATGTTGAGCCGCCGGAGGCGCGCAAGCCCAAGCTGCGCTGGCGCCTGTATCCCTTCAAGGGCGACGAGCTTCTGCCCCTCATCTACATTCATCGCCAGTCGTGCTACCTCATTGGTCGAGATGACTCTGTCTCCGACATTCCCATGCTCCACCCATCCATCTCAAAACAGCACGCCGGTCAGTGTGTGTGTGTGTGTGTGTGTGGCGTGTGTGTGTGTGTGTGTGTGTGTGTGTGTGTGTGGCGTGTGTGACAAAGAGACAGAGACAGAGAGAGAGAGTGTGTGTGTGTGTGTGTGTCAGTGCATTCGTGTGTGTGTGTGTGTCTGTACATGTTTGTGTGTTTGTGGCTGGTTTTGTGCGCATCTGTCTGTGCGCGTGCATTTGTGTCTGTGTTTGTGAACCCATTCATTCTGTATATTTGTATCTGGTATCCACATCGTTGCCCGCCTGGTTCATGTGCCAATTGCGCTGTTGGGCTGCGTCCACCTCATCCTACGCCCCGCTCACCTCCCCCGCCCCTCCTCCTGTTTCACACCAAACCAACCATGTAGTGATTCAATTTCGGCTCGTGCCGCAAAAGGCCGGTGCCCGTTCCAAAAACATCATCAAGCCATACATCATGGACCTTGGCAGGTGCGCCCAAACACACATTTGGCTCTTGCATGTTCTGTGTGCATGCTTTTCAACTGCTTTGTGCACGTATCATGCTGCTCGCCCCAGCTTTCTTATTACCACACACACGTACACGTACATACTTGTACAATTGCACACACACTCACACTCACACATACACACACATGCACTCACACTCACACATGCACTCACATGCACACACGTACACACACATGTGCGCGTGGCACACCACCACCACCACACCACCATCATCACCGCTGCAGCACAAACAAGACGACACTCAACGGCAAGGAGCTTGAGCCGCGGCGCTACTACGAACTGCGGGAACGCGATGCGCTCAAGTTTGGATTCAGTACCCGCGAGTACGTGCTGTTGCATGAGCAGTCGACAGGCGCTGGTGGCGGTGGCGGCGGTAGTGGTGGTGGTGACACCGCTGATGTGGATGAACTGGACATGGAGCAAGAGGACATTGGTGTGCAGCCCGTGGACCAGTAACGACGTGGCAGTCATATGTGTGTGTGTGTGTGTGCGTGTGTGTGTGCGTGTGTGTCTGTGTGTGTCTGTGTGTTGTGTGTTGTGTCTGTGTCTGTGTGTGTCTGTGTGTGTCTGTGTGTGTATGTGTTTGCCCCTCTTCTCCCTTCCCTCGATATGTTCCCACCCCTCTCTCCTTCTCTCTGTCTCTCGCTCCCTTTGTATCCATTTCATGGCTGTAGATCATCCATTGGCCTTGTTCTGATCTGTCTTCTATGCATCTAAGAAACAACAAGCAGCACCAACCCTGAGCCAACCCCCCCCCCCCAGCAATGTCAGTGTGAAGTGGTGTTGTGGATTGAAAGGAAATGTGAGGCCAGGGGTGACTGATTCACTATGACGACAACATGGCCTCGCACGCAACAGCTGCCCTTATCACGCAGCCTTTTCTTGGATCTTGGTCCACTGCTCTGGCGTGTACGTTTTCTGGTCGCAAGTAAGCGTACAATGCGTCGATGAATGTGTGGCCGTGAAACATAGGTCGCAACAACATGCAACTGAACCCAGCATAATGTCACAACTCACGAGGGCACATACGCACACCCGTCAGAAACAGTCACGCAACACATCCCTGCAGCATGACATGCCGCATCACACACACACACACACACACACACACACACACACACCACAACGTAACAGGCGAGAGCACGCTCACCTGAGAGAAGGCGTGGATGGCTTTGAGTTCGTCTTCGAGGGCAGTGTTGACGAGGCGGTGCCGCTTCAGAAGAGGCAAGCCCTGGAACTGTGTTGACACAATCACCGCCTCAAAAGCCTGGCCGCACCCACCAGAAGTGTCCTCAACCTGAGATGGAGTGCGTGTGCGCATGTGTGTGTGTGTGGAGGGAGGGAGGGGTAATGTTGAGCGTGGATGTTGCAGCCCGTGCAAACCAATCATCAGAGCAAATGCATACAATCCACACATCACATCACATACATCACACACACATCACACATCACACACATCACATCACACATCACACACACATCACACATCACACATCATATACATCACACACACACATCACACACACACATGACTTCTGACCTCAACATGCTGTGCCTCCAGTGCATCTTGGAGCTTCGCACGGATGCTCTCCGCTGTGATTGCCATCGTGCTGGTCAGAGATGGTGCAGGTGATGAGTGCTGTTGGCGAATGTTACTGCCTCCCTCTGCCTGCTTTTGCTGATTTCTATGAATACCACCCGCAAATGTTCCGAACTTGGGGCGTTGCGAGGCAGCAGAGCACCTGCCGCTGCTGCACCACCACGAGCCTTCGCCATGCTGCGGCGAGGAGGGCAGCAAGTGCTGTCACAGCAGCAACAACAACAACAACAACAACAACAACAACAACCACGCGCACGAGCGATCTGAGGCGTGTGGGTATGGCTGTGCGGCTGCGCAGTGCACGCAGTGCATGCAGTGCTGGTGTTGCGTCATTTCACACACATCGACAACTGCAACAGCAGCAGCCTGCAGAAGGCTCGCGGGTGGGTGCTGCGGTGGTATCTGCAGCGTTGAAGGAGTTGGAAGCTGCACTTGGCAAGCAAGCTGTGACCACGGCCACGGCCGTGCGGGACCAACACTCGCACGACGAATCGTTTCATGCACCTCACCTCCCAGATGCAGGTAGTGTGATAGCGTGCGTTTGTTTGTTGTTTGTTTGTTGTTTGTTTGTGTGTGTGTGTGTGTGTGTGTGTGTTTGTGATTGCGGAAATGCGATTGTGATTACCTGTGTGGCTGTGTGATTCTGTATGCCGTTGTGTATGTGCGTGTCTGTGCGCGTGGCTTGTCCCATACATTCTCTGCATCCACTGCACGCACTGCACAGTGGTCTATCCAACCAGCGTTGAGCAAGTAAGCGCTGTGGCGCAAGTATGCCACCAGCACCGCGTACCCATGATCCCATTTGGCACAGGCACGGGGCTGGAAAGCGGCGTGAGCGCACCTTCGGTGAGACGCACACCACCCTACCCGCAGCTGCTCCGGGCTCATTGCACTTTCACCACGCTCTCTCCTTCTTCGTGTTCTCGCTATTGTCGTGAGGACTGCCCCACGCTGCCCCATGCTGCTCCTCCCTCGTCTTCTATCAGCACATGTGGTCGCATGGCGTGACGCGTGTCTGAACAACACTGTTCTGCTTGACAGGGAGGCGTGTGCATTGACCTGTCCAAGATGGACGCCATCGTCGATGTCAACACGGAGGATGCCACATGCACGGTGCAGCCTGGCGTGACGCGCAAATCACTCAACGCGCATCTTCGCGACACAGGCCTTTGGTTTCCCATCGACCCTGGCGCCGGTATGTCCTTTTCCACTCAACCGTCTTTCGGCTGCTCGGCTGTGCGTGTCTCTGTGTGTCTGTGTCTGTGTCTGTGTGTGCGTACATCTTGATGTGTGTGTGTGTGTGTTGGAGATTGGTTGCACGGCCCGGCTTCACTCTTTCACTCTTTCTCTTTCTCCGTTTCTCTCTGTCTGTCTCTTCCTTTCTCTCGATGTGCCTGCGTTCCTGTCTGTGAATATCATTTGTGGCAATCTTTTCTCTTTTGTCACTCACGTTCTCGTGTCTTCACCACAATGTGTGCTGCCGCCTTGCCCCATCATTCCATCGTTTACCTTGCACGCACATCCTCCTCGCCATCATGTCATGTCACCGCCCGCCGCCGCCACACAACGCGACACCACAAGATGCGTCGCTGTGTGGCATGTGCGCCACGGGTGCGTCTGGCACCGTTGCTGTTCGATATGGCACAATGCGCGACAATGTGCTTAATCTGCAGGTGGTGATGGCTGATGGTCAGATCATGCACACCGCAGGACCAAAGGTTCGTGGCGTGTGGTGGTCGGTGATTTTGGTGTTTGCGACAAGGAGGGGGACAAATGCGGGTGTGCACGTTGCTTGGTCATCAGTGTTATGTTATCGTGAAGACAGACTTGTTTGTATGACAGCTAAACCGTAACTTTGTGTCGCACACACAATCACACAGACATACACATTTACACATACGCACTCACACACACACACACACTTACACGCACTCACTCGCACTCACTCACAACCTCATTCACACACTCACACGCAATCTCACTCACAATCTCACTCACAACCTCACTCCTCCTCCAAAGGGCCGGGCGCCCAAGTCGTCTGCGGGGCTGAACCTGACGCATCTGCTGATTGGCTCCGAGGGCACGCTGGGCATCATCACGGCAGCCACGCTCAAACTTCAGGGGCAGCCCGAGCACGTGGCGTCGGCGGTGTGTGCGTTTGACAGCGTGGAGCAGGCCAGCCAGACGGCCGCGCAGATTATCCAGTGCAACATCCCCGTCGCACGCATGGGTACGCATGCTGTTGAAGGAGGAAGAAGGGGGTGGAGTGGGGTGATGATGAGGGAGAGGGGAGGCAGGGTGGTGCAGCTCGTGTGAGCCGGGCCGAGGATGGCTGGTTGGTTGGTGGGTGGGTTGATTGTGGTGTGATTTGCTCCCTTGGCTGTGCATATGTCTGCACACAGGCGTGCGATTGCTGCTCACGCACATGTGTGTGTGTGTGCGTGTGCACAACAGAGCTGCTTGATGCCGGCATGATGAAAGCGTTCAACACATTCAAGAAAACGACAGAATACGTCGAGAAGCCACACCTCTTCCTCGAATTCCATGGTTTGTGTGTGCTGATGTGTGTGTGCGTGTGTGTGTGTCTGTGTGTGTGTGTCTGTGTGTCTGTGTGTCTGTGTGTGTCTGTGTGTGTGTGATTTGCCCAGTTCTTCTTCCTGTACACTCTCACCCTTTCATCTCCAACTCACGCCAACACCACAACCCTTCCCTTCCCTCCATGCGCCACCCATCCCCCTCCATCCCAACACTTCAGGCTTCAGTGCCTCGTCGCTGGATGAGCAGATTTCGTTTGCACAGGAGCTGGCAGCCGACAACGGCGGCGACGCATTCGCACACGCGCACGACATTGAAACGCGCAATAAACTCTGGGAGGCCCGCCATAACGCGTGGTGAGGTTGAGGGGATGACCCACGCATGTGCATGTCCATGTGCATGTGGGTGTGGGTGTGTCCTGTCGTGGCTTGTTTTGTGCTTGCATGCACTCGTGTGGAGGAGTGTGCGTTTGTCCTGTCTATTCTGGTTTTCATTCGCACGCGCGAAGCTGATGTGAACCACCAGTCACCTCCCTCTGCCATCCCTGCTCACACACCCTCCTCGACACATGCGTGTGCTTACGTGTGCATGTGCTCCATGTTGCCCAGGTATGCTGCGTTGTCGCTTCGTCCTGGCGCCAAGGGGTACTCGACAGACGTGTGTGTCCCCATCTCGCAGCTCCCGGCTATGGTGCATCACGCAACGCACGAGGTTCACCGCCTCAACCTCACAGGTCTGGCCGTTGTCTGTCTGTGTGTGTATCTGTGTGTCTGTGTCTGTGTCTGTGTCTGTTTTGGAACAGACGACACAGCATGTTGGCTTGAATCCGTTGTTAGGCGCTCGCGCACACACGCATTCACACACACACTGTGTGATTCTCGCCACACCACCATCACACACACACACACTCTCTCTCTCTCCCTCTCTCCCTCACACACTCTGCCTGCTACCGCCTCCTGTCTGTTCGACCACGCCATATGCAGCGCCCATTGCGGGGCACGTCGGCGACGGCAACTTCCACTGCATCACCGTCTTTGATGCGAACGACCGCGACGAGGTGCAGCGGGTCCACGACCTCTCAGCCTCGCTCGCAAGGTCAGAGGAGGCCGGGGGGTTGGGGTTGAATGGGCTATGAGTATGTGAGTGTGTGACCAGGGTTGTCTGTGTTTGTGTGTCTGTGTTTGTGTGTGTGTGTGTGTGTCTGTGTGTGTCTGTGTGTGTGTGCGCGCGCGCGCTGAACGTCAACAGAGCTCACGTTTGCGTCTCTCCGCCTCCTCCTCCTCCTCTTTGCAGAAAAGCGATTGATCTTGGCGGCACGTGCACGGGCGAGGTGGGAACGCTCATTGATGAGAACATCTCACTCACTCACACACTCACTCACACTCACACATTCACACAATCACTCACGCACTCACACTCACTCACTCACACACACTCACTCACTCACTCACACTCACTCACTCACACACACTCACTCACTCGCACTCACTCACACACACACACGCACTCACTCGCACTCACTCACACACACACACGCACTCACTCACACAACCTCGCTTGCCGCTGCAGCACGGCGTTGGAGTTGGGAAGCGCGAGTTCCTGACAGCAGAGTTTGGTGCGCCGGCCATTGCTGCCATGCACGCAATCAAACACGCCCTCGACCCCTACAACCTCCTCAACCCAGGCAAGCTGTACCCGCAGTCGTAGTCGAAAGCAGCGAAGCCATGTGGTGTGGTGTGTGTGTGTGTGTGTGTGTGTGTGTGTGTGTGTGTGTGTGTGTGCGCTCTTGGGAGCGGGAAGCAAGGACGGTGCTGGCTCAACATAAAAGAAGCAGCAAACGCAACGGCAAGCAAACCACTGCCACATCATCATCCATCCATCCATCCAGCTGACGTGGCACAAACCAACAACAACAACAAACAACAACAACAACGGAAACAATTCCCGCAACAACAACAACAAACGCGCATTCATCATCATCAAAGCAGCACAACAAACAAAGTACTGCCCCTTCCGCCGCACAGTCCCGACCCCACCCTCGCCATCATGAGTGACTTCTCCGACCGCGAACAGCCGGATGTACTGTGCCTCTTCGACGTCGACGGCACCTTGACGGTGGCCCGCTCGGTCAGTTGCTTCGCGCAGGGACAGGTGTCGAGGGAGAGCTTGAAGTGTTGTTTGGAGAGGGTGTTGCGTATTCACCATGATCGTGTACATGGCTGTGCATGTCTGATGGTGCTGGCGTGTACGTCGCCGTGACAGGTCATTCAGCCCGAGATGAAGGAGTTCATGGAGAAGCTGCGTAAGAAGTGCGCCATCGGCCTCGTCGGCGGCTCTGATCTCAACAAGATCGAGGAGCAGATGGCCGGCACTGGTGCGTGTGTGTTTGTGTTGTATGCGTGTCTGTGTGTGTTGCATGCGTGTGCGTGTGTGTGTGCGTGTGCGCGCGTGTGTTGTATGTGTGTGTGTGTGTCTGTGCCTGTGTGTTTGTGTGTTTGTGTGTTGTGTGTTGTGTGTATGTGTGTCTGTGTGTCTGCGTCTGTCTGTGTAGCTCTTTGTCTGTGTGTTCCTGCCTGACCTCCTTCTCCCAATGTGCATGCACACACACACGCACACACACACACACACGCACAGCGCGCACCGCCTACGACTTTTGCTTTGCGGAGAACGGCCTCACCGCGTTCAAGGGAGAGCAGGAGCTTGCCACACAGGTACGCTGCTTGTCCGTCGCGCCTTTGTTCTCCACGCAAGTGCTGCCATCTGGCGACATCGACTTGCACACACACACACACTCACACACGCCCTGACTTGCCCTTCTTCTCTGCCAGAGCTTCCTCGGCTTCCTTGGCGAGGAGAAGATGCAGAAGCTGCTCAACTTCTGCCTCAAGTACATTGCCAACCTCGACATTCCCCAGAAGCGGTACAGTGCCTGTCTGTGTTGTCTGTGTGTGTCTGTGTGTCTGTGTGTCTGTGTGTCTGTGTGTCTGTGTGTCTGTGTGTGTGTGTGTGTGTGTGTGCCTGTGACTGCGTCGATCTTCACAGAGGCGACGCCAGGTCAATGAGAGACCTGTGCTTGCCCTCCACCTCCTCACGCGCCAGGCACTTCCGACTCACACCCGAAACACGTGCTTGCTGACAGCGGCACCTTTATTGAGTTCCGCAACGGGATGCTGAACGTCTCGCCCATCGGCCGCAACTGCTCCCGTGCAGAGCGCAACGCATTTGAGGCCTTTGACAAGGTAAGACGCCAGTGTGTGTGTGTGTGTGTGTGTGTGTGTGTGAACACTTTGAACGCCGTTCTCACCAGATGTGTGGCCATCATGACCGCTGATGACCACAGGAGGCCGGCGTTCGCCGCACGTTCGTGGAGGCGCTCAAGAAGGAGTTTGACGGCTGGGGCCTGACCTTCTCCATTGGCGGGCAGGTGCGACTGGTGTGTGTGTGTGTGTGTGTGTGTCTGTGTGTGTCTGTGTGTGTGTGTCTGTGTGTGTCTGTGTGTGTGTGTGTGTCTGTGTCTCTGTGCGTGTGTGTGTGTGTGTGCACGCGTCTGGAACGAATCCACAGCCAACCGCGCACAAACACATGTACATATGTGCTGCGCACACCACAGATCAGCTTTGATGTGTTTCCGAGCGGGTGGGACAAGACGTACTGCCTGCGTCACGTGCAGGAACACGCAAACTTCAAGACCATCCACTTCTTCGGCGATAAGGCGTTCGAGGTGAGTCGTACACACACCACACACACACGCACACACACACACGCACGCACACGCACACACACACACTCACACACACACACACACACTCACTCACTCACTCACTCACTCACTCACTCACTCACTCACTCACTCACTCACTCACTCACTCACTCACTCACTCACTCACTCACTCACTCACTCACTCACTCACCCATGTGCGTGTGTCTTAAGGGCGGCAACGACTACGAGATTTTCCACCACGAGGCGACGACAGGGCACGCCGTCAAGTCGTGGGAGGACACAAAGTGAGCTGCTGTTCTTGTCTGCCATGCTCTGTCCATACACACACACGCGCGCGCACACATGCACATGCACATGCACACACACATGCACACACACACACATATCATGCCTTCACTACATCACCTCACCTCAGCTCACCCACCGCCACCGCTGTGACCATGACGCAGGGCTCAGCTGTCCAAGCTTTTCAACATCGACAACTAGGCGCACTGTGCTTGGAGTGTACGGAGTGTAGTAAACAAGTGTCAACACCAACACCAGTTACACCAACTGCAACAGTCATACCAGCACTCACCCAACCCGTGCTCTCGCGCGTGTGCAATGGAAGGTGTTCGGGGGAGGGTCAGTGTACTTGGGCATTCAGCACGCAGAGTTGCGTGGTCAAGTGGCAAGGTACGGACAGGACCGGTAAAAGGGAGGCAGGGACAACTGAAGCGGAGAAAAACAAGAGGGACTAAGTGTGTCAGGCGTGCAAGATGGAAAGGAACGCCAAAGGCAACGCAAACGACTGCACCACCGCTCAAAAACAGAGAACAAAGAACAGGCCGGCAACGTGTGCAACGTGTGCAACATGTGCAACGTGTATGGGCTGCGCGTGAGCGGCGTGGTTTATGCCGGGAAGACAACAAAGGTGCCGGCCTTGCCGCGACCAACGCTGCTTGGCTGCTTGACAGAGGCGTCTGCGTTGAAGCCGAGCGCAGCGGCATCGTTGCGCAGGCGGAAGTTGAACGTGTTGGGCTGGCCCGTGGGGTGCGCAACAAACTCCGTAAACTCGCCGCCGCTGCCAGAGGTGCCCTTGGCGCTAAGGAAGCGGCCTGGGTGCTTGATGCTCTCAAAGCGAAGGTTGCCGTTCAGCGACGGGTTCACCGTGAACCGCGTGCCCTCGCCTGTGTGTGTGTGTGTGTGTGTGTGTGTGTGTGTGTGTGTGTGTGTGTGTGTGTGTGTGTGTGTGTGTGTGTGTGTGTGTGTGTGTGTGTGTGTGTGCATGTGTGTGTGTGCGTGCATGTGTGTGTGCGTGCATGTGTGTGTGTGTGTGTGAAGCCGTAGACCAGCGTGACATGCGTGAGTTCTGATGTGGCCGTGGCGGTGTCATTACATGTTGCGGCATACACGTTGCATGCGGCAAGTGCATGGGCAGACCTTGGCCGCCGTTGGCAGTCATGGTGTTGTCGGCGTTGATGCGGACAAACTTCCCGCTCGCCACGTTCTGCAGGCGGATGATAGCGCCGGCGCGGAGGGCGGGGTGCACGCCTCCAGCGGGTGGTGGCGGGTACGGCGACTGGGCCGGTGGCGGTGCAAAGGGGCTCTGATGCGCTGGTGGTGGCGGGTAGGGGGACTGGGCCGGCGGGGGTGCAAACGGTGGCTGGGCTGGTGGTGGGGCGCGACCGGGTGGGGCGCGGCCGGGTGGGGCGTGGCCGGGGAAGGGCGGGTGCTGGACGTCAGCAAAGGTCATGGTGAAGGAGGCACCCTCGCCAAGGCCAACCTCCTGCGATGGCTTGGGGCAGCCGTCCTGGCGGAACCCAACGCCTGGCAGCAGGTAGCGGACACGTGGAGGGATGAGGGGAAGTGGATAACGGGAAGATGAGGTGAGATTGGAAAATGGTGAAGGGGGAAGTGATGAACGGAAGGGAGAGCGTGGCAAACACACGCACACACGCGCGTACATACACATACACATACACATGCACGCACTTGCAACACACTCCCCTTCCCCCTTTGAACACCCTTTCCACGACTCGAGATGACGACTGACCTCGGGAGCCGTCGATGGAGCGGAGGATGTACCTGTTTGGTCCAATCATCTGCACACGCAGCTCGCACTGGCCGCCGCCAGACCCGGCCTGGCCCTTGAGCGCAATGTACTTGTCGGGGAACTTCTCGCTGCGCAGGCGCAGGTGTCCGCTGGGGGATGGGTCAACCACGAACCGCGTGAAGGGGCCTGGGTAAAGAATGTCGTGGTGGTGAGAAGGCGGGGTGGTGAGAAGGTGGTCGCACTTGTGGTGGTGGTGGTGGTGGTGGTGGCGCATTGACGGCAGCAATGACAGTAACAACCAGCATGGTGAAAATGCAGCGTGCTAAAGGCGGACGAAACACCCACACGCACCGTCGCCGCCGGTTGCGGTGAGGTTGCCCTCCCTGTCGACGATGATGTTCTTGCCCGTCTTGTACGAGCGGAGGCGGATGACGCGGCCGCGGGGCAGCACCGCAGGCGGCACGTCCATCGGCTCTGCACACAGCGGTCACGAGGGGCGGTGTGTGCATGAGTGGTAGTTGGTGTGGTGGTGGGGGTGGGGTTAAGAACAGGGACGCAATGGCGTGGGTATGACGATAAAGTGGGCATTCAGGGGAGCGACAGGTGGGTGGTGGAGATGAATGCACAAGCACAAAGAAGAGCAAGCGCACGAACACAAAGCAGAGCAAGCGGGCAGTGCTTGTGGCGAAACTGACTGGCGTATGCGCTCTTGGCCGCGGCGTGGTGCGGGTGCTTGCGGGCGGTGCCGCGCTTGACGTGGGCGACGTTGTTGCCGTCAATGGTGACGTTGGCGTTGCCCAGGAGCATGGTCTTGCTCTGTTGCATGGGCGGCAGGTGGTCCCGGAACTCCGCATGCGTTCCATTGGAAAAGTTGATGGCCCAGTCGACCTGCTCAAACGTGTGCGTGTGTGTGCGTACGTGTGCGTACGTGTGTGTGTGCGTACGTGTGTGTGCGTGTGTATGCGTGCGTGTGTGTGTGTGTGTGCGTACGTGTGTGTGTGTGTGTGTGTGTGTGTGTGTGTGTGTGTGTGTGTGTGTGTGTGTGTGTGTGTGTGTGTGTGTGTGTGTGTGTGTGTGTGTGTGTGTGTGATTGAGTGAGTGTGTGTGTGTGTGTGTGTGTGATGGAGTGTGAGTGAGTGCAGGCTCTTGCCACGCAACCAGCACTCCCTGATTGCATTCGACCATCTTAACATACTCCCACACACACACACACACACAACCCAAGTTCACGGTTTGCAACTGACGTGGAAGTCGCCGGCGGCCTGGCGGGTGAGGGAGATGAGGCCCGACTGCTGGGGCTGGATGGTGATGGTGTGCTGCTCGTGTGTGTTCTGCTGAACACCGTGCACGTGAGCGCTCACCGTGGCGGGCGCAGGTGACCTGATGTGTTGTACAGCGAGTGGTGTGCAGCGTTCAGTGGGGATACAGTGAGTGCTGTGCAGTGTGGAATGAGGTAACAAGCAAGCACGCAAGCACGCACGCAAAACAGCAGCAGGGCGACGTTTTGCCTGTGAAGCATGTGCATGAACAACAACAACAACAACAACAACAACAACAACAACAACAACTTAAACAACAACAACAACAACAACAACAACAACAACAACAACAACTTAAACAACACCACAGGAGCTCCCAACTTACGCGTTGATCACCGTCATGTGGGTCACACCTTGTCCCTGCCAAACACAAACAAGCGGCAGCAAGAGGAAAACCAAAAGGTCAGTCAAAAACAAAACAAACACACACAACACACGTCAATCGACACAATATGAACAACACCACTAACAGGCAAAGCAAACAAAACAACACAAACACACATATCCACACACATCCACACACACGAACCATCTTGGTGGTTGGTGGTTGTTGAGGGAGGCGCTGCTTGTTGTGCTGCTGCTGCTGCTTGTTGTGCTGCTGCTGCTGCTTGTTGTGCTGCGTGCGATCGCTTTGCGCTGGCTTGCATGGCAGTGGAGGAAAATGATGCAAACACGCAACACACAAACACACACAACAAAAAAGAAAGGACGCCAGCCAGGCGCAAGCTTCGTGGGATTGGAAAAGTGGTTGAAAACATCAGCAAATTGTCGTTGATGACGCATCGTCAAGATGCGATGGTGTGGCGATGATGACAACCCATGACGATGACCAACACAACTCTGTTTTTGTGCGCACATGCATGCACGTCTCTCTGTTTTGTGCATCATGTCATCACACACATCATAGCACGGTGCCCTCCCCCCTCTCTCTGTGAGTGTGCTGACGCAGCGCGCACATCCCAAACACCTCTTGACGATAACATTTGACAAACAAAACAGTTCGTGTCTGGCCAGTTTACTGACAGATGGTGTGCAGCAATGGCACCTGGAGTCATTTCAAACACACAGTTGTGTCATATATACAACAAAGGGGGTTTGCCGATTAAGAAGCTGAGCGAAAAAGCAATGAACTTCTGTTCGACCAAGGATAAGCAAGCAGGAAGAGAAGGGAGAAGGACAAGGGTGGGGGTGGAGGGACGACAGAAGGAAGATTGCACAACGGAGCGAGGTGCGCGCGTGTGCGCAGCTGAGCATTCATGCAGTTGGTCATGGCGATGCCGCAGATGGCGCATCAACAACGAACAAGCGCTGTGCCTCTGCGCAAACACACACAACCCAGAGCATGCATGCAAGTGAACAACACACACACGCTCTCTCTCTCTCGCTCTCACACACAACCACACACCAACAGTGTTGTATGGAGTCGCTTAAAAGTCGGCATCAAAGACAAGCTGGTGGGAGTGCTCCTTCTTCTCGGCAGCCATGACACCGCTCTTCTGGTACTCGCTCACGCGGCGCTCAAAGAAGTTGGTCTTGCCCTCGATGGAAATGTTCTCCATAAAGGGGAAGGGGTTGGTGGCGTTGTAGACCTTGTCGTAGCCGAGGCTGACGAGGAGGCGGTCGGAGACAAACTCAATGTACTCGCGCATGAGAGTGGAGTTCATGCCGAGGAGGGAGACGGGCAGCGCCTCGGTCAAAAACTCCTGCTCAATCTCGACGGCGTCCATGATGATGCCAATGACGCGCTCCTTGGGCGGCTTCTTGTGCAGCATGGAGAACATGAGGCAGGCAAAGTCGCAGTGCAGGCCCTCGTCGCGGCTGATGAGCTCGTTGGACTGCGTCAGGCCGGGCATGAGGCCGCGCTTCTTGAGCCAGAAGATGGCGGCGAACGACCCGCTGAAGAAGATGCCCTCGACAGCGGCAAAGGCGACGACGCGCTCCGCAAAGGAGGCCCGCTTGTGGTCGATCCAGCGCATGGCCCACTCGGCCTTGCGCTTGACGGCGGGCAGCGTCTCAACGGCGTTGAAGAGCATGTGCTTCTCCTGCGGGTCGTTGATGTACGTGTCGATGAGCAGCGAGTACATCTCAGAGTGGATGTTCTCAATCATAATCTGGAAGCCGTAGAAGCAGCGCGCCTCTGGCAGCTGCACCTCGCACATGAAGCGCTCGACGAGGTTCTCGTTCACAATGCCGTCGCTGGCGGCGAAGAAGGCGAGGACGTGCTTGATAAAGTGCTGCTCCGTGTCCTTGAGGCCGCGCCAGTGGTCGAGGTCGCGCGACAGGTCAACCTCCTCCGCGGTCCAGAAGGAGGCGACGGCCTTCTTGTACATGGACCACACCTGGCGGTGCTGAATGGGCAGGATGACAAAGCGGCTCGGGTTCTCCCGCAGCAGGGGCTCGGCGGCAATCTCCTCGTCCGTCAGCTCGACGCACTCGTCGTTCTGCAGAGCCTCCTTGGCGCGGATCTTGAGCTCAGCAAGGCCCTCGGTCACAGTCCTGGTCTCGTCACCGAGCATCTTCACTGTTGTTGCTTGCTTGGGGTTGGGGGGGGGGGGAGGAAGTTGTCGGAAAGGGCTCGCTGACAGGAGTAGTCGGAAAGTGTGCAGTGCTGAGGGAAGTTGTCGGAAAGGGCTCGCTTGGAAAATGAAAGACATCCCCCACTCAGACCATCAATAACTGTGTGCAGCGTCTGCCACCGCGCCAAACTAACTCAAATTCGCGCGGGCCAGCCAGTGCGCGGTTGGAGAGGGAGGGCTGCAACAAACTCTCTCGCCGCGTTCACTGGCTCGCTGGGAAGGCGCCAAAAAGTTTAAAAGATTGCCGCCAACTCTCTGGAGTTGTTGATACCTGCATGGGTGGGAACTGGTAAATTTTGTCGGAGATGTTCGGCAATCGCCACAACTGAAGCAAACCGAGCTCAAAAAACGACGACAACCAACATCCCCATCGACAACACAACCAAAGTCGAAGACAGACCAACCAACCAACCCACGAGAACGCAGAGAAGCAGAGCGGGGCGACTTGGGGTCTCCACTGTCACACAAACGCAACCACACACACACAATGTCGTACGATCGTGCGATTACGGTGTTCTCACCGGATGGCCATCTGTTCCAAGTCGAGTATGCACTGGAGGCGGTTCGCAAGGGAACAACAGCGGTGCGTTTGTTGTGTCTGGTTTTGTGTGTTTGTGTTTGTTGTGCTGTGATGTGTCGATGCACATGATCAACCAACCCATCGCCTTTCCCCCTGCTCACGCTCACGCTCACACGCCAACATCATGCGCAGGTTGGCATCCGTGGCAAGGACTGTGTCGTGCTGGCGGTTGAGCGCCGGTCGGCCATGAAGCTGCAGGACACACGCACCGTGAGGAAGATTGCCTCCATCGATGATCACATTGCCGTCGCCTTTGCTGGCCTCACTGCAGACGCGCGCGTCCTTGTCAACAAGGCCCGTGTCGAGAGCCAGAGCCACCGTCTCACCGTCGAGGATGCACCCACCGTCGAGTACATGACCCGCTTCATCGCCGCCACAAAACAGGTTGGCTTCTTTGGCATGCAATCGTCGACGCCTGCGTGTGTGTGTGTGTGTGTGCAAGTCTGGACGTTTGTCTGTGGGTTTCCGCCGTGCATGTACGCACGCCTCGGCTCACTCTCATACACTCACACTCACACATGAAACTCACACGCTCTCTCACTCACACTCACACACGCACACAAAACACACACGTTCACACACAAAACACAAAACGCGCACGTAGACATACACACAGAGCAATGGCCGGAGACCATTTGGTGTTTCCGCGCTCATTGTTGGCTTCGACCCAGATGGCACACCCCGCCTGTTCCAAACAGAACCATCAGGAAACTACTCTGCATGGAAGGTGCGCGACTTTGCTTGCTTTTTCCTTCTTGTCTTCTCCTTTTGCTGCACGTTCGGTACTGCCTCACGTTGCCAACACACAAGCGAGTGTACTCCCCTTGTCGACCCTCTTCCCTCTGTCTTGTTTTCCTCCTCCCCCCCCCTTCCTCGTTTTCCTGGTTTCCCTCGTGTCCTTCTCCTCCTCTCCCTTTCCCCGCCTGCACCAATCAACCACTGGCTGTGATGAACAGACGTATTGAATTCCTCGTTGCCTATGCTCCGCTCATTCTTTGTGTGTGCGTGCATGTGACGAAATCACTTTGTCTTTCTGTTGACCTCTGAGCCGTGGTTGCGCTTGTGCCGATGTTCTTGGTTCACCTGTGCACGCGCCCTTGCGTGCTTCTTCGTTGCTGCGTTTCCTTATGCCCTCTTGCCTTGCTCTTGATTGCCCTGCCCTTCTTGCTCGGCTGATGTGATGGCGGTGATGAACAGACGTATTGAATTCCTCGTTGCCTATGCTCCACGCACATGTGTGGACATGTGACGACAACCTTTTGTCTTTCTGTTGACCTCTGAGCCATCATCAATCGCCCGTTGCTTTCCTTGATTGCTTGCTTTTTCTGTTGCTGTGAAGGCGTGCGTGTGTGACTGCAATGACGAACAGACGTATTGAATTCCTCGTTGCCTATGCTCCACACACGTGTGGACATGTGACGACAACCTCTTTGTCTTTTTTTCTGTTGAGACTGAGCTTCCACCCACGCCTCTCTTTTAACTCTTGTCAGCGTTTCGTGTTGTGTTGATTTGCAAGAGTGCACACAGCCGGTGCTGGTGCTGCCGTATCTGTGTTTGTGTTGAGCGCATTGCGATGGCTTTTACGCGGTTCCCCTCCCATTTGCTGGTTGCTTGCTCGCCCTTTTGTTGCTGAACGCTTGCCGACTGAGGCACCGTGGTCACCCTCCACTCACTGCTGCTGCTGCTGTTGCTGTTGTTGTTGTTGTTGTGTGGCTGCAGGCGAATGCGATTGGCGGCCCACGTGCCAAGACGTGCCGGGAGTACCTTGAGAAGAACTTTACTGACGAGGCTGTGGAGACGCAGGAGAAGGCGCTGCTGCTGGCAGTCAAGGCCCTGCTCGAGGTGGCCCAGTCTGGCAGCAAGAACATCGAGGTCTCGGTCATGCGCAAGGACACAACACTCAAGGTGCGTGTGTGTGTGTGTGTGTGTGTTGGTGTGTTGGTGGTTGTTTGGGTGTGTGTGTGGGTGTGTGTGTGGGTGTGGGTGTGTGTGTGTGTGTGTTGGTGGTGGTTGTTTGGGTGTGGGTTCCTTCCGACTTGTTCTTTTTGCTTGTGCTTGTGCTTGTGCTTGTTTGTGCGTGTGTCGTCGTGGATGGAAGGATGGTGTGCCGTCACTCACAGCTGCTTCTTGGTGGTGGTGCTGCGATTGTAGGTGTTGTCGAGTGAGGAGATTGAAGCTGTGGTTGCCCAAGTTGAGGCTGAGAAGGAATCGGATACCGCCGAGGCAGCAACGGCGTCAGCGTCGTCTTGAATGCGAAGCGTGCGGCCTGTCACGCAACCCGTTTCTTCCTTTGTGTTTGTTACAATCACCATTATACACACTGGAAACACCGTGCAAGAGAAGCATGCAAGAGAAGCGAGCAGGGAAGAGGAGGGGCACAGGCAGGCAGAGTCTCGTGTCACATGTCATGTGTCATGTCACACACATCATGAGCCACATGATTTGAACACGAACAAACAACAATCCAAGCAAGAAGAAAGCAAAGAAGAAGGAACAAGAAGAAGTTGAAACACGACGATGAGTGCGAAGTATGCACTGCCATCAAAGCTGCGTGCCAGTGTGGCGGCTGGCGTCTACGGCATGAAGCCAACCTCGGGGGCTTGCCCAGGCTACCTGCAGGTGTGTGTGTGTGTGTGTGTGTGTGTGTGTGTGTGTGTGGGTTTGTTTCTGTGTCTGTGGCTGTCCGTCTGTGTCTGTCTGTCTGTCTGTCTGTCTATGTGTGTGTGTGTGTATGTGTGTGTGTGTGTGTGTGTGTGTGTGTGTGTGTGTGTGTGTATGTGTCTGTCTGTGTGTGTCTGTCTGTCTGTGTGTGTCTGTGTCTGTGTGTGTCTGTGTCTGTGTGTCTGTGTCTTCATCCCTCTCTGCGTGTGCCCACGCCTCTGTAAGGCTGTGCCCATCCCTCTGTAAGGCTGTTTCTTCCCTACCTCCACTGCCTGCCGTCTCCACCCGTGTGCATTCAGATGTGCTACACCCACGGCTGACGCCACGCTGGCCTTTGCCCCCCCCCCCCAACCCACCGATCTCAGGCGAATGTTGTGATCATGCCGTCCTCGTACGCGCAAGACTTTGAAGAGTTCTGCAAGCGCAACTACCGCGCGTGCCCACTCTTGTACAAGTCAACCCCTGGACAACTCCACGCCGGCCCTCTCGCACAGGTTGGTCTGCGTGTGTGTGTGTGTGTGTGTGTGTGTGTGTGTGTGTGTGTCTGTATGTGTGTGTGTGTATGTGCCTCTGTGTCTGTATGTCTGTGGCTGCCTGCCTCTTTGCCTCTTTGCCTCTCTGCCTCTCCAAGTCTGCCTGTCTGCCGGTCTGTCTGCCTGTCTAACGTCAACCACAACGCCACCACCCACCAGGACTCTGACATCAGGCAGAACATTCCTGCTTACGAGGTGTTCCGCAACGGCAAGCACGAGGGCCGCGTTGGCAACATCAAGGACATCTTCACACAGGACATGGTCACCTTCTATGTCGGTACGCTGTCAACCCTGCCTTCCTCTGCTTGCTTGTCGTGCATGCCGCTCTGAGATGTGCAAAGTCCACTCTGCGTTCTCATCGTTTGTTCATTCAACCCTTTCGCGTGCCCAACCGCAACCTCCACAACAACCACCACGTCGACAACAGGGTGCAGCTTCAGCTTTGAGCAGGCGCTCACCCGGGCTGGCGTGCCCGTCAGGAACATCGAACAGGGCTGCAATGTCTCCATGTACAGGTGTGTGTCTGTGTGTGTGGGTGGGGGTGGGGGTGTGTCTGTCTGTATGTATGCTGTGTGGGTGGGGGTGGGGGTGTGTCTGTCTGTATGTATGCCACCACTACTACTACACTGCTATTATTGCTGCTGCTGCTGCTGCTGCTGCTGCTGCTGCTGCTGCTGCAAATGCCCGCCTCCATTCGCTAACTGCCGAGCACGTACGTCGGCACGTTCGTTCCTTTCTGTTGATGTTGGCAGAACATCGCGTGACTGCGATCAGGTTGGCCCCTTCAAGGGCAAGATGGTCGTCAGCATGCGTCCGGTCAAGAAGGACCACATCTCCACTGCAGTCTCCGCAACAGCACCTTACGTTCTTGGTGTGTGTGTCTGTGTCTGTGTGTTCGTGTGTCTGTGTCTGTGTGTCTGTGTGTCTGTGTGTCTGTGTGACTGAACTTTACACGTTTGCTTGGCGTGTGCTGTTTTACCAGTCGTTCGGGTGCATGTGTGCACCAGTGACCTTCACGGCCTCCTTTCATGTTCTCACGGTCCGTCGCGCCACAATTACATGCTGCAGCTCACGGCGTCCCCTTTCACACTGTTGACCACCGCCTGCTCCTGCCCAAGGTACCCATATTGACTGTTCTGCAGCCCAATTCATTGCGCGAGCACACACACACACACACACACACACACACACACACACACACACACACACAAGCAAGCACGCATGCAAGCTGCAACTCACCAGCTGTACCTCCACTGCGGCCATCATGCGTTGCAACACGGCGCAACTGCAGACAACGCGACTTGAAACGCCAGACTACGGCGACGCCGTCGATGTGCGAGGCGATGAGGTTCCGTGTTTCTGGTGCTGTGGTGTCACCTGTCTCGAAGCCGTCAAGTCAGCCAACCTTCCCATCGTCATCACACACTCCCCAGGCTGCATGTTCGTCACAGACGTTAAGGTGCTCTCAGTGTACTTGTGTGCGTGTGTGTGTGTGTGTGTGTGTGTCTGTGTGTCTGTGTCTGTGTGTGTCTGTGTATGTGTGTTGTCCCTGACACAGCTCTATGTGCTTCACTCTCATTTACCATGACTCTGTTCATGCCTTTAAGCGTTCCTCTAATTCTCACACACGCAAACACTCATCCGCGTGTGACCTCACCCACCCCCCCCCCTTCTCCTCACCCCTCATCATGGCCTCTGCGCTGTGTGATTGCAACCGCTCCAATCAGGAGGAGGATCTATTCTCCATCTCAGACTCTCCAATCCTGATGGGCGCAACCCAGCGCGCCATGCAACACATCAACTCCATCGAATACGCAATCAAGTGAGCAACACAGCAGGGCTCATTTTCCTTGGCGTTGTTTGTTGCTTGGCTGCTTGGCTTGACATGTTTTTGCTGCTAACCGTGCAGCTGCCACATATGAAACGAGCGCATGACACACACGCACACACACATGCGACTACAACATGAGCTCACGTGCTCTTGTCTTGCTGTTGAAGGGAGGACCCTGGTGGCCGAAACGTGAACGCGTTGACACTTCCAAACCAGCTCTGGTCTGCGTGCCATGCCCTCCACAGTGCCACTCATATCGCAATCACGACAGGTCAGTGTGTGTATGTGTATGTGTGTATGTGTGTGTGTGTGTGTGTGTGTGTGTGTATGTGTGTGTGTGTGTGTGCTGTGTTGCATCTGTGCCTGCGCCCGTGTTCATGCTTGCTTGAAACCGCACACGACGGCTTGTCGTGTACTCCTCCTCACCCGTTTCCATCACGTCGCCACCGCCGCCGCTGCTTCTGCTGCTTCTGCTTCTGCTTCTGCTATTATGGCTGCTGTAGGATTCCCGTGTCTGGTGACTCGCTCGATTCCAACGGAGAGCGACGGCCCGCTGGGCGCCCTCTCCCTCGCACGCACACTCGTCCTCCTCGGCAAGCAGGTCAGTGTGCGTGCGTGTGTGCGTGTGTGTGTCTGTGTGTCTGTGTGTCTGTGTGCGAGTGCCGCCATCACTTTGCCCTGTTTGATCCCCGCTCTCTCTGCCTCATCCATGCACACACATCCACCACGCACGCACACACGACACGCACACACTACATACATGTGCAGGTGACGCTGGTGGTTGATCCTGCAAACATGGCTGTGATGACTGCAGCCCTGCAGCGGGCACGCGAGCTGGTGCCAGCCCTTGCTGACAAGTGCTCCCTCGTGGAGTTCAACGCAGACAATGCAGATGCGTCTGACAGCAGCAGTGATGATCAAACCACCCGTGCACGTGAGTTGATGGGTAAGACAGATGGATGGATGGACATGTGGATTGCTGGAGGGTGGAACAGACCATCGCGTCGCTAGCTGATTTGTTCATGCTCACAGCATGCTCTTTTCTTTGACCACATATGTGTGTGTGTGTTGGTTGGGTGCCTCTCTGCGCGCATGTCTCTTTGTGTGTGTGTCTTTGTTTGTTTGTGTCTTTGTTTGTTTGTGTCTGTGTGTCTGTGTGTCTGTGTGTCTGTCTCTTTGTCTGTGTGTATCTGTGCGTGCATGCATGTGCAGGCGCGGTGAGCGAGCAGCTGTTGTCGCGCGGAGTTGACGCGGTCGTGGCGGTGGAGCGAGCCGGCGTGGCGTCGAGTGGGCACTACCACACGATGCGCGCGGCAGTGATGGATCAGCACGTGCAGCCCATCGACCACCTCTTCACCCTCGCCCGTGAGTTGTTGCACATGCTTGCCTGTTCGCATGCTCATGATTATTGCCGGCGAGACAGATGTGTGGTTTGGTGGGATGAGTGCGTGGCTGGGAGGCAGCCCGTTGTTTGCGTTCATGTGTTGGGGGATACAGGTTGACAACACGGCTCACGTGCATTTGCATGCATGCATCGCACGTTTTCCAATGGGCAGAGGAGCGAGGTGTTGCGACCATTGGCGTTGGCGATGGCGGCAACGAACTCGGCATGGGCAAGGTGTGTGAGTGTGTGCGTGCATGTGTGGGTGAGTGTGGGTGTGCCTGCGTTCATGTGGGCGCCCTTGAATGTGCCTCTGCGTGCCTCTACGTGTATGTGCATCTGTGTGTGTGTGTGTGGGTGGGTTTCCCTTCTCCATCTTGCTTGATTTCCTCCTTCCCCACCCAACCCCTCCCTTAACGTGTCGCCTTTGCTGTCTTCCATTCGATGTTGCAATGGACACCCCTTTTGCAGGTGCTTGACCTTGTAAAGGAGCATGTGCCACGCGGTGAGGAGATTGCGTGTGTTGTCGGCTGCGACTATCTCATTTCGGCCGGTGTGAGCAACTGGGGCGCAGATGGCCTGGCTGCAGGCGCCGTCGCCCTCGCCACCTCAAACCCGACAGGTGCTTGCTTTCCCCCTATTGGCGAGCGGCTGTGTGTGCTGTGTTGCACCCTCCTTGCCTGTTCCTGATGCGCAAACAAACATGTTTGAACAACACAAGCATGAAAACGCACGTGCTGACGCACGCACATGTATGAATACTACACATGCATGAATACTCCACACGCATGAATACACACACATGAACACACACACACACACACATGCACAGAGGCGGAACCGCTGCTGCCGGACGTGTCCTTTGAGAAGCAAGTGCTGCAAGCATGCGTGAGTCGAACTGGCTGTTGCCACCATGTACACCTGTGTGCGTGTGCGTGTGTCTCCTTGCTGTCAAACGCGTCCCCACCTCTCACGCAACCACTAATGCACCGCCACTCTGTCACGTGTGTGCAGTTTGCTGCTGGTTGCCGGGACGGTGTCAAGCCCGAGGCAGACATGAGCGTGGATGGCATGGCCTTTGACGCCGAGCACGTTGCCAAGATTGACGAGCTACGCGCCATCCTCCTTGCGCAAAATTGACTTTGTGGTGCTTGTTCAACTTTGCCTTGTTTTTTTTTGCCGCACGGTGTGCTTGCAAGCAAAAGCAAAATCTGAAACCTGGGTGGTGCAATTGTTTGACGGCGATGGTGGCGTTGGTCAGGTTTTGATGCATGCATGCACGCAGACCGTTACGAATAGTCTCTGAAATCATGTCAGATAAGCGGGCGGCGTTCCGTTGCTGCGACACAAGTCGTGCCAGTGCCGACCGCCTTGTTTTGCGTGAGGGGGTGTTTTGTTTTGCAAAGCAAAAGCCGCACCTGTTCGCTTGCTTCATGTCAGCTGCAGCTTCGCTTCAGCACATCACTTTGCCACTCGCTGCCTGCCGCGCGTCGTCTGACTTTGACGCCTGAGCAGGGGTGGGTTGGAAAGGAAGACGACACACGCAGCCATCATCAACAAACTTCTTGCTTCTTGCTTGTCAGCAAACGCTGCTGCTGCTGCATTCAAACAAGCAAGCACCATTCGTTGTGAGCAGGAGGTGTTCATCAGACTGTGGTGATTTCCTCGGGGTGTCCTGCGCGTGCAGCCTTTGGCTTCTTCCTGGTGAGCTTGTTCTCGCTGAGACGATGCGGCTGTGTGTGTCTGTGTGTGTGGCTTTCCGTTGCATCGTGGTGGCTGGTGATGATGATGATGACATGCCAGCGCGTGTGTGGTGTGACATGATCACGGTGTATGTGTGTGATGTGTGTGATGTGTGGGTTTCCGTTGGCCGTGACGGATGGATGAAGAGGAAGAGGAACATTGTGTGTGTGTGTGTGTCTCATCCAACTGCCGGCTGACTGCCCGCCTGATCCCGCTCGCAACCCTCGCATGCACACAAACCCGACTCGCTCACTCTCTCCCTCACTCCCTCACTCTCCCTTTGTCGCTCACACTCGCATTCGTGCATGCATACCTTTGGGTTGCTTTGTTCGCCTGTGCTCTCTTCCTCCCCTGCTTCCTCCCCTGCTTCCTGCCCATTCGCAGCCCCAATCGCATCGTTCTGGAATGCTTGTTGCTGTTGATGTTCTCTGTCGTGCACGCAGAACAAGCAAAAACTTACCTGCCACAACAACCCTTCCCCTGCACCTCACCACCAAAGGCTCGACTGCACCGACATTCACACCACCACAAGATCTCTTCTTCTTCTTCTTCCTCTTCTTCTTCTTCTTCTTCTTGGCCACGGCGAGCACAACTCCGCGGCAAGAACAAGACCCACGAGCTCTGCAGCAGCAGGTGCCTGGGCTTGCCTTCCCCTCCTGAGTGACCTGTGCCCGTTTGGTGCGCAGAGGCATGACGAGGGTTGAGCCCTCGGCTGCGCCCGTGCCCCGAGCCCATGCTGTCCTGTCTGCGCTCCCGCTGCCTGCTGGCTGGGAGGCAAGGGTGTGCACTTCCCCACGCCAGCGCCTCAAGCATGGCCAACGCAGAGTCGTCTTCCTCAAGTCAGTTCACATACCCTTGTGGGTGTGTGTGTGTGTGTGTGTGTGTGTACGTAAGCGTGTGTGTGTTGTGTGTTGTGTGTGAGTGTAGTAGTATGGGTACGGGAATGGATGAGACTTGTGAAAAGGGTGATGGTTGTTGTTGAGGGAGGAAGCGCGCCAGCAGTGACACGCCGTGTGCATCATGCATTCGCATGCACACACAAGCTGAACCTTAACACAAGCTCACGCTTGTTCCCTCGATGCTTGCATGCACGAACTTCAACTTCTCGTCCCTCCCTCACACACACACACACACACACACACACACACACACACACACACACACACACACACACACACACACACACACACACACACACACGCACGCACGCGCACGCACACACACACACACACGCACGCGCACGCGCCTACAGCCATGAGAGGCAAATGACGACATGGCACGACCCACGGCTGCGGCTGCTGCTTCCACCATCGTTGCACGAGCTTCCACATGGTTGGACCCTGGATCTTGACGCAGAGGGTGAGCCCTATTTTCTCGACGACACGACGTGCTCCACATGTCGCCGGCCCCCTTTCCTCTCCGCGCAACAGCATCAGGACCTCAACGCCTTCTACCAACGCTTCGTGCTCGACCCCGCCATCTCAACCACAGAAAAGACATGCACCCCGCAACAACAACAACAACAACAACAGCCACAAGTGTCATCAGAAGATGCCAGCAAAGCATGGCCTGTTGGCACGAAAAAATGCCCGCCATACACAACACCAAGCCATCGGTGGCAACGCGTCACATCAACCCCAGTAGCTTCGACCATCAGACTAGAACAGGACACTCGCAATACAACAACAACAACAACAACAACAACAACAACTGCAGGACCTTCTTCGTCGTCATCAGACGAAGCGGTTGCCTCCACCCGCAGGCTAACTCTGCACTGTGTGCCGCGCGCCTTCTTCCCGGATTTGGAGGCAGACGCAGAGTACTTTGATGGCACGCCCCACCATCACCACCACCACAACAACAACAATGATGACGACGTTGGTGATGCTAGCGCGACAACGGCAGCAGGGCACACCGCACCTCGGAGACAGAGCGTGCCGCATGGCATTGCATGGCACGCTGATAGCCGGTGCACGGCGGGCCGTGGCCACCACCATGGTCTTGACACGGAAGTTGACAACCTGCTCTTGCAGGATGCACGCCATGACGAGATTTTCATTTCCGAGCACGGTGGTGCTGGCAGCGTGCTGCAGCTGCACGACCACATGCGGGAAACATGGCCCCTCCCCTGCGGCTGGTCGCAGCACACGTGCTCGCAGAGCGGCCAGCCTTACTTTGTGCATGCAAGCACGCGGCGCGTGACGTGGACACACCCATCGCTGGCGCGAGAGCTGGCCGGCGTGAAGCTTGAAACCCTGCCCCTCGACTGGGACGTTGACGTGGATGAGGACGGCCTGTTCTTCGTCAACCACTGCGTCGCCATGGCCACGCGCGAGCCGCCAGCACCCCTCATCGCAACCGGCAGTGAGCAAGATGGCAGTGACACCCTGGGCCCTGCAGATGACTGCCTCATTGTGCCTGCCTCGCCACGTGCACAGGATTCGCTGTCATCCACCACGGCAATGCTGCACAGCAACAGCGTAGCGACGATTGTCCCACCCAACACGGCAGACGTGGCCGGCGGCGAGGACGAGCACGAGCGCATCACCCTCTTGCACAGCCCTACTACTACTACTACTACTACTACTACTGCTCCTCAGCACGACACAAACCACGCTGCGGTGCAGCCAGTGCGGGAGGGCAACCACGAGGCAGCTCGCTCGGCCGTGCTGCCGACACGGCACGCGTCCCTGATGGCAGCGCACGACCGCGCACCCAGCGAGTCCAGCGTGGACTCTGGCGTGGACAGCGGCAGCAACACCCTGTGTAGGCACACCTCTGTGTCGCAATCGTCACTCGTAGCTGAAGAGCAGCACCGCCTCCAGCAACCCGCGACTGCTGAGGGTAACAACTGCAATGACAGCCGTGCCTGCAGGCATTCTCGTGGCGATGAGGACGCTGGGTCCGAGACATCGTCCATCTTCTCCGTGTCCAGCTGGGCTTCATACATTGCAGGCATCTGGCGCGGAAGCAACGACAACACGAGGTGTTGTGACATTGACCCCGAGCAGCGGGCTGCTGCGAGGAAGCAGGACCGCAAGCTCGATCCAACACCACCTGGGATGCGAGAGCCGGACCTAGCTGAGCCAGACCTAGCTGAGCCAGACCCAAGTGGGCGGGACTGTCTCAACCCAAGATCACCTCAAGGTCAACAGCAACAGGACCATCATCTTGTTCTGGTGAATGATTTCGGTCCTTCACATGTCACTGTCACAGATGTCTAAGGCTTGCTTTTTATTTGTGTGTGAAGTGTGTTGGTGCTTGGTTGAGGATGAGCACGGTGTGTACATATTGAGTATTTGCCGTTGGTTGGATGGAGGGTCGTGGAGTGAGAGGGGCTGGGTTGAGAGAAAGAGAGGTGCGAAGTGCGGTGTTTGTTTGCTTGCTTCGTTGGCTCGCAGCGGTTCATAAACAACGATAATGACTTTTTGCATGATTTGATGGGCATTTATGACTTCTCGCCACGTCAGCCAACCAAACAACCAACCAAAGCGGAACGCGATGATGAGGAGGACAATGCTTGTTGTTGTGGGTGTAGTGGCTGTGGCTCTCGCCATCGCTGCCACAGCCAACGCCAGCGTCCCAAAAGGTGTGTCTGTGAGTGTGGGCGCGTCTGTGTGAGTGAAGGTTGCAAAGAGAGGCGAGGCGAAGCAAGTACACGCACACACACGCACACACACGCACACACACACACACACACATACACACACACACACACACACACACACACTCACACACATACACACACACACACACACACACACACACACACTTGCCTTCTCTCCTGCTTTCGCACTCCGGCTCAATACAACCCTTCCCCTTTCCCCTCCCCTTCTTTCCCAAACAGGGTACGAGGTTGTGACGTGTGGCACGGCGCTGAAGCTGGAGCATGTGGCCACATCGTATCGGCTGCATTCGCAGGAGGTCGCTTACGGCACCGGCAGCGGGCAGCAGTCCGTGACCATCAAGAGCGAGGGCCAGGATATGAACGACTTGTGGCAGATCGCGGGCGCCTCAGGGAAGGAGTGCAGGCGTGGCCAGAAGATCAAGTGCGGCTCCACCATCCGCCTCTTCCACGTTGGCTCCCAGAAATGGCTGCACAGCCACAACTTCCAGTCGCCGCTCAGCCACAACCAGGAGGTGAGCGCATTTGGCGACCACTCCCAGTCCGACACGGGCGACAACTGGAAGGTCGAGTGCAGCGGCACATACTGGAAGCGTGACGATACCGTGCGCTTCCGCCACGCAGACACCAAGATGTACCTCCACTCCACGGGCAGGCACCA
>NW_004754926.1:1727045-1764800 GCF_000188695.1 Salpingoeca rosetta | reverse complement strand
GAGGGACCGATTGAGAGGCCGGAACGACGTTGGTCGATACAAACACACACACACACACACACACACACACACACACGCACGCACGCACGCACACACACACGCACGCACGCACGCACACACACACGCACGCACGCACACGGCGCGATATCCTGCCGCCAGCACTGAGACAACGACGGATGCTGACAAACCAGCACATGGCCACCAGCCTTACCTGGGCCGTGCATGACGTAAAGCTGCACAAAGACGAGATAACCACGTGCAAACACTTCAAGGACGAGGAGGCCTGCAATGTCATCAAAGGAACTCAACTTCTGCATAAACACGCGCGGTGTCTCCATCTACATCACCCGCAACACAAATGCAGTGGCAACAGGGCTGCGGTGAGGACATACGCAATCAGACAACACAAAACCACCGAGCACCAGCTAGCGATCGCATCACAAAACAGCGCGCACATCACAACACAAACAAAGAACAAACCTCAGACGCACGCACGCACACACGCACACACGCACACACATCACACACACACAAACATCAACACACACACACACACACACAAACATCATCACACACAAAAAAAAAAAAACATCACAAACAACCATGCAGACACACACACACACACAACATGACAGCACCTCGTAGAGGAAGACGGCGTCTCGGCGGCGGAGACTGCGCACACATGCCTCGCCATCTGTGGCAATCTTGTCCAGCGCAACATCAAACTTGAGCACCTTCGCCGCGTAGCTGGCATACCGCTGGCAGAAGCGAAGCATGTGCTGCATCAGCCACGCCGCATGGTGCCCGGAGACAGCCGTATCGGTTGGCAGCGCACCCTCAGCGCCACCTCCGCCAGGCGCATGCGACTGTTCGGACGACTTAGACGACAGTGACGACAAGAGCGGCGACGTGGAGGCGGACAGGGGGCGGCGCAACAGCTGCAGCAACGACACCGGTTCAGTGCTGCTTGTACCGGCTGCGGACATGGTTGTCTTGGATGGCTCCCTCGCGTGCTTCGATTTGGATGTAGATGGCGACGATGACGCTGATGACGACGACCAGCTCACGCCATGCATGTGTGATGACGCAGGCTTGGGCGTGAGAATCCCAGGCAAGATGGGCGTTGCGCAGTAGTGCAGCGGCCGCAGCATGTACAGCATGTTCACGACGGAGGGGACGGCCTCCCTGGCATCACGCCGCCGCTGCTTGGTATCCTCCACCCACATGTCGTAGTCGTTCCTGCGCTGGGAGAGCTGGACGGCAAGGCGTTCTGTCTGCATCAGCAGCTCCACACACCGCTGCAGGCGCCCGTACATGAGATGCTCACCACCGGCCTGCTTGCGGCGCGCGTCGTACAGGCGCAGCATTCCACCAGTGATGCGCAGGTTCGGTTCTCGGAACAGGGTGAGCAGCCGCGAGCGCACGTACTCTGCAGGCTTGTCAAACAGGTTTTCCATCGTGCGACGCGGCTGCACCACGCGCGGCAGGCGAGCTGCCTTGCCGGCGCCGAGTGGCGAAGCCGTGGCCGTGCTGGCGAGCAAGTTCAGCGCTGAAGATGACAGGCGCGACGACGGCGATGATGGCGGCGATGGCGCTGGTGGAGAGCCCGTGCTGCCGCGTGCACCTGTGCGCCGGTGTTGTGGTGGCGTGTTTCCAGCCATGTGGCGGTTCACCCCCGCAGCGGGCGTGCGCAGCTTGGCCAGCATGTCCTGGGTGCCGCCGCCATCGGCCGCCGTCACCTCCACCTCTCCGCTGGCCGTGTGCTGCACGCCGTACTGGCGAATGCCCAGGTCTTGCAGTGACAGCGGCTTCTGCTTGGCAGCGCCGTCGCTCGCCGTCGGCATGCGGTGGAAGGGAATCACGGGGCTGACCACCTCCGCTGTCTTCATGTCGTGCAGCCAAGGGTGCTCGGTCGTCGGCGTGTAGCCCTTGCTGTGTGGCAGCAGGTGGCCCAGGCCCGTCTTCCCCAGCAATGCGCCCTGCAGCGTGGTTGCCCGAAGCCGCTGCCACTCAAGGATGTACTGCAGCTTCTCGCCAAACTTGCGCGTGGGCTCTTCCCGCTGGTTGTACGTCGCCCACCACAGCATCCCGCGCGCCACAACCACAATGAGCGCGCTGTGGCGGTCGCTCAGCCCAATGCTGTTTGGGTCATCATCGGGCAAGAAGTACTGTGTGGCCGGAAACTGCTCCCCGCGCACGCGCTTGCTGCCGGGCGCGTGACGCACCATGCCCTTGCGCGTCGACAAGAGGTCGTCATCAAACCCGCGCGATGACGCAATCAGCACATGGATTGCCTCAGGGTCCTCTCCGTCCTCCTTTTCCTCGGCAGCACGGTCCCCGGTTCGGTCCTCCTCGCGGACGCCGTTGGCGATGCTGGCCAGTCGCCTGCTCCCGCGCAGCAGCCGTCGCATCGCCCTGTCAGCTGCCTGTGTCTTGCTCGTCACACCACGCTGCTGCTGTTGCTGCTGCTGCTGCTGCTGTTGTTGTCGCCCGAGGTCCTTCGCCCCGCCCTCGCGCACCACATCGCCGGCACCGCTGCCACCAGCGTCGCCACCGCCACGGCCAGGTGCACGGCGAGTGCGGCTGCTCGGCGGTGACGGCGGCCGGTTCGACGGCTCGCGGCTGGTGTTGAGGGCACGCAGGCGCTGCAGGAAGCGAGACGCATACATGGCACGGCCAAACGGTGCGCCACCACCACCACCACCACCACGATTCTGCTGCCAGCCAAACTGTCTTTGGCCACGGCTGCCGTTGATAATTCCGCGCGTGTGGGGACCAATTCTTGAATGATTTGTACCAGGGCCAGCAGCGTGGACGAGCCTGCTGCTGTCTTTCTCGTAGTCGTCATCATCAGAACCATCGTCATCGTCTTTCTCGGCCTCGCTGGCATTGTCATCGCTGCCATCACCGCCACCAGCGCTGCTGTCGTCGTCATCAAGGAAGATGCCAATCGTCCCCAATTCACGCGGAGAGAACCGCGCCTTTGCGAGCGCCCGCTTCATGTCTGTGTGTCGCTGTTTCCTCTGTCGCTCCTGCCGCTGACTGCGCTGGCTGAGGGCACTGCTCAGCGCTGCCTGCGACACCCCGCCGCCCGTGCGCTTGCTCCGCGGGCTCGCGGCGCCGCTGCTGGAGGGCGATGGCGATGTGGACCGCCCTGCCGACGGCGGGGACAGCACGTGCGACGGCGATCGCGGCGTGAGCGGTGATGCAAGCTGCGACGAGCTGGCAGACCCAGAGTGCGTCAGGTATTGCGACGATGGCATGGTGTGGTGCGGGTACTGGCGGATGCGGCGGGCAACCAAGGGCCCTGCTTTGGCGAGCGTGCGCAGCAGCACGGGGAACTGCTGCAGCATTTCAAGCGACCGCGGATTTGTGGAGGGCGAGTTCTCAAGCGTCTTGTGCAGCCGCAGTGAAAGCTTGATGAACTTGTTCTTCTCACGGTCCTCCGCTGACGACGCCAGTGCCGCCGCCCCTGCTGCACCTGCTTCCCTCTCAGTGTTACCGCCAGTCGCAAAACCGTGCACACCTCCGCCATCACCACCACGGCCTCCTCGACCCTTGGTGTCACCGCTGTCGCCGCCCACGGACCGCGCCTTGAAGCACGCAACGTCCATTTCCGGGATGAGACCAACCAGCGCGTCCAGCATCGAGCGGACTTCGACAAAAGCAGGCATGTGCTCGCATGCAACGTGGGACGCCGTGGAGTGCGGTGCGAGCACTTGCTCGATCATCAGCGTTCCGAGTGCAGGCACGAGCGTGTGGTAATTCAGCACAGCATCGTGCTGCGGTACCCCGGCATGTGATGCTGGACGACGCGTGCGCCGGTGTGTGCGCGCGGCCAACAGCGCCAGCAGTTTTGCTGAACGGAACAGGGGCACTTCCCCTTGAAGCGACTTGCCCAGAGGATATGGGAAGCGCAGCTGCCCCACTTGCTGTTGGTGCTGCTGCTGCTGCTTCTGCTGCTGCTGTTGCTGTTGTTCATCGTCGATCTTCGCATTAAATGACGGCGCTTGATCGCTACCGCTTGTCGGAATTTGGCGGTTGTACTCCTGCTGCTGCTGTTGCTGCTGCTGCTGCTGCTGCTCTTCTCCACTTTGCTGCCGTACCACCTGTGTCGTGGCGGTGGCTTGCGTGCCAGAAGCTGCCCGGTGCACACCAACTTCGCTGCTGCGCCCGCCAGTGCTCAAAGACTGCCTGCTGTCGTCGTCGTCGTCGGCAACAGACGCAGTGCTGCTATGCTGGCGGTGTTGGTGTCTGGTTGCCGCTGCGGCTGCTGCTGCTGCTGGTCGAGACAGTGGTTGTGACACGTGGACACTCGTGTCCGCAGTGCTTGCACTCATCCTGTCACCAACGCTGCTGCTGCTCACAGCAGCGCCGCCACTACGAGCCGTGAGCACGTCCGTGTCACGATCAGCATGCGCCTGTGTCAGTTCATCCAAGTACTCCAGCCCTCGCATACGTTCAAGCGCGCTCTCCGTTTCCCACTCGTCGACTTCACCATCATCATCATCAGCAGCAGCAGCAGCAACAGGTGGTGGGATGAGAGCGTGGCCTGGCTGCATGGTGAGGCGCCTCTTCTCTCGCTGGCTGTCGTGGTGGTGGTGATCTGAAGGGAGGGCAGGGTGTGAGTGCTCCTGCAGTCCTATCTGTTGTCCGAGGTGCGCCAAGCGGTGGGCGTGTACGTTTGCATAATGCCGCTGGAGCTGCTGGTGACTGTGCATGATCATGCTCGCATCAAGAGAACGTGCGAGCTGGGAGCGACCGGGCACCACGATGGGATGTTGCGCAATGAGCTGCTCCATGATGAAGTCGCACGCTGCCTGCAGCAACACAGACTTGATGATGTTGACAAACGTGCGTGTGTTGCGCACGCTGCGAATGCCAATACGGAGAAGCATGTGTGGGCCGCTGATCGTCTCTGTCTTGGACAGGGCACGGCATCGAACAATTGAGTGCATGAGCTCCTCTGCAACGCACACCTGTCCACTCAACTGCTGTTGCTGCTGCTGCTGCTGCTGCTGCTGCTGTTGTTGTTGTTGTTGTTGTTGTTGTTCTTGTTGTTGTTGTTCTTGTGGATGTAGTTGGTGGCGGTGCAAGTCACGGCCATGCAGAGGATCAAGGCTGCGGTTGCTGCTGTGCTGGAATGCTGATGACGGTGCGTGCGTCGTGCCTTCGAGCTGTGGCCTAGCTGACTCGTTCTCTGCCTCCACTGTATCATCACTGGAGCCGGACATGCTACTCACAGTTCGAGCCGTGTCCGCCTCCCCAGCTTGGGCATCGTCACCTTCACTTTCACCACCACTGCCTTCATCATGATTGTTGGCACCGGAACGCTCCTCCAGTCCATCCTCTTCCTCAATTGTGGATTGACTGCGCGTGTCTTCGTCATCCTCGTTGTGGCGTGAAAGGGCCTGGCGTAGCAGAGCACTCAGTCCACTGCCATGGCCACTGCCATCGCCATCACCGAATACGCTGTTGTGTGACGACGACAGCGACCGGTCGAGGAATGTATGGTCCGGCACCTCCTCGTCCTCCGTTGCCGCTGCTGGTGAGGGATGTTGCGTGGCCATCTTCACCTGCACCGTTTGCGGGAGGAGCTCGGCTGGCTGCCCGTACCGCTTCGAGAAATGCTGTGCAATGGTCTGTGCAACACCATTCGCGGGCACACGGCCACTGCTGAAACTCGACAGCGTGCTCAGCCCCGTGTTTGGCGTTTGCATCCCTTGCACTGCTGTACCTCTGGCTGCGGTAGTGGCTGGCTCCAGGTGAGTTGGAGATGTGAGCTGCGGCTGTTGCTGCTGCTCCGTTGGTTGTCGTGATGGGGCCAATGGGAGATGATCGCTTTGGTGTGGCTGTGGACGATGCAGCGTGTAAGCGTGCTCCAGGTGGGGTTGGGGCAGGTACGGCGACCCCCGCTGGGGTGTTGTTGTGTGGAGAGCGTGGATGTGTGGATGCACTCTTGGTTGAACAATCGTGGGCCCGGTAACACCGCTCTGCACAGATGAGCGACCGCTGCGCGTTGGACTCAGAACCATCGGCGACAACACACCCGACGTCGCTGTTTCTGCAGCCCTTGTTGGCGGCGAAAGCACAGCGCCACGCTCGTCCTGTTGTAGTCGTTGCTGTTCTTGATCTTGTTGCTCTTCTCGCCCGTGTTCTTCTTGCCCGTTACGTTGTTGTGCTTCCTGTCGTTTTGCTTCTTGTTTTTCCTGCCCTTCTTCCTGTCCTTCTTGCTCTTGTTGCCCTGCTTGTTGTTGTTGTTGTTGTTGTTGTTGTTGTTGTTGTTGTTGTTGTTGTTGTTGTTGTTGTTGCTCTGGCCGCACCTGTGAACGTGACGGCGTCCGGGACGGAAGGTATCCCCCACGCGAATGCGGCCGCGAATGTGTGCGGGATTGAGCACGCGAGTGCAATGGGAGATGCGTTGGCGGTGTCGGTGGCACAACGCCCGTGTGCGGCATTTTCTCCATGTTCTCCAGCCTCTTTCGCTGCCAGCTGGCCGCTCGCGTCATCCTCGGCAGCACCTGCATCAGCGCGTGGCACGCCCCCGACAGCGACGCTCCAACCGGACCCTGCATCCACCCGAGCGGGTAGCGGTGCTGATGCGGTGCAAAGGGCGCCTCGTCGTCCACAAACTGCACAGTCACACAGGCCAGGCCGTCGCCAATCTTTGTGCTCTCCACAGAGGGCCGGTGCATGTCGCGTCCCGAACGCGCCAGGCTCCGCGCCACCGTTTGCTGTGAGCTGTAGATAAACTGCATGTCCTTCAGGTCCATCTCCAGTGCCGTCCCGTCCTGCGTTGGCTTGCCTTCGAGCTCGGCCTTGCCAGAGTACACGCGCATGAAGCGCAGCAGCGACTGCCGCAGCAGGCCAAACAGCTGCACGTGGTTGCGCATGCTCTCCCGGAGCGGCAGCGCCAGGATGGCCTGGTCTTCATACCCGTGCAGGAAATTGACAAACTCAATCCTGTGCGAGCGGCCAATGGCGTTGGCTGCGCTCTGAAACGCGTGCGAGATGAGGTTTGCCGCGGCCTGCTCCACAATGCGACAAAACGCAAGGTGGAACTTGCGCGTCAGCTTCTGCATGCTGTAAATGTCAAAGCTGAAGAAGGCGTCCTTGGTTGGGAACTCACTCGACCTGCCCCCGCCCTCCCGCTCCGCGCGCTGCGCATACCGCCTAAAAAACACGGGCATGTTGTGGAAGGAGTCGCCCAGCACAGCGCGCGCCTGGCTCAGCGTCAGCCCGTGCATGTGAATGAGCGTGGTCTTGTTCAAGACAACCCAGTCGCTCTTCAGCGGCAAGAAGCGGTTGTTCTGAATGGCGTCGCCAATCTGCTGACCGGTCACTCTGGGAAACAGCGGATACACGCAGCGAAAGAGCAGCGGCAGCGCAAATTGGCTCGGGCGTGCACGGTCTTTCTTCACCAACGACTGCATGAGGTGTGAAAACGACCGCGCTGGTGCTGCTCCTCCCGCAACAGTACCAGTGGTGGTGGTGGTGGCCGTGGCCGCGGCCGTGGCTGTGGCAGTTCGCTGTGGTGGTCGTGGTGGTGCCTGAGTTGGCTGCGATTGCGGAGCGGTGACGTTTGAGGAGAGCGGGTGCATTGCCTGTGGGGCGCGGGCGTGTGTGCTCGGGCTGTGGGTAGGCGGCTGAGTGCCTGTTGCTCCCATTGCCGCCTGCAATTGGCTGTAGTCTTCAGCACCAGCGGGAATGAGCGGATCAAACTTGATGCCATGCTGCATCACCATTCGCATCATCAGAATCTGGTTTGCCCGGCGCCAGGCGTGCACGAGCTGCGTGTCAAGCGCTTCAAGTGCCTCCCTCATCTCTGCCGTCACGGTGCCAAGACGCGTGTTGAAGAAGATGTTCACTGTGCTGTAATCCACGGTGAGGATGAGGTGGAATTGCATCTGCCGAATGTCGTGCTTGCTGACTGTCTTCTCCTCTCCCTCGGCTTCAAACTGAATCATGTCCGGATGCTCTTTCATCAGGTACTCGCTGCACGGGCGCGTGAAGAACGTCGCTGGGGTCTTGTGCATGCCCTCTTGCAGCTGATCCTCGCTAGCAGTGCTGCTGCTGTTGCTGGGCTGGCCATCGCTCTCGCTCCGCGCTGACGCTGATGCCGCGCCACTCCCTTCTGCTGCTGCTGTTGTTGTTGCTGCTGTTGGTCTCGGTGTTCGTGTTGGTGTCGGTGTTCGTGTTGCCGACGCAATGGAGGAGGAGGAGGAGGAAGGGGAGGGCGTTGGGGTAGGGATGCTCGTGGTACTGCTTGCCGAACGCGCGCGACTGCTGGCAACCTGGTGGTCACCATCTTCTGCTGCTGTGCCGGCACCTTCAGCCGGGTGCTCAAAGACAACGGATGAGGCTGACGAGACGGCATCGTCTCTGCTGCCTCGTGGCGATGCTGATGATGATGCTGGTGGTGATAGCCACGTGTTGGGCACAATCATGAAACAAGCCTCTCCCATGGAGACTGCGCTGTGGCCCTTGAGGTCAAGATGCCCCAGCAGTTTCACAAACATAAACGCCACTTCCCTGCGGTAGAACTTGTTGTCCTCGATAAACTGTCTCGCAGCTTCCGTCTCGGGCACGGGGCGTGGGGCGGCCAGCCGGTGCGCCTGCGAGAAGTTGATGCTGTCTGTCAACGCCGGCGGCTGCTGCACGTGCCCAGCAATGTTGTTGATGATGACTTGGTCAAACTGGGGCGAGCACCGCAGCAACGCCACCAACTCATCTGTCACCTGCCACGCAATGCTGTTGCACAGGGTGTCAAACACTTCCATCTGTGGAGGGCCATCGCCGTCAAGTCTAAAGTCTTTCGCTGCGTCTGCATCAAAGGGTGATGGCAGGGATTTCATGCGAAACTCGCTACCTGGCCGGTATGACGTGTAGCTGTCGCACGCCAGCAGACCATGGGCCCAGGCCTGAAATGCTGCCTGGTCATCCTCCTGTGCATCTTGCTGCTCCTGCTCGTCACTTGCAACATCCGGGCTGCTGTCAGCACCATGAAGCGTCACAACACTGCCGCCACGACCCAGTTGTCCAGCTTGCAGCTGTTGTTGCTGTCGCCGTTGTTGCTGCTGCCTCTGCCCTGGGTCAGGGTGAGGGGGGACATGCGGGGGTGGTGCTGTGAGTTCGGACAAGTTGGGCAACGCAATCGTGTGGAAAGCGGTGACTTCCAGCCAAACCCGGAGCTGCTCGTTGTCCACGGCGTGACGCAGAACCGCGGGAGTCAGGCAGCCCTGGCTGTCGCGAACAAGGGCATCAATGGACCCGGGGAACGACCGCGTTGCAAACCGCACCACGCGCGACCCAACATGCACCACCGTGTTGAGGTGGATGAACACGGGCTCCTTCGCCTTGGCCCGCACTGACGTACAGCGTGCAAACGCTTTGGACGCCTGCTGCATCGCCTCAATGTGGGGCGGAACCGGCGGGGAGGCACGCACAGCTGACGCCATCTCAAGGACGTCCGAAACGCTTTGGTCGTCATGGAACGCGGCGGTGTCCCAGAGCCAAGGGGAGCCAAGCTGGGCATTGTCCACAAACGGTTCCAAGCCCTCCAATGCGCGTGCCCTTTCCTCCATGTCACCCGTCTCAGTGCCACCGCCAGCTGCTGCTGCCGCAGCAACCGCGTCTGCAGCCTCAAAGGCCGTGATCGTGTCACTCGTGGCTGCGGCGGAGGTGCCACTGCTGGTTGTGTCACTGGTGGTGTTAGCAGGAGCCGAAGGTACATTGATGGCATGCTCGTGATGAGCAGCACCATTGCCAGCACCGGCACAGGCGGCATTCACATCGCGGCGGTGAAGCTCATGCACGCGCGCGTTTGCATACTGTTGGTCCTGTGCCACCAGAGCTGGTGAGCTGTACATGTGTGCTGCCTTTCTCGCTGCGTTGGCCTGCTTCTGTGTGAGGTTTTCGTCATTCACCAAGCCAGGTCCCTGTGCCTCCTCTTCCCGCTGTCGTTGCTTGTCTGTCTTCCACGCGTCGCGCGCAACGTAAAACGCAGGGAACGCAGTCGTGCTCTTCACACGGCGCTGGACAATTGCTCCAAAGCGCCGGTTCATAAGGGCAGGCAGCAGATGGATTGGAATACTAGCAATGCGACGAGAGCGCACGTACACGCGTATGTACATGTGTGTGAATGTGCGTATGATTGTGTGGACATGCGTGTGCATGTGTGTGAATGTGTGCATGTGTGAGCGAGTCGGATCATACATGCGAGTGCGTATGTGTATGCGTATGCGTGTGCGTATGCGTGGTTGCGTGTGCGTATGCGTGGTTGCGTGTGTGTGTATGATTGTGTGTGCATGCGTGTGCATGTGGACATGCGTGTGTATGTGTGAGCGAGTCGGATCATATATGCGAGTGCGTATACGTGGTTGTGTGTGTGTGTGTGTAGGTGTATGTATGTGTACAACTGTGTACACGTGTAGTTGCGAGTTGGAAATGATTGGCAAAGGTGTTTTGTGGTGGTGTCCATCCAGTACAGCCAGCAGCCAAACGCATGTTTCAACCACGTGTTTACATCCCAACGCAGGCCCCACAACGACTCCCACACATAATTGCATGCGTGCACACTCACACTCCGTCGATGTATTCCGCATCTGTGTCCTCCATGCTCTCAACGAGGTTGGTGACAGAAATCGAGCAGTTCAACCGCCGCAGTGCGGACAGCGTGCGTCGGAACGTGATGTGGCACAGCGCAATCTCACGCTGAAGCGCCACCATCACAGCCTGCGAAAAGGCGCGGCAGAACAGATCTTGCAGGTACGCGTGCGGGGTGGCTGAGAGCGCAGAAATGGGCGCGTCAATGCCCAGATCCCCGCACAGCCGCAGGTCGCGTGGAAACATGTGCGCAGCAGCAAACTTGGGGCGCACACCGGCAAACAGGTGATCCCGGCTGATGGAGAACATATGGATGGTGAACTTGCCAAACGGCTTGCTCTTGTTGGCGTACAGCTCCTCAAAGCGGCACGCCTGGTTGTGTGCACGGAAGACAAGCAGAATCATGTCGGCATCCTGCACGAAGCAGAAACAGCGGTAAGGAGGTCGATGCGTCACCACCTCCTCCCTGTCTTCATCGGTGGCACGCTCCCTGTCGCTATCGCCACCACAACCACCGCCATCTCGATCCCTGGCATGCTTGATGTGTGCACCATCGAACGACGACGATGACGACAACGACGCAGCCTTTGCTGCTGCTGTTGCTGCTCTCGCTGCTGCTGCTGCTGTTGTTGTCCCCATTGCCGCCAGCGATCCAGCAGATGGCTTCCTTGATGCGCGCAGAGACGGCGCTTGCGTTGTCTTTCCTGACGCCACTGGCGACTCGTCCGCAGCAGGAGACCGTGTTGTCGCTTCTGTTGTGGTGGTGGTGGTCGTCGTCGTCGTCGTTGTGGTCGTTGTGGTCGTCGTTGTCGTGGCCGCTGCTGAGGCCACGCCGGCTTCGCCTTCAATTGTGGCTGTGGTGTTGCGGCCCCCGTTGGCGCGTGCTCGTGCAGCGTGTGCTGCCTCCTGTGGCATGCCATCGCCATCATCACCATCGCCATCGCGTGTCCGCACTGCTTTCAACTTGTCCAGCAGCTGCGGCAAGTTATCGCACAGATTGTACTCTTCATCGTAGTCCTCAATCACCTCCATGCCAGAATCATCGCCAGAGTCACCACCATCGTCCCCGCCGCTGCTGGTGTTATTGCCGCCGCTGTCACCGCTCAGCAAACCATGCTCTTCCGTGCCCACAGTGGCACTGCTGAATGCTTCCTTGTCCGCTGCCGCGGCTGCTGTTGCTGGTGCTGCTTCGGTTGGTCCCGTTCCCGCGCTGTCGGCAGCAGGTGTGGGCGCTGGACTGTCGGGCATGCCGCCTTGCGTCGCTGCCTCCGCATTGCCACCGGTGCTGCCTGTCGCAGCTTGGTGGTTGCCGGCTTCCGCACTCTCTGCGCTGCCGGCGTGCGTCTGCATTCTCTTTGCGAGCACCTCCAACCGCATGGCCACCTCCGACTCCAGCATCGTCTTGATGTACTGCCTCTTCTTCGCCTCCACCACAGACGCAGGCAAATCAGCGCCGTGGGCGAGCCACGCCAGTATCTCTGCATCCTCGTTTGGCGTGACAAAGTCATTGAGACCAAGGTTGAGCGTGCCCTCCCCTGGACGCTCAGAGTGGAGCATAGTGTACAGGTAGTCCTGTTCGCACGCCCTCAGCCGCACCTCCATGCTTGCAACATCAGACACGGTGCGCCCCATGCACGCCGACAGCACATTGCTGAGGAAGCACTCCCGAGCTGATTTCCACCCGTTGGCCGTCGGCGGCGTTGGTGTTGTGGTGGCGGTGGGCGCGTCCCCACATGTAGCTGGTTCTTCGCGGTTTGCTCGTGTACCTGTGCCTTTGTCCGAGTTTGCTGCGAAGTTTGCGTGTGCGTCCGCTTGTGCTGTGCTGGTGCTCTTCGTGCTGGTGGCTGAAATTGTTGGCGGCTCGGCGGCAGTGGTGTGGCGACCGCCGCCATCACCACCATCTTCGCTTGTTGGCTCAAAGTCCTGCGGAAGGAAAGCATCAAAGGTGAAGTCTGTTCTTCGCGCGCACCGTATCAGCTGCATGGCGGAAAACGGGACATATGTGGACTGCACAACACCGCCGGCCTCCCGGTCAAAGTAATACGACGTTGGTGCGACGCGTGGCGGCTCCACAATTTGAATCACGTCAAGCAGCGGGCCAATGTGTGCTGTGGTACCGCCACCGCCATCCCCGCTACTCGTTGGCTCTCCTTGCTGTGCTTGCTCTTGTTGCGATTTTTGTTCTTGTCGTTGTCGTTGTCGTTGCTGTTGCTGCTGTTGCTGCTGCGCTTGTGCGTGTGCTGGCTGACGAGCTTGCGGCTGTTCTTGTCGCCCTGGTCGCGCATCTTGCGATTTCCTTGCTTGCGATGATGTTGCTTCGTCGCAATACGACGCATCAGCCTCGTCCCCCTGCTTGGCCGACATGGCGTTCTTGCGGTTCCGCGCCTGTCGCTCATCCTCGCGTTGCACTGCCCGCAGCATGCAGCGATCAACAAAGTCAAATGACGCCACTGCGCACAGGGCTGTTTGGTCCTTCGTGCAGATACGGTTGAGGACGCCTTTGAAGCCTGCCTGGTGCAGGTAGGTGGGGTTGTTGCGGCACTGGCGAACAACACCATACTGGGGCTCCACCCACACCTCCACCGCAAATAGGCGCGGGGTCTTGGTTGTGGGCGGGAACACGACATACTGCACAATACACGAAGCGCTCGGGTTCTTGTGGCGATGGACCCGACTGCTGAGCTGGTCTGCCATCGTCAGCAACCCGTTGTCCCGCATGTGCTTTCTTGATGCGCGTGTCGTGGTCGCTGGCTCGTGTGTCGCCTTTGAGTACGTTTGCTGCTGCTGCTGTTGCTGCTGCTGCTGCTGTGTGGCGGTGGTGTTGTGACTTGTTGTGTCTGGACTGTTGTCGTGCGGCTGGGAGTGCGTCGTGTCCATGTCCAACTGCAGGGCGAGCGCAATGACGCCATCGCTGGTGCGCGTGTACACGAAGCCCTCGTTCCTTCGCTGACGTACAAGCATGCGTGCAAGCGCCACAGGGTCCTCCGAGCTGGCGCCCTCAAAGTTGAACCGGGCCACGGTGCGGCGCTTGTGGAGATAAGAGACGAGCCGCTGGGACGCGGCACGCGTGGCCTTCTTGCTGCCAAAGGAAAGAAGAGTGGCCGGGCGCTGGCGGTAGCGAACAAGCAGCTTGGTCAGCTTGGTGTTGACCGGGCGGATCGGGCCGTGGAACAGCGAGCGCTGGCGTGTGCGTGTGTGTGTGTGTGCGTGTGTGTGTGTGTGTGTGTGCGTGTGTGTGTGTGTGTGTGTGTGTGTGTGTGTGTGTGTGTGTGTGCGTGGAGAGCAAGAGCAAGAGAATGGACGTGAGTCACGAGAAGACAAGACGGCATCTGGTGTCAGTCAAACTCAGCTGATCAACTTGCAACAGGAAGCACACAGTGCTGCGCGATTGCGCTGCTCACCGCACCTCGGTCTGCTTCCGTTTTGCTTCTTCTTCAGTGGCCGCGTGTGTGTCAGCATGGGGTTCACTACTGGCTTCGCGCGAAGTGGTGTTGCTCCCTGTTGTGCCGCTCTTTGCCTTCTTCTCCGTTTCAACTGGCGATGTAACGCAGAAGATTCGTGACACGTGAGCAACAGTTGAGTTTGGTTGGATGGATGGGTGGTTGGTTGGTTGGTTGGCTAGTTGTGTGTGTTGTGTGCGTGTGTGCGTGTTGTGTGTTGTGTGTTGTGTGTGTGTGTGTGTGCTGTGTGTTGTGTGTTGTGTGTCGTGTTGTGTGTGTGTGTGCTGTGTGTGCTGTGTGTTGTGTGCTGTGTGTTGTGTGTTGTGTGTCGTGTTGTGTGTGTGTGTTGTGTGTTGTGTGTTGTGTGTGTGTGTTGTGTGTTGTGTGTTGTGTGTGATGTGTTGTGTGGGTGTGGGTGGCTGGTAGTACCTGTCTTTGAGACGTAAATGGCCTGCCGGAGAGAATCCCGTACTCCCTGGCGCACATCCACGTCGCCGCCTACCAGCAGGAGTAAATGCGTGTTGAGGACGTGCGTGGCACCGACAACAAGGCAAAAATTCGATGTGGAACACATGTGCAACATGCATCAACCGCGTTGATCGGTAGAGCAGCTGCTATTGCATGGAAACATCACGGGCGAGAGCATCCTCACACACACACACTCACACTCACACTCATACACTCACACACACTCATACACTCACACTCACTCACTCACACACACTCACACACACTCACACACACACGCACTCACACACTCTCTCACTCGTGCACTCACCAAAGTAGCAGAGCTGCAGCTGTGCCAGAGCATCACGCAGGGCCAACTGCACGAGCACAAACCCGGGCTCATAGCCGCAGCCAAGGTCGCTGAAGAAGGCAACGTAGCAGTCAGGGGAGAGCGGCAGGCTGCACCACTGGCGGAGTCTGCTGCGGAGGAGGCGACGCGCCATGGCCCAGGACACGTTGGCCATCAGCAGACCGGCGCTCCCGCTGAACTGCGCCGCCGTGTCGGCAGTTCTAGTGTTGTCATGGTCGCGGCGATGGTTGTCGTCGTGGTTGTGGTGAGGGGGATGGATGGAGTCGTTGGTCATGGGTAGTTGTGAGTGGTCGTGGGTGGTGAGTGAGATGACAACACGTAAGAGAAAACAAAACTACAGAGGATCATCGGAATTGGGACACGCGTGTCGTTATTGCACGGGGTACCTGGCTGTTAGGATATCTGGGCGAATGTCGTGAAGCAGCAGCGCCACCATGTAGTCCGTGGACGTGAACATGCGTGCAATCGGTGCAGACAGACACGCAACCGCGTGCCAGTACGCCTCTGCAGACGAGAGACAAAGGCAAGCAACAAGAAGAGTACACACACGCGCGCGCACACACGCACACACACACACACGAGCACAAAGCAGTGCATCAGGCATTGTGTGAAGACATGACCGTGTGGTTGTATGATAAAGCGAGGGCCCACACAAAGCATGCGCACTCGCCATCAGTCACAGGCAGAGGGCCACTGGGTCATAACAGGAGCAGTGCGCGTACGGTATTGGCGTGGATGCATTGTCTTGAGTGCGCGGAGTCGAGGCAGAGCGCCATCAAGCGCAACCAGCCGGTTATTGCGCACGCAGAACAACGTCTCGTGCTGCTCCTTCAACGTCTGGAGTGATGTGCAATTGTGCACGGGCATGCATGTGTGTTGTGTTGGGAGGGGATTGCGGTTTGCATGAATGAGAAACAAACGCGAGTGACCAAGAGTCTTCGGTACTTGAGCCCACTGAGCCACAGAGGCACGGCTCAACGACGCCTCGAGGTCAAAACACACACAACACACAACCACACACACACGCACGCACAACACACACACACACACACACAACACACACACATACAGCGGCAGCAGCAGCACGAGTTGAACCCCACCTCTGCGACGTGCCGATCCAGAAGTTCTTTCTGTGAGCGAAACTGCAGCAAGAGTTGCAACGTGTTATCACACTGCCTCAGCTTTCGAATGACCCACGCCAGCGTTCCTGTGCTTCTTGCCACGGGCCCAGCAACGCTCGCCCCTTTGCCACTGGAAGCAGCAGTGGAAATGGGGAACAAACGCGCTTGCTCAGCGTATGTTCTCGGCCCAACCAGGAAGTACCTGCCCATTGGATGTGTGTGTGTGTGTGTGTGTGTGTGTGTGTGTGTGTGTGTGTGTGTGTGTGTGTGTGTGTGTGTGTGTGTGTGTGGGTGGGTGTGTGTGTGTGTGTGGGTGTGTGTGTACGCGCAAATGAGAGGGTGGGAGGAAGAGAGACGGCACCGTTTTACCATGCACAACACCTCGACCACGAAATACAGTGCGTTGTGCGGTCTTTCTTTGCGCAGTCTCCCATCGCGCGTACCTCAGCTCTATAGTACATGGCTTGTGTTGGGAGAAGTTGGCCATGATGGCGTTCTCGTCCAGTTTGTACGAGGCAACACCCGCTCGGTCAGCAATCAGCACCTGGCACTCTGTAAAGCGCATGCACGTGTAGATATGCGCATGAAAGCGTGAGTGTGTGTATGCGTGCAAGTGTGAGTCAGCAACTATGTGTATGTGCCAGCACTTTGCGTGTGTGTGTGTGTGCACGAAATAAAGGCAGACCGCATGCGAGGGTGTGAGGCCACGAACCGAGAGCGACGTGTTCGGTGAGGCGAAAAACGAGTTGCACCATTGGCTGCAACAAAACCGCTTCCGTCTTCTTCTCGCCCTCAAATGGCAGTGAGCCAATCTACAAGCAAGATAGGAGCGCGTGCGTGAGCGAGTGCGCAGCGAATCATGACATGTCTATGTGTGTGCGTGTGCGATTGTGGTAGTTGTGGTGACAGTGCAAGCACGGGTGTTTGTGTGCTCACCCCACTCAGTCGAAAACCGAGGGCCAGGCGATGTCGAAGAACACTGCGACGTTTGGGTGAGACAAAACAAAACCGCGTGCAAAGCCTTCGTAAGTACGGCAGATCGCAGTGCAAGCTAACGCCCACGATTCCCCCCCCCCCTACACACACACACACACATACAAACTCACACACACACACACGCACACACACATACACACAATCCCAAATCATTGGCTGTACTCGGGCATGGCTTATGCGAGGACTTACTCAACGGGGCTGCAGGTGAACCTGTAGCCGCCCCAGAGCGTTCGCACCAGCGGGACCTGGCTGCTGCCTTCCTCAAACGACCCAAGCAGCGCTGCACGCGATGCCGGCGCTGTCTCGTGTACATGTGCGCATGCGCGTATGCAACGTGTGTGAGTGTGTGTGTGAGTGTGTGTGTGTGTGAGTGTGTGTGTGTGAGTGTGTGTGTGTGAGTGTGTGTGTGAGAGTGAACATTGGTGAAGTATGCGGCAGTGGTGTACTCAGAGAAAGCGCACGGTTTGTATGCTTGTGTACGGATGTGCATGTGTGTGGGCGTGATATCCGTGTGGCATGTAAATCTACAAGACAAAAAAGTTCTGAGCAGCACGCGGTGGAGGTTACATTACATCGCAGGCGCTATGCTCACCCAGGAAGAAGGTTGGGGCATTGAGCCGTCGCCGTGACTGCAGGCTTGGCGGCTGGTCCATGACCCAGCGCACAAGCAGCGATGCCTTCACCAGAGCAACTGTCCAAACATCCAAACGCACACACAAAGGTGAAGCGCAGAGGAGGGTGAGGGTTACGGTTACGGTGAGAAGAGATATGCATGAAACACACGCCAGTATGCACATGCATACAACACACGCACGCACACACACACACACACACACACACACACACACACACACACACACAAGCATAAAACACACGCACACGCACACACACATGCATAAAACACACGCACACGCACACGCACGCGCACACGCATCTCTCGTTCCCCACACCGTTTGTGAGGTCGGACGGGACGAGAACGGTTCCGCCCGTCGCCTCCGCGAGGAAGAAGAGCAGGTCCGAGTTGTACACCGTGAGCAAGCTCCCTGGGTAGCGCGGTCGCGGGCGGGAGCGCTGCACGCTGAAGCCGCCGCCGTGACGACGCCTGGTGACATTGCGCGACGTGTTGTACACGTTTGCCTGCGACTGGCGGTGCTGGTGTAGCCGCAGCAGGCCAGGCGTGGTTGTGGCGGGTGCGACGGGCCCGTCTTGAAGGTAGATGAAGTGACACGTGGCAGCGGTGGTGGCCAGGCGCTGCAGCAGCGTGATGGACCGCGCAGGGTCCGGCAAGCCCACGATGCCGTCTGTCAGGAAGATGACGACCGGGGTGCTGATCTTGGGCAGGAGATTGAGGGCAAACAGCGCGTGTCGGAGAATCTTGTCGAAGGAGACGTCTGCCCGCCGTCGCTTGCGCGGTTTCTTCTTTCCCGTTGCGCTCCGCGCGTCACGCCGTGCAAAGTTGAGGTGCCGCTCAAAGACAGATGCGCCTGATTCGTCGAGGACGAGGTTGTGGAACCGATGCTGCACCATCCCCACCACCTCCGTGACATTGTGCTGGGTGAGGCGGATGCCCTGTGCGAGTGTCTTGATGGGCTGGCTGCCCTGCAGGCTCTGGTGGGCTTGTACGAGGACGGTGAGCCATATGGTGGGCACTGCTGTGTCTGGGAGCATTTCGTCGATGGTGTCGAGCGCATCTTGGTCTGAGCCGCCACCTTCGCCCTTGCGCCTTTCGCGCTGCTTGTGCTGGTGCTGCTGGTCCTGCGGCGGAACTGTGGATGTCGGGGAGCTGTCTGGCTCCTGGATGACGAGGGAACTGATCAACGCAGCAAGCGTGCTGTGGATCTTTGCAAACGCAGATGAGCGCATGTTCCCGACCGTCTCCTCTCTGCTATTGCTGCTCGGCTTGAAGCAGAACATGCTTGGCGAAACATCGATGCTGATGACGATCCTGTACGTCTTGCTTGTCAGTGGAATCCATGGTGAGAGCGAGCTCTCGCCTGCCGTTCTTCCCGACTCCGACTCCTCATTTGTATCCTTCTTCTCCTTCTTATTCTTCTTCTTGGATACCAGCTGCGATTGTACATGTGGTGACACGACATCAGTGAGAGATGGAGGAAACCAACATGCAACCGTGCTCACTCAGTGGCTCACATACACATCGGACATGCACACGCACGCACATGCACACTCGCACACTTGCTCACTGACATGCACTCGCACACTTGCTCACTCCCCCTCTTGTTCACTGACACACACACGCACACATGTGCACACTCGCATACTTGCTCACTGACACACACATGCACACACACACACACACATGCACACCTGGTTGTGTGCGGTGGCGATGGTGCTGATGGTCTTGTCTGCCAGCGCGTTGGCCAGAAGACAGGTTGGGTCATGCAGCACATATGGGCTGACCACCCCTTTGTCCGGCACCTCCAGCCATTGCGTCGATGTCATGCAAGCAGTCCTTGCACACCAACCACAACAAGGAACGACAACAAGGAAGGAGGAAGGCGGGGAACAGCAGTCACTTGCTGGCTGGCTGGCTGGTGTGCTTGTTTGTTTGTGTGCGTGCGCGCGGTCGGTTATGGTCCGCCTTTTTTTCTGGCTGGTGTGGTGGGTGTTTTTTTTTTTTTTTTTTCCTTTTTTTTTTTTTTTTCTCCTCCTTGAGCGAGGGCCTCGCTTCTGCAGCAAGAAGGCAACTGTCACACCTCCCCTCCCTTCCCTTCCCACCCACAGTCCCGCTACCACGCTTGCTGTCCTTGTCGTTCTCGTTGTGGACCTGTGTACAGCACAGTTCCTCTCTTTGTTCAAACCTGCTTTGTACTACATATGTTGATCGTCACATCACATCACAACATCAAGCAGCTGTCACAAGGTCACACAGCATACCAACTTCACCTCAAGCATGGTGCACGTGTGTGGGCTGCGCTCCACTACAGCTACACACCAAAGGGCAGCGCGCACCACCACCACCACCACCACCACACGCACACACAGCGCAGACACACGATACCACAGACAGCGCTTGAACGCAGTGCTAGTGATTAAGTCACCCTGGCTAGTGTTATCCGCTCTGCTCAAAAGACGGCCGCGTTTCGGGTCGCACGCACACGCTCCAAGGTGTTGTTATGTTACTACGTCTCGTGGATATGTGTATGAGAGAGGTGGCAACTGTCTAGTAAGGAGGGGGAAGGAAACAGCGGGTCGAGGGAGAGGGCGAAAGGGACGCGACGGGAGGGGGGAACGGTAGCCGAAGCAAACAACAAAGAAACACATTGACAAGACACAACAACAACGAAGAGGCATGCTTGCTTTGGTTGGATGGGCGAGGCCTGCCGTGCAAGTGTGTGCAGTGGCTCGATTGACCAAAACAAGCAGCCAACTCGACGGAATAGAGAAAGGGAGACATTACACGTTGAATGGTTCACGCAACGAGAAGCAAAAACAGCTCTGACCAGCAACGGGCTTTACGAAACACTGAAACAGAGCACACAACCTTATCAGTGGTGGTAGCAGCAGCAGCAGCAGCAAACACCTCTGCTTGGGTGGTTGCTGCACTGGATCGGATGGTTGATTGCATGTGTGTGTGTGCATGTGTGCTGTATCTTGGGGATACTTGACAAAAGAGGGGCTGCGAAGTGGAGGTGGGAGTGCTTGTTGGGAGTGCTTATTGGCTTGCACACTGGACGCCTGGGCCGGCGTGGTGGCCCTCGTCGTCATCCTCGTCGTACGCTTGCCTCTCGCCAGGGCCAGCCTCGCCTGCACAACACAACACAGCACAGCACAGCACAGCGCACGCAGCAGGCCATTGCGTGAGTAAGCAAGCGGAACAAGAGAAGCGGCACAAGAAAAGAGTGAGACGAGAAAGAGGAAGAGGAGCAAGCAACAAGAGCAGCAAGAGCGGCCATACCGATTCTGCGGTTTGGGTCGGGCTCCTGGAGGACGACCTCCTCTGCGTCGGAAGGAATGTCCACCTTCTCGCGCGGCGGCAGCAGCGCCTCGAGCTTCTTCAGGTGCTCCGGCGTGCGCAGCTCCTCAGGCATGGTGAAGTCAACGTCAAAGCTGTAACAGTCGGCGGGGGTGGCGGTGACAAGGGTGGAGAGGGAACGGTAAGTGAAGCACTGTATCAAAACACACACACACACACACACAACACACAGTTGCACACAACACAGTTGCACACACACACACACACACACACACACACACACACACACACAAAGATATACACACAACACAGTTGCGCACAACTTACACGACAAAGAGGTCGCCCTTGTCGAAGATGCGGCGGTGCTCGGGGAAGCCCTCCTCCTTGATGACCTTGACGCTGTCTGGGGCAATCACCTCGCCCGGCGGGCACTTGACGTGCAGCATGCGGCCGTCAAGATGCTTGAGCGTGAGGTCCAGCCCGCACAGAGCCTCCGTCAGGCCAATCTTCTTCTTCATGATGAGGTCACGGCCACGACGCTCAAAGACAGGGTGATCCTTTGCGCGGAGGACAAGCACGACGTCACCGGGCTCAATGCCAGGCTCCTGGTCGCCCTCCCCGCGGAAGGTGATCTTCTGGCCATCGCGCATGCCCTTGTCAATGTGCACCTCCAGGATCTTGCGGTCCTGCATGACCTTCTTGCCAGAGCACGTCTTGCACAGGTCCTTGGGATCCCACATCTCACCTGCACACAGAGAGGGATGGAGAACCAAGCACAACGGGAAGGAGCGCAAGGTGAACGGCGGGAAGAGAGAGAGAGAGAGAGAGAGAGAGAGAGAGAGAGAGAGAGAGAGAGAGAGAGAGAGAGTGTGTGTGTGTGTGTGTGTGTGTGTGTGTGTGTGTCAGGCGCAACGGCAAGGATGCACACAACAACAACACCACACAGCACGGACATCCCTTTCCTCACCCACCCATCCTCCCTCTCAAAACATATGCTCACAAATATTCCCCTCCCAAACCACGCACCTGTGCCGTTGCATTTGTCGCACGCGCGGCGGACCTGCTGCACCATGCCGATACCAAGCTGCCGCAGCTCAACGCGGATGCCGTGGCCGTCGCACGACGTGCACGTCTTGCCCTTGCCGTGCTTGCCGCCCTCGCTGTTGTGCAAGAGATGATGCATACATTTCAGCCCGCAGGTGTGAGCCATAACACAACGACACATGGTGTGTGCGCGCAAGCGGTGAGAAGGAGGAGGAGGAACAACCGCAAGCGGAGCAAAAGGGAGAAAGGGACAACAGGGAGGCGCAGCACCCAGTCGTGCTGCGAGGGAGGTGCCGTGACATACCCGTTGCAGTCGGAGCAGAGCACACGCTTGCGCAGCGCAATCTTGCGGGTGGTGCCATTGTACATGTCCTCGAGGCTCACACTGTGACGGGTAGTGGCATTGAGGCAGGAAGGAACCGAGAAAGGAAGGAACGAAGGAAGAAGGAAGGAGGCGGAAGGAGGGAGGAAGGAAGAACATACACGCGGGGGGGGGGGTGTGAGTGAGCGCGAGCGTGTGCACGAGTGGCAAGCGTTCCCAAATTGCCGCGAAAAGGTCGTTGGCGTACTCGTGCGAGCGCACCGATACGCGCATCCACTGATGCATGCACAAGCTCGTTCCAAGGGGGCAAAAGCAAGCATCACAAACACAAGCTCAATGCAGGCTCAACACGCGACGCACGGGAATGGTTGGACGGTGTCCTCGCCCTTCTTTGGGCCCGTGTCGCGGCGCATGCCAAAGAGGTGCTCAAAGAGGCCACCAGGCCCCTCAGCTGCACGGCAAGACAGCAAGGAGAAGAACAAGGGCAATGGCGAGGCAGGCCGGGGAGGGGGAAGTTGCGTGTAAGCATGGGTAGGTCCATGGCCATCAAGCACACACACACATGTTGAGGAGCGAACGTAGCCACACACACACGCACGCACACAGACACAGACACAGACACAACCCGACAGACAGACAGACACCCACATGCACACAGACACACAGACACACAGACACACCCATAGGCACAGACAGACAGGGGCAGATAAACGTACATCGGCCCTCCTTCAGGCCGTCGAGACCATGGCGGTCGTATGTCTTGCGCTTCTCAGCATCGGACAAGACCTCATACGCCTGTGTGATCTCCTTGAACTGTACACGCCGCACGACAAAAAACACAAGCAAACGAGCCACGATTACAAAACAGAGGTATGAGAAGGGGACGAAACGGCTTGGGCGATCGCCAGGACTTTTGGACACACCATAACAACGATCATAGCACCCAGCACAATAGGTCCTTGTACCCCCATTCTCCATACTCGCGAAAGCCAAAATGAAAATAACAAGCACCCGCTTTCACTCAGTGCACACACACACACACACACACGCGCATGCATACACGCATGCATACACGCGCGCACATCCTCACACATGCAGGAAGAAAAGCGCACCTTCTCGCCAGCATCAGGGTTCCTGTCAGGATGGTACTTCATGGCCTTCTTCCTGTAGGCCTTCTTCAGCTCTGCGTCCGACGCATCCGTCGAGACGCCGAGGAGGTCGTAGAGTTCAGTGTGCGGCATGGCGGTATTCTGGTGATGAAAGCAAGTCGTGCACGGTCCTGGGCTTTGGGTTGTCGATTGATCAAAGCGGGGTGGTTGACGTGCTGCCACCCGCCAAAACGAGCAAACGCAAACCCCCACGTGTTGTGTGGTACATATGTGTGTGTGAGGTCATGTAATGATGATGATGATGATGATGATGATGATGAGTGCGTGGGTGAGACACACAAGAAGCATCGACCCACACAACACATATAGAGCAAGCAAAGCACAAAGCACAGGACGCGCTCGACAACACAACACACCCCCCGACCGAGCAAGCCGCAAGCGGCAAGCGCAAGGCAGGTAGGAACGTGGGCGGAGCAGGTTGTCCACACGACACAACAACTCACTCACATGTGGTTCGCAAATGGTGGAGCGGAAAAAATAAAAAAAATTATCGACTGCATGCACGCGACAGCATGGAAGGCCGGCTTGCAATTGAAGGCGACACGCGACACACAAAGATACAATTGCCGTTACACGAAACACAACAAGGACAACAAACAACGATGACAAGCTTTGGGTGGGTTGTTGTTGGTGCTGGTGGTGCTGGTGGATCGTTGTCGTTGGTGGTGGTTGCTGTCGCCTGGCTCGTGTGCTTGCTCACACCACCCACACCATCCACCCAACTCACTTTGCTCACTCACTGACATTGGTGGGGAAATCTGATCCACGACGAAAACAATGCTTGTCAGAGATTCGCTGAGCCGGCTGGTGAGCCGCAAGAGCCAGCTCGTGGACCACCACTTCTTGTCGTTGGCTGCGCTCATGGATGACATCACCCGCACAGAGGCAAAGCTCGCAGACAGGTGCCGTGCATGTATTCCTGTGCTAGCCTGCCTGGTGCTCATGCTGGTCGTGATTATGATGGTGGTGGTGGTGATGATACTGCTGCTATCGTTGCGTGCACTGTGTGTGTGTGCGTGTGTGTGTGTGTGTGTGCGTGTGTGTGCTTGCGTTTTCGTGTGCAGGTGTCACTCGCTCGTGGTGCATTCCATCACCCACACGCACGCACGCACACAAACGCACGCACAAATGTGTGCATTTGGGAGTACTTTTCTTCACATCATACCACACCCACGCACTCGTTTGTGTCGTTACTGCTGTAGGTACACGGCATTTGCAGAGGCGCTGCAAGCGTACAGCGAGGAGGAAAGCCCAGGCATACGCAAGTCCCTCTCCAAGTATGGCGCCATGCTGGAAAAGGCACAGGACCAACGCAGAAAACTGGTGCGATAGTGTGGGTGCATTTGCAAGCAACTGTGATTGATGTGTGTGCGCGTCTGTGTGTTGTTGTGTGTGTGTGTGTGTGTGTGTGTGTGTGTGTGTGTGTGTCTGTCTGTCTGTCTGTCTGTCTCTCCCTCCCTCCCTCCCTCCCTCCCTCCCCCCCTCTCTCTTTCCCCCCCTCTCTGTGCGTGTGTACGTGTACTGATGCAGAGGTTGCTGACAGTTCCTTTGTTGTGACTTGACTGTCCCTTTTGTATTGTGTGCTTGCTGCCAGGCAAATCGGTGCAGCTCAAAAGTGGCCGAGGCCCTCCGCGAGTTTGCCACCAAGACGAAAGACATCCGCGTGAGCTCGTTTGCCCCACACTGCGCGAAACAGCCTGTCTTTGCATGCACTGTGAATCATGGCTGCTGCCCACTACCAGATGCACAATCGGGACAACATGCACACATGCACACATGCACGAACATGGGTGCAGTGGTGTATTTTACACATGCACATCTGTAATCACACCAGCGACCACAAGTCACATTCCTTGCTGCGCTCACCCACGTCATGCCACGTGCCTGCATGCACATGCGTGCACAGGATGAGCTGCAGACGAGGGACAAGTTGAAGAACAAGAAGGAGCTGAAGAAGAAGGCACTCGACAAGCTTCGGTCAAAGGAATCCAGCGCAACCAAGGCATTGGTGAGTTGGCCGACCCACATGTCTGTGGTGATGGCTGGCTGTTGAGCCCACGCGCTGGTGTCGTGGGACGTGTACACACTGTTGCGAGTGCACAACACGACCACGGTTGGGGTTACTTGCGCTCACGTGGTTCCAAACTGCCTTGCATGGATTTTTGGATGTGTTTGCTCTCTCTCTCTTTCTCATAGAATGACGCAAAGCTGGACCACGCCTCTGCAAAAGCAGCGGTAAGCCAAATGAACAGATATTGGAACGTGGTGCAGGAGTAGCATAATAAATGTACCTTGCTGCGACTCATGCGTCAACTAGCACCTTCACACACACACACACACTCACGCACAACGAATGCGGTGCAATGGACGGCTTGCACTGCCCTTCTTGCTTGTTGCACATATACAGGTGTTGGAGAGCGACAAAGGGCTTGCGCGCAGCATTGTCGAGTTTGAGGGCAGAAAGCTCGACTGCTTGCGGGTATGAGTTTATGCACACATATGCACACAGAGGTAGAGGGAGAGGCAGAGGCAGAGAAGAGATTGCATGCGTGTCATCATCACCACTGCACGGCTGCACGCGCCTTGCCCATCTCACCACCACCACTGCTCCATGTCAATGATGTTAATGCTGGTGTAGGATCTGATGCATGATTTTCTTGAGGCGCAATTGATTCTGTGCTGTCGCACACTGGAACGCCTCTCCTCTGGCCAGCGCTACATCGACTACATCAACCCAGACGAAGACCTCAAGGTCGCGTGTGGGTGTGTGTGCTTGCTTTTGTGCATGTGTGGAAAAGAGGACCAATGGTGGTGTATCCACGTGAATTTGTCAATCACACTTGTCACTGTCGTTTCATTGTCTTGCGTGCGTTTGCACGAGCAGGAGGTGACCACCATGGAGAAATCAATCAACGACACTGGGAGGCGTAAGGTGAGCATTGCGCGGGCGTGCACCTGATGATGCTGTCATCCACACGGCATTTGTCCAACCCCACTCATCCTCTGTGCCCCTTTGCGCGTGCGCGTGTGCGCTTGCATATGTACGTGCGGTGGGAACCCGTTTAAAATCATTTCCAGAACAAGGACGGGCGCAGAGGAAAGCGTGGCGGGCGGCGCACACGCGGCAGCAGCGGTGACGACAACGACCACAGCCACGACGACGCAAGCGATGTCAGCGATGGTGGTAAAGACAGACGACGGCGTGGACATAAGGGCAGGCACCGTGGTGGCGGTGGTGGCGACTCGCATTACGATTCACGCGACGACGACGACGATGAGGATGAGGATGAGGAGGACGTGGACAACGCGAGCACGATTGGGCGGCGCAGTCCTCCGAAGAAAGGACGCAACAAAGGGAGGAACAACAGCGAGTCGAGCGACGTGTCTGAGCTGTCGATGGAAGAGGATGGCCGGTCCTCCCCGCGCATCCGGCGCAGGCGCACTATCAAGGGGTTCACATAGGACACACACGCGCGCGTGTGTGTCTGGCAGTGTGTTGTTGTGATTGTACTGATTGATGTGTGAGTGCCATTGGACGAGGGAGAGAGAGAGAGAGAGAGAGAGAGAGTGTGTGTGTGTGTGTGTGCGTGCTTGAGCCAATCTGCTTCGTGTATCGAGTTACATCACATGAGGTATGGCTGTTGACCCAGTTTCAGCTTCCTTTGCTGCCTCTTGTCTTTGAAATGAACAAGCAAAACAATGGCACCCGCAGGAACAGTCATCAACGTAAAGTGTCAGCAGCAAGGCAGGCAGTAACAAGCAACGCCTCTGTGCTCATAACGACACACACACACACATGCCAGCGAGGTGTTATGCCAACACAAAGAAAGAGTCCATTCAAGTCAGCAGTCAACCAAGACGGGCAGCAGTCATCACAGGGTTGGGTGGGGGAGGGGGGAGGACGACAACAAGGCCACAGCACAACACAACAGCACCGACAAGCAAGCGACGTGGGCGTGGGGAACAAGGCGATATGAACGAGTAACAACGGCACCCAAAAAGGTCGCATTCAGGCAACAACGTCAGCATGGTGGAACAACTGACTGAAACAAGCAGTCAGCAACACCTCGTGTCCGCGTTTCAAACACCGCAGGCAAACAAATGCACACAGATACCTACACAGATACAGAGGCAGACACAAGACACACGCATACACACACACGCACACAAGACACACACACACACACGCACGCACGAGACGAAACGGCTACACGATTGAGAAGGTGAGCGGCGCCTCTTCGCCATCGCTGTCACTGCTTGTGCGGCGCTGGCGAGCAAGTGAGCCCATCTGCAAGCCGCCACCGTCGGCACTGCTCTCAGAGGACGCAGAGCTGCGGGGTGTGCGTTGCGTGTCTGCCGTTGGTGGTCCTTGGCTGCGCAGGCGCTGGCGCACAGCAGCAGCCGCATCACGCGCGGACGTGTGCGATTGCGCTTGTGATTGCGAGCCGAGCGTGGAGGAGGAGGGCGTGGCAGCGTCAACCATGATGCGCGGGTTGTCTGCAAAGGCAGGCTGCACCTCGCCATGTGCCCTGGTGAAGTCGATTTCGCTGACAGAACCGCGCGCGCTGATGAGGCCGTCATCGCTCTCTGCAAGCGACTCGAGGCGATCGCGCACAGATGCAGCCGGTGACTCATGCACGTCTGGCGTCTCCTCCTCTTGTTGGGCCTTGATGTCCAGCACATCGGGCGTCTGGTATTGGAGGAAAGAGGAAGGGCGAGGGAGAAGAGAAAGAGAGGGGGGTGGTTTCATGTTGTGGATGAGTTAGGCAGTACAGGCAGCAGGGACTCAGGGGCTACAACACAGAAGGAGAGAGCGTCGCATGGCAGAAAAGTCTTTAGAACGCGAACACAGACACAGACACAGACAGACATACATGGACACACAGAGACACAGAGGCACACAGAGACACAGATACACAGACAAAGACACAAGCAAGTCTCAGCGTCTTACCCGCAGGGCAGTTGGGCCCATGGCGAAGATCAGACCGGGTTCGAGGCACAAATACTCGCCAGCCTGCAGGACCTTGAAGGGAACGTACTCCGTGCGCCCGAGAGACAGCTCGCTGGTGTGTTTACGCGCGTGTGTTGACGTGCGTGACGTGTGTGAACGTGTGTGAGAATTCACAAAGGCATGGGACAAGAAGAGCAACGGCAGAAACACGGTGCAAAATGCAAGCAGGGAAGTTAGTGCATACATGCATACACACACCTTGTGCGACGATCTGGCAGCATCTGCTGATGGTGGAAGTGCTCAGCGGCGAGCATGTTGGAGTAGGTGTCGGACATAGACGCGAGTTGCTCACACCCCTCTGTGTATTTGAAAGGGCATATATGCAGTGCGGCATGTGGAGCAGGGCCGTGAAGCAGCATGAATCCAGGGAAGAAAAATTCAAGGTAGCGAGCGACAGACGATACAAGTACAAACAACCACACACACACACACACACACACACGCAAAACAGCAACATGTTTCGCGCACCAGTCACTTGTGGGATGGCAAGCTTGTCCGAGTCAAAGGTGGAGCCACCTTGGTTCTTGCCAACAAGCATTTGCGGCAGGCCAGTCCCTGAACCAAAGGCAGATACGATGTGTGTGAGAATCCTGAAGCAAAACGAGAACCACACACATACACATACACACACACACACACGAAAGTGGCTCACGTCGTTCCGTCGTGGCGCCGCCACTCAGGCTCACACCGGCGTTGAACTTGGGCCGAGACCTGTCAAGGGATAAGAACAAATGTGAGATTTGATGGATCGTGACAACAATTCGCACACTGCCCAACAAACATCCAAACACACATCCAAACACACACACACACACACACACACACACACACACACACACACGGCACAGGCATGGCGCTGATTGTACGTTGGGGTGCGGTGCGGCTTCGTTGGCTGCTGTTTCTTCTTTGGCTGCGGCAGCGGTTGGGACACCTGGCGATGGAAGACGCTGGATGTGCTGCGGTGGAACGTCGGGCTGCCATCCTCAGACTCCTTGATGCGCCGGTACTTGCCAGAGACGACCAGCCCGGCCACGCCCAACGCAACACGCTCGTGTTTCTTCATCTCCTCCATGCTGCCCGCGTGTGCAAACGGCCACAGGTCCTCCTGCACGCTGAACGGCGCGTCGGCGATGTTGCGCGCGTGGGGCAGAACGCGTCCGGCTGCGCGGAAAAGATGCGGGCGCTGCAGATAACACAGCTGGAACGCACACAGGCGGTACGCGTTGCGCTTGAACTGCAAAGGGCGAGACAGGGTTGCGTGGGGGTGAGGAAAGAATCAAGCAGGTTGTGGTGTAAGTCGTGTTGCGTGAGCACTTGCTCATTTGAACGAAGAAGCCAAAACAGGCAAGTAGCACAACACCGCCAAGACAAGGCATGGCAGCTTACGAGAGGCACGGACTCGAAGAGCTCATGGACGGCCTTGACGGGGAAAAAGGCGGCCTGCAGCTTGTGGCTCATTGTGCGAATGGTCACCAGCCCTGCGTAAAGGTCGAGGTTGTGTGTGTGTGTGTGTGTACGTGCGGAAGTCAGGCGACACATCAAGCAGACAGTACGTGCACAAGTGAAAGCACAAGCCAGCCAAGCAATGTGCCAAATGGCCAAGTGGCATTCATAGCCGGCGCGTGTAATTCAACTAATTCTCCTCAGCAGCAACAACAGCAGCAGCAGCAGCAGCAGCAGCAGCAGCACCACCACCACCACAACAACAACAACAACAACAACAACAACAACAACAACAACAACAACAACAACAACAACAACACACACACACCTGTGTGCTGTGCGACGGTTTCGATGACGCCCAAGGTGCGCCCCGCCATGAGCACGTCTGTGTGTGACTTCTGCTTTTGTTGTTGCTGTTGCTGCGGCTGGCCGTTTGGCGTGTTGAGGTGGGTGTTGGCAACATGCGACTCTCGCTGCACGGAATTACGACGGGGGCGGTTCTCAAAGCACGCGTACCCGCGCAAAATGACGTAGATGCCCTTGCACTTGCCATTCTTCCTCACCAGCGGCTCGTTGAACTCTGAGGTGACAATCTGCATCTTCCGGAACACCTCCTCCACGTCATCGGAGCTCAGGTCCTCCATCAGGCGGCTCCAGCGGAGGATGCCTTCCTCATCGGGAAAGTGGAACGATGCCGTGTTGAGCACAAGCTTGGCGCGCACCTTGCGGATGTGTCCAATGAGGTGGTCGTGCTCGAGGGCAGTGAAGATGCCGTGTCGGAACTTGGAGCCAATCACCTCCTCCTGGTGGCGCAGCAGCAGCGATGTGGCCTGGCGCGTGCGAACAATGGACACCACCTCGTGTGGGAATTCGCGGGAAACCATGCGGGAGAGCTCCATGTTGGCAAAGCACTCCTCGAGCAGGCGTCGCCGGTTCTCCTCGCTGTGCGTCACCTGTAATAGCAACGGCATTGATGGATGGACAGTGGACAAAAAACAAAAAAACAAAAACGTGGCATCAGCGTGTGTAAGGTAACATGGTCATCGGACGGTGTTTGCGGTTGCGGTGGCGGTTGCGTGTGTGGATGGTGAGCACAACGCATGAAAAGATGCTTGCAAGTGTACAAGCAGGCTCGCACAAGTGTGCGTGTCCTTTCAACAGCATCAAGCAGCAGGCAGCCAGGCCATTGGCATCACAAAGGCGTGCGGTGCAAGTGAGGATGTGCAGCAGCCACAGGCAAAGCTCTCACCTCTGACAGCAGGCCGCTGAGGTCGCCCAAGACCTTGCGATGCGCTGCCGTGAAGGCGTCAGCAACGTTGACACACGCGGCCGCGTGGTGGATCTCGTACCAGCGAAGCAGACGGCGACGCAGGTAGTCAAGCACCCACCACCGCTGCCGGCGCAGAACACGCACGGGCCAGGGCGTGTGCACAAACCGCTGCAGGTCGGCGTTCCAGTCGTTGAGTTTGCGCGTGGAATCGTGCTCGACTGCATGCTCCTCCGTCTCAGAGGCGTTGACAAGCAGCAGGACGCTGTCGCGGTCGAGAAAGCCGGAGTCAAACAGCTCCCAGTAGATGGCGCGGGTGCTGACGAGGAAGCGGAGGCGCGCGTTCTGCATGTCTGCGCTGTGGGAGGTGGAGGGCCGACGGCGGCGGGCGTGGCTGTGGTGGTGGCTCAGGCGCCGCTCACCGCTGCCCGTGCTGCGGCGTGGGTGCAGCTCTTCTGTTCCATGGCCGTTGGTGGAGGCCTCCTCGCCCAGTACGCAAAACTCGTGTGACACGGGGCGCTGCTCATGCCTGAGGCCCAGGCGACCGAGGCGGGTCAGCAGACTGCGGGACTTGTTGTTGCCTTCGCGACACTGCGAGGTGCTTGCATCCATGGGCTCGTGCTCGTCAAGGGTCTCCATGCTGCCGCCACCACCGCCATTGGGCGAGCGCGGGGAGACGTTCCCGCTGCGGCGGTTGACGTTGTCTCGGCTGGCGCCGTGACTTTGGCGGTGGCGGAGACGGCGCAGGTGCGACGAGGCGTAGCCAAACAGCTGCATCATGCGCCGGTTTGTTCGCTCGTGGTGCTTGCGGGCAATCTCGTCCTCTTCCTCGTCCAAGTGCTCGCGTGACTGCGCGGCGCTGATGCTTGGCGACGGCGGCGCCAGCGTTTGCGACGTCCGCATGTCCTTACCCGCGCCCTGCTGCTGCTGCTGCTGCTGCTGCTGTTGGGCAGGTGGAGGCGAGAGCACGGATCTGCTCACGTCGCCCTCGGGCAGCGACTGCGTGCCGGTGGCGGGGTCGACCATCATCTCAAAATCGTCCTCCTTCACGTCACCAACGGCGCTTGGCTGGCCAACCACAACAAACGACAGCAAAAACGGCACAACAACAATGACGCGCGCGTGTGTGAGCGGAAGGGAGCAGGCGTTTGGCACAATTGCGGGCGCGACTGAGCGCAAGCAACATGACAGCACAACAAGGAAGGAAAAACAGATACTGCAGGCCATCCCACCCACCCACATCCACCCAGACACCCACGCACGCACGCACGCACACGCACACATACACACCGGAGCTTGGATCCTGGATGGACGGCCATGCTGCAAAGGAGGAAGTGGAGGAGGAGAAGTAGGGGTTAGGTTGTGCCCCGGGGGGGGGGCTTCACGAGCAGCCAACACAGCATCGTGCATGCATATGTTCATCAGAGACATGCTACCTCCACCAAGACAGGCACCTGTGCAGTTGTAGAGCACGAGTTGCATCCCACACGCGCCTCGCACAGGCACCGACACACGAACGCACACACGCACAAGATTGCACATACACGAGCGCGCAGACATATGCACACACAGCACACACAAACGCACACATGTGTATGCACACCTTGTCTGCCTTGAAAACGACTTTGCCCAGAGAAGTTGGCGGGGCGACAAACTCGGTGGCCTCGTCCCAGTTCGCCATGGAGAAGAGCTTGTCCTTGCTCATCACCTTTGCGCGCTGCAGGGTGAGGCGGGAGATGGTCTGGCGCGCGTCTTCATACACAGCGCGCTGGGCAGCGGCCTCCTTGACCAGGCCTGGTTCGCGTGTGCACATACAAAGACGATGGGATGTCAGGTGGCAAGGCGCGAGGAGAGTGAAACCCGAGAGTTGGAGTTGTACATGAATGGAAGATATACATGAGTGGAGTTGTGCATGAATGGAAGTCAAGGTGTGCGAGTAGTTACACGCTGGCACACACACCTTTAAACACACACACACACACACACAACTCAAACACGCAAACAAACGCACACACGACTCAAACACGCAAGCAAACACACACACACCCACGACTCAAACACGCAAGCAAGCAAACACACCCACACCCACACTCACACGCAAACACACCCACACCACAACATCAAGCGATCGCGTACCGAGGCCTCGGAGAATGGGGCCAGTGGTAGATGCGTTGATGATGAGGGTGAGAAAAGCGATGCCACCTGCGTAGAACAGCGTCTTATCACGCGTGACTTGCGGCAGGCCTTCGTCTGGGTTTTCGGGCTCCTCAAGCGTGACGATGAGGGCCAGGGCAAGGGCCACAGCACCGCGCAGGCCGCCGTGCACAATGATGACTGAGTCCTTCAAGGTGAGTGGATAGCCTGTCCACTGCAGCGGCAGCGCGAACACAAGCACCATGAGGGCGCGGATGATGTAGAGGAAGATCCAAAGGACGATGACAAAGCCCCAATCACGGCCCTCGATGCGAGAGAAGTCGTTTGTCAGCACAAGCACAATGCCAACAAACAGGAAGATGAGTGTGTTGCCTGGTGAAGAGAGAAGAATGGAGACGAGGGGAGGGCAGGGCGTGCGAATGTTAGCTTGTTGACAGGGGTGCAAAATCCGCTCAAGATCAGGCAGCGTGCCATTGAATGGGTGCACACACACACGGTCGCAAAACATGCAGTGCACACACACACACACACACACTCAAAAAAAAACAACAACAATCAAAAAAAAAAAAAACCACCAAGGTGCACGCTTGCAGATTTTGTTATACGTGACACGCCATGCATGCAAGCAACACGTGGCAGCAGAGGGCCTGCTTACCCTGGAAGGTGAGGATGCGCCAGAAGGTGTGTGTACTCTGCTCGGAGCGCGGGGAGATGCGTGTGCGGCCATATGCCGCGAAGCAGGCGCCCATGGTGACGAGGGCGAGCACACCAGAGACCTCACACACGTCCTCTGCCACGAAGAAGAGGAGGTATGCCGACATGACGGTGGTGGTGACCTCAGCAAGATCGTCGTCAATGATTCTGCCAATGAAGAAGATGGTGACCACGCCCCAGAGGAGGCCGAGGGCTGGGCCGCCAATGGACAGCTGAAACGCCATCTCCACGCCCTCGGCGCCGGTGAGGTGCACCCCAGATGCAAGCTCGCTGAAGATGGCAAAGGCAACAATGGCCGTGCCGTCGTTGAGGAGTGACTCGCTCTCAATGAGCGTGGCGAGGGTGTGGGGCCCGCCAAGCTCCTTGAGCAAGGCGACGACAGCGACGGGGTCGGTTGCAGAGAGGAGGGTGCCGAGAAGAAAGCTCGAGTTCCAGTCAAACTCCGGGATGACGACATAGTGGACGATGGTGCCTGTGAGGAAGATGCTGAAGAGGAGCCCGGGCACCGCCAGGATGAGGGCGGGGATGACAACACCTTTGAAGGCGTGCCACTCCAGGGAGAAGGCGCTCTCGAAGATGAGCATGGGGAGGAAGATGATGAGAAGCAGCTCCGGGTCCAGCGTGCTGATGAGGCACGCAGAGTCGCCCAGCAAGCCGAGGCCAACCGTGGTCAGGCCCGCCCACGCCAGCCCAAGCAACAGCAGGCTGACGTGTGGTGTTGGGTCATGTTGTGTGGTGTTGTGGTGTGGCATTGTGTTGTGTGTTGTGAGGCAATCAACAGGCGGGCGGGGGGAACTGAGAACACTGAGGCGTTCAGGCGCATGTACATGCAAAGACAGGGAGGCACCGTTATCTACACGCCCACAAAAACACAGGCAGACAGACACAGGTAAACAGACAGACACAGGCAAACAGACAGACAGACAGACAGACACACACACACACACACACACACACACACACGCACCAGACGGTGTATGGGACGGGAATGCGAAAGGCCTCGATGAACTTCTTCATCAAGACGCCGAGGGTGAGACCAAAGAAGATGAAGAGGATGGTGTCCTGGGCCTGCTGGTGACCCGTGCAGAAATCGGTCCCAGAGGCCGACCCATCTCCACCCTCATGAGGGGATGCGGTGGTGGAGGAGGTGTGCTCCATGCTGCTTGCGCGCACGCGTGTGCCTTGGGTAACCTTCATGGGGTCAAGGGTATGTGTGTGAGTGTGTGTGAATGTGTGTGAATGTGTGTGCGTGTGTGAATGTGCATGTGAATGAATGCGTGTGCGTGCGTGTGTAAATGAGGGGGGTGAGCACAAACAAGCTGCTTCTTGCTCGTTAGTGGGAGCTTGCAGAACACAGCGGTGTGCTGATGGGCGACTCAATCGCGTGCAGCAACTGTGTACGTTTTCCCACAACAATCTTGCTTCTTGCTTGGTGGGTTGTCAGGAGGACACAGACCCTCGCATGCATGCATGGCACGTTGTGCTCGGCAAGGAGCAACAGCAAGTCTCAAACACGGCCTGGAGCGAAAAAGGGAGAGAAGGAGGAGAGAGACTCACGTGTGTTGGTCAGGTGGCGATCGCTGATTTGGGGCTTGAGTGGCTGGGTTGGTTGACTGCGTTGGTTGATGGGTGCGTGTTGAGGCCAAGGAGGCGAGGGGCTCCGCCGTCACGACGATGACGACGACGACGACGACGACAACGCAGACCGACGAATGATGGCTCCGAAACACCCACTGCAACCAAACCCTGGTTTGTGTTGTCGAGGTGTGTTGGTTTACGTTACACGTTAGTTTTAGTGGTGATCTGTGTGAGTGTGTGTGTGTGAGAGTGTGTGAGTGTGTGTGTTCCTGGCAAAACATGCGTCCCACTCAACAAACAAGCCAGCAAGCAAGCGATCAATGTTTTGTTGGATGTTGCAGAGCCGTCATGTCACACTGGTCACCTCCTCCTCACACATCCAGTCATGTCATGTCACATCACGCGCACACACCTCTGTGGCTCAAGTGAAGTGGTCGCAGCAGCTGAGAGGAAAAAAGCAAGCACAAGCAGCCTTTGGCAGGAAGGCAGGCGGCTTGCAGGCGGCTTTGTGTGCTCTGTGAGGAAAGCACACGCGCAAAACACCACCACAACAACACTGCTGCGTGTGGCGACTCCTGATGCTCGTCGTCGTCCTTCTTTTCCCCCACAAACAAAGCAAGCAAGCAAGCAAGCAGCGAAAAAGGAGAGGAGTGCAGCAGAGCAGAAAGCGGCTGCCGTTGCTCAACAAAACCTGAAAGCACAACGAATCAAAGCAGAAGAACCCACACAACTGCCTGGATGCTGCTCACCCCACCCATCAGCATTCTCCTCCTCCGGGTCAATCAGTGGTGGCTTCCATTGCGCTCACATCGTCATCATCGGTGCCTCGTTTTTGTCTCCGGACGCGCTGCGTTCTGTAAACTACTCTTTGTGGTGTTCACTACAGCGAATTGCTGCAACCGCCGCGCCTTGCGTTTGCCAGTCGCTTGCTTGCACCATTCTCCCCACAATCACTTCACGCACACATCACACGCGTGCGATCACCACTGCAGGAGGAAGATGACGAGGTTGAGCGTGGCTAGTTGATGGTGGCAGATTGCTTCGTGACCTGCAACTGCTGCTGCTGCTGCTGCTTGTTCACACTGTCGGTGCTTGTGCGCTGTCGCTGCGCTCGCGATTGCCTGCATCAGCGGCACACAGTAACGCACACACACACTCTCCTCACGCATCACCCATCACCCATCACCCATGTCCCATCCCGCGCTCACCACCCATCACCCACAATCTCCCCCCTTGCCCTCTCCCTCCTCCAACACCCATCACACAACACAACCCACGCAATAGCAATTACGGATCCATGGAGCCCGGACCAGCGCAGGCATCCATCAACCAAAGTCACGCGTACAGATTACGCAGCGAGACGGACGACGATGACGACGACCACATGCCGCTGCTCGCCACTGCAGCCCCTACCGCACATGTTCTTCGGCGACCAAGGGCAAACTCCTTTGACAGCCTGCGCGACCGCTTTCGTTGGCGGTCCAAGCAGGGCGGAACGGCATCGTCCTCATCAGCGGCTGCTGCTGCTGCCGCAGCCGCCTCAAAGAAGAAGGGTCTCAAGTACATTCCCCGCGTTGCTGGTGCGCCGCTTCTGCCTTCACGCCGCCGTCTGCTCAAGCGTCCACGCGTCCCATTTGGTGTCGTCGATAACCTCTCCGACCTGGAGGAGGATAACCCACACCCTCGCCGCGTCTCGGCCTATTGCTACGCACAGGTGCGTGCGTACGTGTGCGTGTATGCGTGTATGTGTGTCTGTGCGTGCGTGTGCATGTGTGTGTGTGTGTTCTTGTGTGTGTTGCCCCTTGACACGAATGTGTATGGGCGTTTCCTCGCACACGCGCGCATGGGCGAGTGCTTGTTCTTACCAACTGTGGTTGTTGGTGTTGATGCACCCAAGTCTTTGCTTATGCGGCTCGTGCACGTTTCTTGTCTCATGTTCCACCCAGGCTGTGGAGTGGAGCACCATCGAATCGGACATCACCCGCGTCGCCAAGTCACACGAAATGCTCAATGACGACACCATCAACATTTTCATGCCCACGTGGCCCGAGGACGGTGCGTGTGTGTGTGCGTGCGTGTGTGTGTGTGTGTGTGTGTGTGTGTGTGTGTGTGTGTGTGTGTGTGTGTGTGTGTGGTGTGG
>NW_004754926.1:1694067-1721829 GCF_000188695.1 Salpingoeca rosetta | reverse complement strand
CACACACACACACACACACACACACACACACACACACACACACACACACACACACACACACACATACACACACACACACACACACACACACATACACTGTGTGTTTGTGCGCTTTTGTTTTTCTGTGTCTGCGCGCTTTCTGTGCAACTTTTTCATCACGGCTGTACATCCCGTGTGTTGTTTTTCTTGTCTTCCCTTCCTGCCCCCGTTCCCATTATCCTGCTTCAGCCCTTGCCCAACCTCACACCGTGCTCGTGCTGTTGCACTCTCTCGCGCGTGCTGTACGTATCCAGGTATTACACGACATCGCAGTCCCCAGATGCGTTTGCAATCTTCGACAACAACTACCTGCTGCCCAGGATATTTGGCGAGGAGGGCACTGCGATCAAGCTGGCCGTCTCCTACGCCATCGCCACGTCTGTCAAGCTCGAGACGTTTGAAGTCGGTCAGTACAACACTTACACGTGATTGCGTCATGTGTGATGTGATGTGATGTGTGTGTGTGTGATGTGTGAACGGATCTGTGTACACATTGCTCTTTCGTCGCACGTGCGTGTTGTTCTATGCACGTGTACACGTTGTGTGTGGCTGCCTCCTTTAATATCTCTTTGCGCTCCTTCTGGCCGTTCCACTCGCCCCTTCACTCTCCCATTGCTCTGCGTGCTCATGACATCACGCACTCATGCACACACCCGCACAACCCACCTGCACGTCCATCCCCGACCTGTTCCCAAGGCATCGAGAAGACAATTGCGGCCACACAGCACATTCCGCAGGAGCTGGCAACAGAGGGCAAGATGGCGCTGAGCAAACAGGAGATTTCAAAGTACATTGGCGAGCTTTACATCCAGAAATCGTCTGTCAACCTCATCTACGACATTCTCGACACGCCCGACCACTTTTGGGATCAGCAGCATGGTGAATGGGTGTACACAAAGTGCAGAAAGTTCCTCAGCATCGACCAGCGTGTTGATGTAAGTGGTTGCCCCGACACGCGCGTGTGTGTGTGTGTGTTTGGATGAGTGAGTGTGTGTTTGTACCTGCGCACGTGTTCGTTTCAGTGTCCTCTTGTTTCTTGCGCATACACGCTGTTGATGGCATGGCAGTGTGATTTCAATTCCCTTTCAACTCCCTTTCAACTCCCTTTCAACTCCCTTTCAACTCCCTTTCAACTCCCTTTCAACTCCCTTTCAATTCCCTTATGGCTGTTGTCCTCACACTTCATGTCACCACTCGCACCACCACACCGTCCGCTCTCAACATTTTTCAGGTGCTGAACAAGCGCTTGGATGTGCTTGCAGAGTTGCTCGACATTCTTCGCACAGAGAAATCAGAACAGCACAGCACCCGTCTCGGTACGCATTTGATACTGTTGTACTTGTAAATACTCACGCCGTTCTTGTTGTCGTGCACCTTCGTTGATTGATTGCGCTGTCTGTCTCTCTCCGCGCCTCATGTAATGCATTTGTTCGTGTACCTGTGTGCCCGCGTATGTGTTGTTGTTGGCATGTGCAGAATGGATCGTCATTATCCTGATTGTCGTCGAGGTGAGTCTTGCTTGGTAGCGAGCACATGTCATGGACAAAGAGTTTCAACTCCCCCCCCCCACACACACGCGCGCACCTACACACCTATACACACACACACACACACACACACACACACACACACACACACACACACTCACACACACACACACAAACACAAACACACACACACACACACAGTGTGTGTCCTCACACAATCAACCATTGCTTTCCTGTGCTCCCTCTTTTTCAGGTGATTCTCGGCCTTGTGGACATCATGTACAACGCGTTTGCCGATGGCCACGTCGATGTGCTTTAACCGGCCGAACACATACTCGAGAGCGACGGAACAGCGCCACTCGTTTTGACAATACGGCACCACCAACACCAAGCCCCCTCCCCTCTTGCTGCTTGGTTCATGTGTCAAATCCAACACCACACCACCACAACCACGACCACCGCCACTCGACTGGCGCAAGCCACGACGTGTTGTGTTGTTACCTTCCCAGCTTCCACATCCCCACCCATTTCCCACACTGTGCCTTGCTTGCGAGTCACACTGTAGTGGCTGCTGAGGGTGATGGCTCTTCTTTGTTTGTGTTTTGTGGGATACGTGTATTGTTGACGATGAGAACCAAACAAGAAAGTAGTCGACAGTAAAAGGACCAACCACCGCAATGAAGAAAGAATATGGGCTGCTACTGTGAAGAGAAAAAACAACAAAACAAAAGAGAAATGACCAAGCGAGAAGGATGCATGCAGGCAAAAGAAGAAGCAAATTTGGGGCTTGCCGTGACATGCACTCGCATAACACTCACGCTAAGCCATCCCCATGCACAGACTCGAACACCTAAAGACACACACACACACACACACACACACACACACACACACACACACACACACACACACACACACACACACACACACACACGGCAGACGTTTGCCACAAAAACACAAGAAGATACAAGAATAAAACGCTTTCGATGCACACACACTCACTCACTCTCACTCTCTCACACACACACACACACTCACACTCACACTCTCTCTCTCTCACACACACACATGCTCTCGCCGCCGAATCTAAGCAAACTCCGACACGTCAAACGTCTCATCGTAGACGTGGTCGGGCTGGTGTGGGTTGGACGGGTTGGCCATGCCAGAGAGGTTGGCGGAGCGGCGGCGTGAGCGAAGCGGCTTCGACAACATAAACTTGCCCGGCCCAACAGACAGCGTACTCCGAGGATCAGCGCTCGGCTTCTTGTCAGGCACGCGCGCAACCACAAGCTTCACCGTCTCGCAGCCGCTTGCCTCCTCCATCACCAAGTCCGCCTCGGTGCTGGTCAGGTCACGCATCTTGTTCAAGCCAACCGCCAGCACCTCGTCATCCGGCCGCACAATGCCAGCAGCGGGACCTTCCTCATCCACGCGCGAGACAAAGATGCCGGCCTCACCCGTCTCCGTTCCTCCGTAGATGCTGAACCCAACGCCTTCGCCCACCCGCTTGTACACCGTCAGTGGAAGGATGTCTTTCTTCACCTCCTGCTCCTCTTCTTGCGCCGGCGGCAGCGGACGCCGAGACCGCGGCTGCTGCTGCTGCTGCTGCTGCTGTGAGTCGGAGGGGAAGGTGTCCGTGCTCTCATCAGCATCATCATCCTCAGCTTCGCCATCGTTGTCGCCCGTGGTTGCTGCTGTCATTGCAAACGATGTCTCAGCGCTGCCTTCCGCCTCGTCCACCTTCGTCTCCGGTTCGGGCGAGCGCGAGTGTGACGACGACCCCTTCTCCTCCATCATCGTGCTCTCTGTCCACGCCGCGTCCTGCCCATCGTCCGGCACAAACTCAACCTCATCATCATCGAAGAACTGCAAGCCACCTTCGCCGTCCTCCTCCTCACCGTCACCGCCATGTTCACGCTCGCCGCTCGGGCCAGCGCCATCGCCATCGCCGGGTTCGCCCGGTTTCACGTCGAGATACTGCGACACGTGCTCAACAGCACCGCCAGTGTCCGTGCCAGGCTGCTCCGGTTCGGGTCTCACGTCCAGGTATTGCGGCTCATGCACTGGCTCGCCCCACGCTTCCTTGGACGATCGTGCCGACCGCGGTGGCGCCGCCTCCTCTTCTTCTTGTTGTTCTTCGTCGCGTTGTCCTGCACGCGTGTCTTCACGCTCGCCCTCTGGGCCCAGCGCCGCTCGCTCTTGGTCTTGTTCTCCTGCTCCTGCACCCTCCTCCTCGTCGCTGTAAAAGTCCTCGGATGAGCTCTCGTTGGCAGGATCAAACGGGTTTGGCACAAACGACGCGCGGCGGTCTTCGTCACCACCACCCTGACCCTTGTCAGCCATGGCCATGGCCAGGCCAGCACCAAGCATTTCGGTCGCTTCGTCCTCAGAGTCACTCGGAGGTCGCAGGTACGTGGTGGCAGGGGCGCCCGTCTCGCCATACAGACCCGTGCTGCCGCCCTCAACAGGCACCCGCTGCACGCTGTCCGTGTCGTCCACGGGCGGGTTGAGGTACGCGGATGTGGACAGGTGCGGGGGTGTCACCACCTCCTCCACCTTGCCACCGGGCGCGCCGTCGTCGCTCAGCACCACCTCCGTCTCCCTCAGGCCCTCTGCCTGCGATGTCGGTGTTGTTCCAAACGACGTCTCAAACATGTCCTCACCGCCCTCCGCCTCGCCTTGGCCCTGCTCCACGCCAACAGACTCCTGCAGGTCAAGCGAGATGGTTTCCACGTCTTTCCCGTTGGTCATGTCCTCCTCGCGGCTCACAACCTCAGGGAACGACGACACCTGCAGGAAGTTGTCCTCGTCGAGCGCCTGGGACGCAGCCAGTGACCCGCGCTTCTGTTTGCCAACCAGCGTCACGTTGCGCGTGTCGTGCTCGAGGCGATGTGGCTTGTGGTCGCGCACGTCGTACGTCATGGACCGACCAAACATGCCGTGGCCCGACTCCTCGTCGCCTTCCTCCGGCATGCGCCGCCGCCACACGTAGAACAGGCAACAGCAGCAGCACAGCAGCAGCAGCACGACCACCACAATCACGATGATGCCAGCTGCAGATTCAAAGAACGTCTCGGACTTTTGCGGCGGCCCAATCGTAATGGGGACACTGGTGGACGTTGAGCTGGTGGTTATTGGCGGCCTCCTGCTCGTCGTCGTGGTGCTCGTGCTTGTCGTCGTTGTTGCAGTCGTAGTGGTGGTGGTGGTTGTTGTTGTTGTTGTGGTGGTTGTTGTCGTCGTAGTCGTAGTGGTGGTGGTAGTGGTAGTTGTGGTGATGAGAATAGGTGAGCATGGCCCATCGAAGACGCTCGTTTCCACAAGAGGGTTGTACCCAGAGGGGCCAAACCGCACCGTGCTCTGTGCGACACCGCCAGCACCGTGTGTCACGTTCATCACCAGGCTGTTCGGGTATGTGAACGGTGAAACCCGATCTCCTGTCAGCACGAGCGAGCGTGACGGCGATGTGTTGCCAAGCGCATCTGTGGTCGCCTGAATCAGCGTCAGCGTCAGGTTGCCAAGCACCTCACGGGTGGTGAACTCCAGCTCCCACACGCCGCTGTTGGCAGCAGACGGCTGCGCACGCGCCAGGAAGCCGTCGAATGGGCTCGGCTTCAGCTGATCAAGGGATCCTTGCGAGAAGGACAGGTTGGACACAAGAGCGCCCAAGTCCATGCCCAAGCTCTCAAAGTCAACAAACACGTCCGTCTGCTCCGGAGGCGCAGGTCCAGACTTGGTGTACACATCCACGACAAGCCGGTACGTGCATGCGCCCGTGGGGCCCATGGCGGGGCGGCGCGACAGGCGTGGTGTGCTGACAAAGCGAAGCTGTCTGAAGTTGGTGCGCAGCAGGAACAGCGCGTCCAACGTGTCTGGCGTGCCAGAGTTGTCTGCATCCAGCTCCTCCAGCTGCTCTGGCGTCACACTCAACGGCCCGCTCGGGCTGTGCAAGCTGAGCAGGTATGACTGCAGGAACGTCACGTCGTTCAGGTCAAACGCGCAGTCCAGGTTGGTGTCACCACGCACGTACTCTGAGCACATGGCCCGACGCACGCGCGCAGCAGCAGCAACAGCCTCTGGTGGTGCTGATGATGACGATGACGATGCTGTTGCTGCTGCTGCTGCGTGTGTCAGCATCGCGCCGGTACTGCCACTGCTGTCGCTGCGACGGCGACGCGACACGGGCTGCACGCGAATGGGAATGTCTCCAGCCACCATTGGCCGAGGCGTGTCATCGCCAACAGGGTCCTGGTTTGCCGTGGCCAGCGTGTTGATGGTTCCGCTCATCACCGTGATCATGGGGTCAGAAACGGCATCAAGCACGCGCAGCGTCACCAGCGCAATTGTGTCCATGCCGCGGATGCCAGATGCAATGCCGCCAAACGCAATCTCGCCGACGGGGTCGTTGAGTGTCGCGATGAACGTCCCACCAATCCAGTCCGGCCCTCGCTCCACGCGCACAGCCTCCACGACGCTGGCGTTGTACTGCAGCGTCACGTCAACCGCGGCCACGGTGTACGTGCCCGTGTTCACACGCACGGCAAGCGTGAATTCGTCGCCAACCCGGTGCGGGCCACCATCAGCTGGACCTGTGCTGCTTCCAATGTCAATGTCACCCACAGCCGGCAGCAGGTTGGCAGCCATCACGATGCTGCGCGTCACGTTGGGGTTGAGTCTCGACTGCACCACCAGCTCCACGTAGCCTGCACTGTTGCCAAGCAGCGTCACTACACCGGTCGCATTGTCCACGACAAGCGCCGGGCCATTCCTGCCGCCGTTGTTCACCGCAGACAGTGTGAACTGAAGAAGAGGCAAGTTCGTGCGCAGGCGCGGCGTAAGCACATCCGCAGGCAGACGTGTGCCATCATCAAGCAGCACACCCGTGGTCACCTGCCCCTGCGAGCCTCGCTCGCCCTCAAACGTGTCGGGGAACGACACTTCATCAATGTCCCGCACAAACACCGGCGTTTGGCTGATGCCAATCTGCGTCGTGTTGCTGATGGAGCACAGCGTCGCGCGCACGAGCCCGCTGGGCGCCGCCGGATCCTCAACAGTCACCATGCGCGAGCCGGCAACAACCGACACGCTGCTGTTTGCAGCCTCTACCACAGCCGTGTCCGAGACATCAACTTGGCCAACAGGCGACGACACCACGAGAACCACAGACGCAAGCGCCTGCTGGTACACGGACGTGTCTGCAATCGGGTTGAGGGGACTGGCGTCCACATTGGTCGAGCCAGCAAACGCCGGGTAAGGGTGCAGCAACACCGAGAGCTGCTCCGCACGTACAACCGCCACACTCACAGTCTCCGCCAGCGGCAAGTGGGTAAACGACACACGCACGCCAGCAGCACCGGCGGTCGCCGTCGCGTTTGCAACAACCTCAATCGCGCCCGGGAGAGCGTCTGGTGCAAGCGACAGCCTGTCCTCGGCGTCAAGCACCGCGTCATCCACATCCACCACGGTCCGCGGATCGGCTGTTGCGTCAACGCGATGCCCGTCAGCGTACTCAAGCTGCACCACTAGCGATGTCCTCGTCGCCACACCAGCACACGCGGCTGGATCCGAGGCAGGGGTCAGCACGTTCGCTGACACGCCCACAATCACCCGCACAGGCTGCTGCAACGCAACAACAACATCCTGCATCCCAACAGCCAGCGCCTGCGTGCAGTTGGGTGGTGTCCAGGTCACGTTCACCGCAACAACGCCGCTGCCAACAGCCAAAGCAGAGAGAGCAGGCCCGCCACCTGCTGCTGCCGTGCCATCAACCTGCAGCACATCCGTGCTGTTGAAGGCCAGCACGACGCCGCGTGCGCGGTGGTCCAGATCCTCCCGCAGGCCGTCAGCGTACAGCACGCTGGCCTTGAATGCTGCAACATCGCCCTCAAACTCAAGTTGCGCCACCTTGGTCACGTTCACGGCAAAGCCATACGGGGATGCTGTCAGCGCCGTTTCCGCTCCAAGCCCAGTGACCATCTCCACGCCAATGCGTTCAATGCCCACAGGGGTGCTACTGACGTTGACGGCAGCAGTTGCTGCAACGTCGCCGCCAAGGAACAGCACGTCCACAAACGTCGTGCCAGGCGCAGTGCCGACAACATACAGCGTGCCGTCCAGCGTGGTGTTTAGCGTCGCAACGTCGCTGTCACGCACGCGCAGGAATGGCAGCACACGCTGCGTCACATCTACGCCAATGCTCGTCATGTCTGCACGCTCAATCACGGCCGTCACGCGGACACGGCTGCCCTGGTACACGGCTGTGGGGCAATCCGCGGGGGAAGCCACCGCATTCAGCTCAGCGTCATCGAGCACAACTGATAGCTGGTCAGCAATCACCGCCTCAAGCGTGTAGTTGGTGGCCTGCGCCCCCGAACTCGCTGCGCCAAAGGAAACTCGCATCGTCTGGCCCGGCACGCTCTGCGTCGCGTTCAGCACCAGTTGCGTGCAGTCTCCGCTCAGGGTGCCCGCGCTCGCCGGCACAACGGAGCAGGCTGCCGCGTCTGCTGCAGACACTTGGGCGCCAGTCAACACCTGCCCAGATCGGGTCAGCGCATTCAGCTGGACAGGCACAACCGTTGCGCCCAGCCCAAGCGACGCCGTGTTGAACGCACTCGATTGAAGCGTGGCAAATACGCCGACCACCACATCGTCACCAATGTACACAGACCCGCGCGGACCGGACTGCGTGCCGTCACGCGTCTCGTAGTACGCAAATGTTGGGTCGAATGTTCCCCGCAGCGAAAGGCGGTTGCTAAACTCATCTGCAAGCTCCTCCACAACAACGGACATGGAGCCCATGTCTGCCGTGACTGTTTCGTTCACTACAAACTCGATCTTGCATAACAACTGCTCGCCAGTGTCCAGGTTGCTGTCATCCGACACAATCGCGTTGATGGCCGCCGTTGTCGGCGAGAACACGTCAGACACGGCGTTCCAGTACTGCTCATCAACCCGCAGGCGCTCAACCACAAGGCTCTGTGTCACATTCACGGTCAGCGAGAACGCGGCGATGCTGCGGGCGAAGTTGGCGTAAACCTCCGCCTCGTACACCGTGCCCGGATACAGCGTCTGCCGGGGGAGCACAGCCGTCACTGCACGTGACTGCAGCGGTGATGGTCCAGCTGCAACGTCGACGCTCGCAAACACTCGCGCCGACCCAGGGCTGCCACCCGCATACGCAAGCACGTCAATTGTGCCCGGTGCAGCGTCAAGCCAGGTTTGAGGCACGGTCGCAGTCAGGGCGCACGTGCCATCAACCCCAGCCGTGCACTGATCCACCACTTCCTGACCACTCGCGCGATCACGCAGCACGACGACAACGTCTCCATCAACGAAGAACGACGAGCCAGCAGCATCACGGCCCTGAGCAAGCACAGTCAGCGTTGGGTTGTCGGTTTGAAGCACTTGTGGCGTCACAAACACGTCCACGTCGGAAATGGAAGCAGCAGAGAAACGGGGGCTGGTGAACACGGTCGACACGTCTCCAAGCTGGGTCTGACCGCGTGCTGAGAACAGCGACGTAACGGACACATACTGACTCGGGTCATCCGCCGTGGCAAACAGCGATGGCGAAAACGGTGGCAGGAGGGAAAACGTGGGTGGGTGCGAGTAGGTCACAACCGGAATGGGCTCACACACCGGGGGTGATGTGAGTGTTGCATTCTCCACGAGACGGAAGCCAACAGGGCACCCCTTTGCGGCCTGGCACTGCAGGCTGCTGAGGGTGTTGTTGAAGGCCGTGAAGGGGTCGTACCCAGCGCCAGCAACAAACTCAATCGTCGTCTGCGCGTTCACAACAAGGTCAAACCGAAGCGGGCTCGTGAACCGGAACTTGGCAGGGTCCGGGCTGCCCCCGAGAATCGGCGTCGTGCGCGCATTCGCACCAACCCCAGACGGTGACACCGTGCCCTGGATCAGCGACAGCCCAATGTTCTCCAGCGAGATCCCCGTGGCAACACGCACGCCAAAGTACCCCTCGTCACCAAGCGGCGCAGCGCGCCACAGCCCGCCGTTGTACCCGGCACCCTTGTTCAGCCCAGCAACAGCGCTGCCAACAACAACAACGCTGCTCGCAAACGCAGGTGCAAGCGACGCGTCCTCGCTCTCAATGTCAAAGTACAGGAACGTCTGGTTCGTGTTTGCCGGTGAGTCGCCAGCACCAGCGCCGCCAGCAATCAGCCGCAAGCTGATGCTCAGCTCGCACGCGTCCAGAGACTCCCCGACACTCTCCACGCTCAGGTTGGCAAAGAAGTGGTACAGCCCAAAGTTAACCTTCAGCAGGAAGTCCACGTCCTGCGTGTTCACGGCATCGTTCTGGTCCGCGTCCAGGTTGACCAGCTGCGGCTCCGTCACCTGCGCAAGCTGCGCAGTGTCCTCAAGCGCAACCCAGTTCAGGTACATGCGCGCAAAGCTCACGTCCCGCACATCAAACAGGCAGTCACCGTCCGTGTCGCCCGTCTGCCGCACAGGGTCGCATGTCAGGCACGGCTTGGGCGTGCACGAGTCTGCGCGTCGCACCCGCACAGCCTGCTGCTCACGGCGTCGCTCGCTGCGTCGCTCCCGTGCGGCCTGCACCCACTCTCGTCCACTCAGCAGCGCTGCAGTGACGGTAGTGCCGTCAGCGCTGGCTGAGGCAGCGATATCACGCCGACGTCGCCCGGGCCCGCTGCCAGTCAGCACCTCAACAGCGCCAGCAACAAACTCAGTGCCGTCAGGGATAATCGCAGCCCCGTCCGCATCGCTCACCGTCGTCACAAACCCGCCCAGCGACGCAAGCCCATCGCCAAGTACCTCAAACTCAACAACAGCAAGCTCGCGCGTCCCGCTCACAGGATCGCTTGCCCCGCCAAACCGCGCCATCCCAGGCGTGTCCAGGTTCCCCGTAAACGGGCCACCAGGCCATCCGCTGCCCGTCTCAACACCCACGGCACGCAGCAGGCCCGCGTCATACTCAACAGTCACGTCCATCGACGCAAGCTCCCGCGACCCAAGCGCAACACGCACGCTCAGGCTGAACCGCGCCCCAACGCTCACAGCAGGCACAGGGACTCCAGTCGCCGACCCAAGGTCAATGTCCCCAGTCACAGGCGAGAGGTTGCACGCAAACATCCGCGATGCGCTCGCGCCCGTGTCCACTGCACGCGCCGTCAGCGTCACCTGCTCGTACCAATTGCCCTCAAGCTGCACAAGCCCAGACGCCCCGTTCACGCTCGCAGCAAGCACCTCGCTCGTCTCAAACATCAGCACGTTGCTCAGCGCAAGCGTCCCAGACGGAAACAGCGCCCCGCTCGTCCACCGCGTCCCGTCAGACAGCGTTATCCCGCACACCGCCTGCGACCGGCTCACGCCCGCCTGTCCGCTCAGCGTCGACACAAAGCTCAGCCCGTCCACGCTCACCACGCTCAGCGTCTCGTTGCTCAGCCGCATCTCAACGCCGGCGCTCGTCACGTTGCTCTGCCCAGCAAACGTCGACCCAAACACGCCCCGCACAACAACAGAGGCAGGCCCCGTCGCCGTCCCCACCCGCTGCACGCGGTTCGTGCCAACCACCGCCAGCACGTCAGGCCGGCTCAGCTCGTACGCCATCGCTCCAGCAGTCGCAACGCCGTACTGCCGCCCGTCGCTGATCGTAATCACAGCGTCAAACACCGCCCTCTGGTACACCCCAGATCCGGCGATCGGGCTCAGCTCAGTCTCAACAACGCTCCCAGACCCGCTGTACGTCGGGAACGGCCGCGGCGTAATCTCAAGCCCAGTCGCAACAACAACCTCCACGCTCGCGCTTCCCGTCACGTTCACGTGCGTGAAGTTCACCCGCAGCTGTCCCGTGCCCACGTTCCCCGTCGGCACAAGCCGCACAGCGCTCTCCCCACGCACAACTCGGAACACATCAGAAACGTCCGCGCTCACGCCGTCGTACATCGTGCGGCCGTCGGTCGTCATCTCCTGTCGCCGCCCGTCCGCAAACTCAAAGTACACGCGCACGCTCACAGACAACGGCGGGCCCCCCGGAATGCTGGCCGCAGCGTCCTCGGCGTACGTCATGCTTGACGAGCTCAGGTCGACAATCACTCGCTCAGGCAGCGGCAGCACGATGTCAACCTGCCCAAGCCCGGCCCCAATCACAGGCGCCGTGCCGTTGCACCCGCTCTCGTCGTACCACGTCGCCTCAAGCAGCAGGCCCTGGCCCGTCCCAACTGCCTCAATGTCCTCGTCCGCTGCCCGCATCGTCTCGTTCACAATGCGCACAACAACGGGATCCCGGCTCCCAAGCACAAGGCCCATTGCCTCCGTCACGCCAAGCCGCGTGCCATCAGACAGCACAGCCTCCGTGTACACGTCCGCGCGCTCAAACTCCTGCGTCAGCCGCTGCTGCACCATCGCAACAGCCGCCACCTCGTCCCCAAGCTCAACGCTCGACGGCACTCCGCTCAGCAGCACGTCGCCAACAACGTGCGCCTGCAGCCGCTGCACAGAGACCGTCTCATCAGCAACCTGCACAAGCACGCTCACGCCAGCATCAGTCTGCAGCCGCACGCTCGCAGTTCCTGCCGACACGCCCTGCACCTCGAGCCCAGCCACCGTCATCACACCGCTGTCGTTGCTCTCAAGGTACCCAGACACCTGCTCGTCAACCACGGCCTCAAACCGATCCGCGCCGCTCACAAACACACCCCGCGCGCGCACGCGCGAGCTCTGGAAGCGGTCCATGCAGCCCGCAGAGGAATCGCGCCACCCAGCCACGCGGCTCAGCCGGTCATCGTCCACAGTCAGCATCACGCTCTCCGGGTACCACACCCGCACCGCAAACAGCGTCGAGTGCCCGCTCGTGCCGTGGCTCACGCTCACGTTCACCTGCGCAGAGCCCATGTCCGTGCTGCTGCTCAGCTCCAGCCGCGCGCACCCGCCGCCAACGGCAACGGCGCCCGGCTCGTCGCTCACGCACGTCAGCCCGCTCGTCAGCGCCGGGCACCCGCCGCTCGACTTGAGCACCGCGCACACGCTCACCACGCTCGTGATCCCAACGCCGTTCAGCGGCACCGTGTTCACAAGGCTGCCCTGTCCGGCCCACGCAAACACCCCCATCACGCTGTCCTCGACAATGTACACAGCGCCAGCACCGCGCCGCGTGCCATCGCGGTCAACCGTCGTCGCCGCCGTCGGCGTCAGCAGCGGCTGCTGGCCCTTGCTGTCAAACAGCGACAGCACCGTCACAAGCACCATGCTCGCCTGGCTCAGCGGCGCGTCCCCAGTCACCCGCAGGTTCACCGTGCACAGCGCCTCCGCTCCCGGCGACGGGCCCGTCGGCCGCGACAGCGTGTCTGCCGGCCCGCCGTTGATCGACGCCGCCGTCTTGTCGTCATCAATCAGCACAGACGCCGTCCACACGTCCTCGTCATACACAATCGACTCAATCTCAACCTCCCCAGCCGTCGTGTCAATGCGCAGCTGCCACGTGTTGATGTAGTACTCTGCGTTTGCTTGCACGGGCACCGTGAACCGGTCGCCCCGGTACAGGTCGCGGTGCGGCACAACAGCAACAACGTCGCGCGACACCGTCACCTCCGGCGCCGGCCGCAGCGTCACCGTGCCTGCATCCACCGTGCTCCCGCTCCCGCGGATCCCGTACGCAAGCGACACCGTGCGGTCACCGTCCTGCCCCACAACCCCAAACCACGACAGCGGCACGCTCAGGTCAATCGTGCACTGCCCCGTCGTTGCTGTGGCGCATGACGCCGTCACAGCCGTCCCGCTGAACCCGACAGGCGTCGCCTCAAGGTCAACCCGCGCGCTCTCCGTGTGCGCGTCAAACCGCCTGTCCCGCACCTGCACGCGGCAGTGCACCGTGCGGTCGTCGTACCACACCACGCGGTCTGCGATCACCCCGGACACCGTCACCGCTGGCAGACGGTCCTGCATGTACGTGGCGCTGGCCGTTGTGTCTGCCAGCTGCACCCGCACTGTGCCTGACTGGCCCGTGCTGCCGTCCCAGAACTCGCCGATGGCGCGCTGGCTCACCTGGTTTGATACCGCGTATGTGTTGTTCAGGTAGAACCCCAGCCCAAGCGTGGGCAGGAACTCAACCGGCGGCAGCGCACCTGGCACGACCTTGACACAGACTCTGTCCGAGGTCGGCGTTGGAGGCGCGACCTCAATCTCGTCCGCCTGGCAGTTTCGGATCTCCTTGCAGATGCGGTTCAGGCCGTTTTCGCAATCGCGGTCCTGGTATTCGTCGTCCTCGCACACCCTGCATGCAGAGCACGTGGTGTTCTTGAACATGGTGCACGGGGAGGAGATGTATGTTTCTGTCGGGCAGGTTCCGCAACGCGCACATTTGGTGTTGGCGTCCTCTGTGCAGTTTCTCTCAATGAAAAAGCCTGGGTCGCACGTATCGCAGTCGTCGCAAATGGTATCCATGGTGTCCTGACACGGCACAAGGATGTACTGTCCGGAACCACAAGGGCTGCAGTTGTCGCAGAACCTGTTCTGAGTAGGCGTGCATGGCGTCACCTCATATTGCCCCATCAGGCACACTGAGCAGTTGGCGCACTCGCGGTTGGAAAAGGCACCGCACGGGGTTGTCTCGTACTGCTCGTCGCCGCAGATGTCGCAGAGCTCGCATTCGCGGTTCTGCGTGAGCAGGCACGGGCTGACTTCGTATTCTGTGGTTGCATTGCACACGCGGCAGTCCTCGCAGTCCGTGTTGAAGTAGGTTGTGCACGGATGCTGGATGTACTGCCCTGGGTCGCACGTGTCACAGTCCATGCACATGGTGGGTGCAAACTCTGTGCAGTTTGCGCTGACATATTCATCAGGGTTGCAGGCGCCACAATCACCGCAAACGGTAGGGGTGGTGTCCGTGCACTCTGCCACGATGTATTGCGACGAAGTGCAGTTGCCACAAGGAAGACAAAGCGTGTTGGAGTGTGGTGTGCAGGCTTGGGCCTGGTATGTGTCACCGATGCACACGTCACAGGCTGCGCATTCCCTGTTGGTGTCCATGGTACACTCCACAGTCTCGTACTCCGTGGCATTGCACACGCGGCATGCTGCGCACGTGGCTGCGGAGGTTGGCGTGGCTGGCACGACAACGTACTCGTCCATATCGCAAGGAAAGGAGCGGTGGCAGTTCTCTGACCCGAGCATGTTGTCGAACGTGTCGAGCGGATCATAGCCGCCCGAGAGGCGGATTGGAACACTGGTCTGGGGGTTGACGTTCAAGGTGAAGGACACGGTGCCCGTGTAGAGGAAGGGTGGGTCAACGCTGCCGCCGAGGATGCGGGTGGTGCGAGCGTTGCTGCCTTGGTCTGTCGCGTCTGTGGTGGCGATGAGAAGGGACACACCAATGTTGTCAAATGCAGACGGCACAGACGCCTCAATGAGGAAGGTGCCGTTGCCCACGAATTCAGCGCGAAGGAGAGCGCCGTTGAGGCCGGGCCCCTTGTTTCTGGTTTCCAGCTGCCCCTGCAGCAGGATGGTGTTGTTCACAAAGCCAGCAAACGCTGTGTTGGCAGACTCCAGGTCGAAGAAGACGAACGTGTTGTTGCCGTTGGCTGGGACGTCGCCGCCCTCAAACACGCGCGTCTGCAAGGTGACGTGGCACCCAGTGTTGTTGGAGACGGGCGTGATGGAGATGTTGTTGAAGAAGCGGTAGTTGCGGAAGTCAACGCTTGCAAGGTAGAACACGTCGTCTGGGTTGCGGTCGTTGTTGTGGTCAATGTCCAGGGCGTCGAGCTGCTCCTGCGTGAAGTCGCTGCCGTATGTGGGGTCGAAGATGAGGCGGGTGAGGTACTGCTGTGCAAACGAGGCATCGGCCAGGCTGAACACACCGTCCGCGTTGGCGTCGCCAAGTGGGTTGGTGCGTGTGCGGCGGCGAAGGCGGGTGAGCGTGGGTGCGGCGTCGATGATGGCTGCCGACATGCCGGCGCCATCTTCCGACCTGCGCCTGCGCGCCTGGCCCACGATCACTTCCAGGTCGGCCGCAACAGAGGGCACGCCGCGGAACGGACCAACGGGGTCGTTGTTGTCGTCGGAGAGCTCCACCACCTCACCCAGCAGCGGCACGCGCATGTCACGCGCCGCCTCCAGCACTCGCAGCGTGACGACTGCAATCTCGGCAGCCGACCCGGTGAAGGGTGTGGCAACGCCGCCCACATCCACAATGCCGGGTGGGTCGTTTGCAGTGAAGAGGAACGCACCACCAGGCCAATCTGCACCAGCCACAGCGCTGACAAAGTCGAGGTGGGCTGGGTCGTACTGCAGCGAGAGCTTGATGGCCTGCACAGATGCACTGCCAGTGTTGATTCGGACAGGGATGGCGACGGTTGCGCCGGGGACGGTGGGCGGCAAAGGCACGCCCTGTGTCTCGCCGGCGTCCATGTCGCCAAACTCCGGATTCAAGTTGCACGTGAAGGGCCTGCTCACGGCGAGTGTGGCGTTGTGCGCAGCAGCGATGGTCAGCGTTGCTTCCTCGGGGAGGTTGTCGTGCAGGAGCACGCGGCCGCCCTCCGACACGGAGGCAGCGATGGTGTCGAGGGAAAACGTGGCAAAGGCGGCGGAGAAGCGGAACATGTTGTTGTTCGGGAAGAGGAAGGACGCGGGCAGCTGCCGATCGTCGGAGAGGCGCACACCGAAGCGCACCTGGGTGGACCCCACGCCACGCATCCCAACAAGGAAATACGGCACGTCCACGTTGATAAACTCTGCAATGAGCACAGGCGTGCTCGACACAAGCACGCGCACCTTGCTGGCAGCAATGTCCTGGAAGGAGGCCGCAATGTCTGCGGTTGTTGCCGCTGTCGGTGAAATGCGCCCCGCGGGCGACACGGTGATGTTCGTGGCCGGCTCTGTGGTTGAGTTTGGTGCAAGTGCGCTGTAGCGGATGGCGGGCGCCGTGGTCACGTCGAAGGTGGGCCCGTTCAGCAGGGACAGCCTCGCTGTGAGCTGCGCCTGCTGGAACGTGCCCGTCCCGCCAATGAGGCTCAGCGTCGTCGCAGACAGCGCACTGGAACCAGGGTATGCCGGGTAGGGCGCCGTGGTGAGGGTGAGCGTGTCCGCGAGCGCAACGTCGATGCTGGCCGTCTGCGTGATGGACAGGTGCTGGAACGAGACGAGCAGCTGGAAGGTGCCAGAGCGGTTGGTGGCTGCCACGGCAAACCGGCTGCTGCCGGGGCCACGTGTGACAGTCAGGGCACTTGGATCCTGCGCAACAACGACGAGGCGGTCATCCAGGGAGAGGTCCTGCGTGCTATCATCCACGTACTCCACGACAACGGTCACGGTGGCCTGCGTGGCAATGCCAACGCCGGGAAGACTGGCGGCGTCGCCAACAGGGGTGATGCGGTTCACGGAGAGTGTGACAGCCACATCCCGTGGCGCGGGCAGGGTGACGTTGACGCTGGCTGTCGTGGCGAGGGAGAACACACGGTCACATGTTGCTGGGCTGGTCCAGTTGACGTACAGCACGGGGCCCACGCCGGTGCCCAGGGCCTGCACGGTGGATGCCTGCGAAGGCCCGCCAACCACGCCAAGCACCAGCGGGTTCAGGGTGCGTAGCTCAAAGTCTTGGGGTGAGAGCGTGTAGAGCGCGTCATCGGACAGGTGCAGGTCCACGCGCACGTGCGCCTGCTGGAACTCGCTGGTGAGCGTGTTCTGGATGGCAGCAACGGCGGTGCTGGTGTCCAAGGGGTCAAACGCACCAGAGCGCGCCTGAAGCGCAATCGACTCCACAACAGTGACGTCCAGACGGGCCGGCACCACGCTGTCATCGCTGACCTGCACGGGCGCAGCACCAAGGCGCACGCCAGCAGCAGAGAGCACGTGGATAAACGTGAAGCCCGTGTTCTGGCCCACAACGTTGCCCCGATCAAAGGCAACGACGCGTGTGTCTGTGGCCGTGAGGCGGGGTGCAGCGCGCGTGCTCACGTCAACGTCCAGCAGGAGCGCAGAGGCGTCGGTGAAGTTGGCCAGCACGGTCACCTCGGCGTGCTGGTACACGGGACCGAGGCAGTCTGGGTTGCTGTCAGGCGCCCATCCGTCCACCCTGTTGAGGACCGGGTCTGCGACCTCAATGCGCGGCTGGCCATCGAGCTGCCACACCGTGACCGTGGGCATGTCGCGCAGGAGCAGGCCGCGCTCCGACAGGGCGACGAAGATGGACGCTGGGCCGGCAAGCGTTTCGGTGCCGTCCAGGCGCACGGCGCTGCAGTCCACGGCCACGCGGACGCGGCCCGTGTTGGCGGACACGCAGGTGAGCCCACCAGACGTGACGGCGGTGAGGGCACCGTTGGCGGTGACGCGGTACACGGTCATGGCGCTGGTCACGGCAGCGTTGCTCACGGTGGCAAAGTTGAGCAGCTCTGCATTGGGGACCGCGGCGATGATGCCCGTGGGCACATTTGGCGTGACAAAGAGGTGTGCCGCGCCGACATGGAGGCCGCGGCGGTCAGCGGCTTGGGCAACAACGGGGGTGGTGGTGTCTCGCGGGCGAATCTTCTCCCCCTTGACGTTGCTGAGGAAGTTGATGGTGGTGGTCAGCTGCAGCGTGCTTCCCTCCAGCGCAGAGTTGTCAATGCGCAGCGACACGCGACACAGCTCCTCGTCCGCAAAGACCATGTCCGAGGGGCGCTCATCGGGGTTGGCCGGGTTGGCCACGATGGTGGCGCGGGAGGTGCCCTGTGTCTCCACGGTCGCGGCCCACGTCGCGCCATCGTAGGTGACGCCCTCAATGCGCAGGCCGGGCGGGGCATCGAAGGTCAGCTGGAAGGAGCGCACGGCATAGTCGCCCGCATCGCCGCGCACAACCGCCGTCAGCGTGGAGCCCACAAACAGGTTGTTGTTGGGAATGCCAACGACGACGTCACGGTCGTACGAGTAGGTGATGATGGGCTGGACCATGAGCACACCGATGCTCTGGAACACGGGCGCAGGCCCAGCCAAGGCAGCCTCCACGGTGGCGTTGCCGCCCACGGTGAACCATGCTGAAGGGAGCGTCGTGCGCAGCCGACAGCGGGCAGTGGTCGTGCAGGTGGTCTCCACGGTTGTCGGGTCTGCGCCTGCCAGCTGAGGGCCCGGAAGCACGCGCAAGATGACCTGTGCCGAGGCCGTGAGGGCGTTGCCCGCGGCGTCGTACACCTGTGCACGCGCATCCACGCGTGGGTCGTCCGGCCACACGTCGCCCGTGCCAGCAAGCACGATGCGGACACTGGCCGCGGGCTGTGGTGTGTGGCGTGTGCTCACGCTTGCGGTGACGGGGCCAAGCCCAACTGTCAGGCTGCCTGCGGCGTTTGGGGCGGAGGCAACGGGAGCACCGTACTCGATGGTGGTTGCGTTGTCCTCCGTGCGACCAAGCAGGCCAAACGTGAGCAGGTTGATGGCCTCTGTCACGCGGATGAGTGGTGGCACGTACGCGGCGATGGTGCCGCATTGGCGGTCGCTGGTGTTGGTCGGCGGTACGCGCTCGTACTGGTTGACGGTACAGTTTGTGATGTACTCACAAATGCGGTTGGACGTGGCGGTGGGTGCCTGCTGCTGGTACTGCAGCTCGTTGCACTCGCGAACGCGCCGACACACGCGGTCTGTGGTGTTGGTGGGCGGCCGCAGCTCAAACTCGCCCGGCCCGCAAACAGTCTCGATGTCCAGCACGAGCGGGGCATCAATGGCGCCGAGCACGGTCTCAGCCGCAAAGGCAAGCGGCAGCGCCGTCTGTACGGTGGTCGAGCTGTTTGCGTCAAACACCTGCAGCATGATGGTATCCGAGGTGGACGGCAGGTTGCTTGCGCACGCCAGCTGGAACCATGGCTCGCCTGTTGGCCCGATGGACAGGTCTGCGGCGTTGATGACGCCATCTGCGTCCACGCACGCAAGCCGGCTTCCCAGCTGCTGCACGTAACTGAGGTCGCTCTTGTAGCGCACTGTGGCATGCACGATCATTGCATAGCGCAGGCCAGGGCGCGGTGTCCACATGGACGCCTCGCGGCGATGGCGACGATGGTGCTGCTGCATGTGCTGCTGATGCTGCTGATGCGAATCAGCAAACTGCGCAAACAGGGGTGCTCTTGAGCCAGCAACGGACGACCCCAGCAGCTGCATGGCGGCGTGCTCGCCGTCACCACGCGCAGGCTGCGTCAGAGCCTCTTCTGGTGTCTCCGAGGCGACGCGGCAGTGTACGGGGCGGTAGGCGGCGCCTGATCCGTGGAGCAGATCGATTGAGGTGGCTGGAATGCACTCCAACACACCATCGCCGCCATCGCCTGCAGTGGAGACGGTGGGCGATGCCGTGTGTGGGCGCTGCACCTCAAACCGGAACTCACAGCCGTGGCGGGCATGTGTCTCGAAACGAGACTGCGCTATCATGGGAATCTGAAATGTGGGTCCAGCAGGCCCATCCGCAAGCAGGGCAACAGCAACACGCACAGCGCCGCACACGACAGCCAGCTGCGTCCCATCATCTGTCACGGGCCCAAACTCGTCCAGCACCTGTACGTATGTCGTCGCGAGCACAGTGTCTGGGGAAAGTTGGATGCTGGACAGGGCATCGATTGCCGTTGATGTGAAGTCATCCGCCCCAAACGTGTGTTGTTGTTGTTGTTGTTGTTGTTGTTGTTGTTGTTGTTGTTGTTGTTGTTGTTGTTGTTGTTGTTGTTGTTGCTGTTGGTGCTGCGAGGGAGGGGTGTTGCCGGTGGCTGATGCGGGCGCAGACACGGAGAGCGGGATTGGACGGAATGCATGTCCGTGCGTGATTGCTGACCCGTCTGCGTCGCTGGGTAGCGAAAGCGTGTCCTCCACAGCGAGCACGCGCTGGGTGTCCGCATCCAGCACTGCAAACTGTAGCAGCAGCTGCTGTTGCTGCTGTTGTTGCAGCTGCTGCGATGCTGATGCTGCTGGTGCTGGTGCTGCTGTGGAAGGGGCTGGCACGACCGCCGTGATCATGAACATGGGGCCGGCGGGCCCATCCGCAACGTAGGTTGCGTTGATGAAGGTCGCGGATGACGCTGACGTCATCAAAGGGTCGAGCAGCCACACGGAGAGGGCGGAGCCATGCGCGCTGATGAGGTTCCCATCCTCAAACACTTGCGCAAAGATGGTGACGGTGGTGGTTGCACGTCGATGATCGGCAGCAGCGTGCACGCGGCCTTGCTGCTGTGGGTGTTTCTTCGAGCTCACCAGCCACGCGTCAGAGCCCGTGCTCAGCACAGCTGGCTGCTGCTGTCGCTGGTGCTGCTGTTGTGACGACTGTGGTAGGGTGTGCAGGGACTGGCTTGTCCACGCAGCTGCATCACCAATGTCAAACTCGCCCAGAGCACCAGCAGCCGAGCTGCCATAGCCCAGGTCGCGGCGGCGGCGGCGGCGATCATCGCTGGTGTCGCTGGAGTTGGAAGCTAGGACAAGGGTGGCTGGTTGCTGTGCAAAGAGGACGTAGCCAACGCCTGGGATGAGGTGGTTGCTGAGATCTGTCGACGTGTACCAGGTACCGTTGAAGAAGGTTGCCGCGCCTCCGTTCTCCGGCTGGCTGAGAATGGCGGTGTTGTCAACGAGACCGGGAAAGTTGGCAAAGGCGGTCTGGATTGGCGTTTGCTGTGGCAGCGTGATGCCAATCCTGTTTGGACCGACACTCAGGCTCAGGCCTGGGTCTGGTGACACGGGCACGCCGAGGACGCACCACTCGCTGGTGTTGGTGGCGGCGGTGCTGAGATCAAATCGGCGAGCGTACACGGAAGGGAAGGCGTCGAGGTTCTCCCACGTGCCGGAAGCGTTGAGGGTGGCCGTGACGGCCCCTTCGCTGCTGATGAGCATGTCGCCAGCAACAGCAGCCCCCAACGACGCCAGAAACTGGGCGGAGATGGTGTTGCTGTCTTCGGGGAGCACGTGCAGGCTGAGCCAGTTGTAGTTTGGCGTGATGGGAAGGCACTGCTGCACGAGGTCTGTGCATTCGCGGTTGCTGGTTGGTGTCGGTGGCTGCAGCTCGTACTCCTCTGGGCCACACACGCGCAGGGGCCGACACACGCGGTTCTGGTTGTCAGCGCATGGCGACTCCTCAAACTGCGTGGCGTTGCAAACGCGGCAGGGAACACAGGAGCCGGCGAGCAGGTAAAACTCGTCCGGGCAGAGCACTGGCGTTGGCGTTGGCGTCGGCGTAGACACAAGCGCTGACGACGTGGGCGTTGGTGTCGGGGACGGCGCAACAACCGTTGTGGTTGGTGTTGCAATCAACGTCGACGGTGCCGCAATGGAGGTGGAGATGGATGGCGAGGGTGCCAGCGTGGCGGAAGCCGACGGCGAAGGCGTAGGTACGAAGGAGAAGCTGGACGCTGCCGGCGTTGGTGTTGGAGACACGGTTGCGGACAAGAGCGAAGATGGCAAGGGCACCACCGTGCTGGAGCTCGACGGCGCCAACAGCGTGCTGGAAGGCACCGGCGTTGGCAGGGGCGTGCTGCTGTCTCCAACCTGGCGCCTCATTCGCTGTTGCGAGTGTTCTTCCAGTGCTTGCAGCCATTCGCGCGAGTTGCTCTGAGCACCGCCCTGAAAAGCAGCGCCGCCAACATAGGCTTCTCCAGCATGGCGACGCGTGTCGCCCAGGTGCATGCTGCTCGACAGTTGTTGCTGTTGCTGTTGCTGTTGCTGCTGCTGCTGCTGCTGCTGCTGTTGCTGCTGCTGCGGTGGTGGTGGGCTGGCGACAGGCGATGGCCTGGGCCCGCTGCTGGCGGCCAGCGCCATGCATAGGCGGTCGCTTGTCGGTGTGGGTGGAGACAGCTCAATCTCCGTCCAGCCGCAGGTGGACACGTGCGCACATGTTCTGTCTGATGACGCCGTGGGCTGAGCAAGCTGATACTCCGTGCCCGGCGCACACGTTGTGACGGGTGCGCATGCTTGCAAATCGATGCTCCAAAACTGCCCAGGCGAACACGGCGCTTGCGTGTCCTTCTTAAGAATTGGGCTTTGGGCAAGCACATGGTGTTGCTGCGCCGCCGCGGCAGCAGCAGCAGCAGCAGGAACCTGCATCAAAGCCGCTGGCCCTGTCGCCAGAAACAGCAGGAGCAGGGCCACGATGGCAGGGCCAAGACTCGAGCGCCCGAAGCGTGGTCGCTGGTGCTTGTGTTGTGGTTGCTGTTGCTGGTCATGCTTGTGATGTTGCTGCTGCTGTTGTTGTTGTGTTCGTGCTTGTGGAGATGCCATGTGTGGTGGACATAGTGCGTGGTGATGAGGTTCAACGCGTTGTTGCACGTGTTGTAGTTGCATGTGTTGCAGCTGCGGGTGTTGTGTTTGTGTTTGTGAATGAACGTCTGTTGTAACAGCGTGATGCACCCGATGCATTGCAGGCAAGCATGCATGGCTGCATGCACGGCCGTGCATGTGACGAGGGGCCGCTGCCTTTTCTGTTCGTTGCGCGGCCCCTGGCCTGCTCGGGGGATGGGGGTGCCTTGAGCTGTCGCGGCGCGTCATCGTCTTGAACCAACGCGCTCGCGGAGTCAAGGCCAGACGAACAGACGGCAGCAAGGCTGGCTTGCTTGCTTGCGAGCGGGCGGGCGTGCTGTCAACAGCTCGCTGCGCTATCGGCTGTGCTGTTGTCGTCCTGTGTGTCTGTGGTTGTGGTGGATTGCGGCAAATGGAGAGCCCAGGATCCGCTCAAGGAGGGATGAAGGTGGGAAGATCGTGTGCTGCTCAAAGTGTGTGTGTGTGTATGTGTGTGTATGTGTGTGTATGTGGTTGGGAATGCTGCTGTGTTAGCACAGAGAGAGAGAGTGTGTGTGTGTGTGTGTGTGCGCGTGTGTGTGGTTGGAGTCCTGCTGTGTCAGCAAAGAGAGACGGAAAGCACACACGAAGACACGAAACGGCACGCGGTTTGTCGGGAGTGCAAGGCGATTTTGTCACCTGCGCTGTCCGTGCGCCTGCCGTCTTGGGTTGGCAGAGATCGTTTACACTTGGTGCCTTGGCTGATACTATCCTCTTGTACGTCCCTAGCTGAGTCTTCTCCTGCTTGCTCGCTCGCTCGCTTGCTTGCTCGCTTGGTGGCAACAATCAATGGGCTGTGGTGGCTGGGTTGCTTTGTGGATGAAGACCAGCCTGCGCGGAAGGCGAAGCGCGGAAGAGAAGCAGAACAAGGGTGATTGGGGCGTGGTGGTGGCTGATGTGCGAGGGAGCGCGGTCTTTGTTGCAGTGCGGGCTCTGCTGCTTTTTTGCTTGCACGCATTCGCGGCCGCTGGCCCAGTTTCAATGTAAGAAAGTCTGCCTTAACTTCTAACAACTTTCGTGTCGGTTACTTTTGTTATTTTTTCGTATTCTGCGTAGCCGCAAGCTTCGTCACAGCAGGGCTTCTGATGGCGTCCGTAAGGGGGGATGAGAGCGCGAGCAAGCACCAGAGCATCAGGAGGCAGAATCGACTGCGTTCACGCTGTGTCACGAGGCTTGCTTGTGTGTTCTCTTGTGTGCTTGTGTGTTCCCTTACGCGCCCCACTGCGCATGGCATTCCCTTGGTTTCTCTACTTTATTTTTTCTCATCGTTTGTTTGTTAATCACGCACACGCACACGCACACGCACACGCACACGCACACGCACACGCACGGGCCGTCGCTATCACAGGCAAACTCCAAAGCCGACGCACTGAAATACCCGGCACAAACGAAACGGCTTTGGCGTTGTCGCCACCGACATCACCACCACCACCACCACCACCACCATCATCATCATCATCATCATCTACAGCAATCCAAAACGAGATGGCAAGGCACAAGGAGAAGGAGCAAAAGAGGCATGGGCAGGGAGACAAAAAGAGGGACAAGGGGGCAGGTCCACTCAAACAAAGCCCGTGGTGAGGGAGGGAACTCAAAAGGTCGGGGGAACGAAGAAGCACCACACGATGATCACCATGCTGTCAATTACACCTTGACCGTGTATTGCACCTTACGTGGTCCACGGCGTGCTGCACCACCCCTGATTCAACAACCATCGAACATGGCATCAGCAAAACACTTGATGGTGGTGGTGGTGGTGGTGGTGATGGTTGTTGGCTGCTGTTGGTTGTTGGTTGTTGGCTGTTGTTGTTGTTGTTGTTGTTGTTGTTGTTGTTGTTGTTGTTGTTGTTGTTGTTGCTGTTGTTGTGGTGGTGGTGGTGCTGCTGTTGGTTGTTGGCTGTTGTTGTTGCTGTTGTTGGTGAAATGGAAGGTGCAAGACAGGACAAACACCATGCAACTGACTTTGATTTGGTGGGCGCGACTGCCGTTGCTGTGGGCGCGGCCTCCTCAACCTGCAAATACATGGGCCGGCCTGTGCAAAGAAACGCAAGCACAACCAAGGTACCCTGTGCGTGAGCACACGCGACATTCTGATAATAATGCTGACTGCAACAGAGCACGTGGATCCGTCGACGAACGCGATTGGACAAATAAGGCAGACCACGCTGTGCAACACACCATTGCCGAACCAACACACACACACACACATGCACAACACAAACAAACACACACACACACACACAAACACAACACAAACACACACACACATACACACACGCACACACCCCTCCCCCATCCAAACACACACACATCGTACCATCGAGCTTGACTTTGTTGTATGTGGTCTGTGCCTTGACGGCATCAACCCGGCGCGAGAACACAACCTCGGCCACGCCAACCTCAGGCATATCCACACGCTTGAGCGGGCCGCACTCCTGAAACAGCTCGCGCATGTCCTCCTTGGTCACAGAGGACTCAAGGTTGGTCACAAGCAGCTTTGTGCCTGTGGTGAGCCCGTTTGATCCCAGCTTCTTGGCAAGGGTGCCGGTGGTGCTGATGTTTGCTGCAGGCAGGAGCATCTCCCGCAGATCGCTGCTGTGTGCGGCGCCGCGTGCAACGCGAGGGGCTGGCTGTGTGCGGCCGCCCTGGAACAGGTCGTGCTGCCACTTGTCTGGCATCGTCCGGGCACCCTGCACAGCACAAAGGTGGTGCAGGGAACAGGACGTGAAAGAGGATGGGGTGGGGTTGAGTCAATGATAACGACGCAAGACACAGAGATTGTGTGTGTGGGGGGGGGGGGGCGAAGGTGGACAAACACGAAAAGCGGAGGAATGAGCAGAACACTGCGTTTCAATCCAAGCAACGCACAGGAACGAGCACACACACACACACACACACAACACAACACAACATGCACACAACACAGCACAACACAACACAACACAACACGCACACAACACAACACAACACACATACCGGTGAGCGTGGTGTGCCTCTGCGGGGTCGGCCAGCGCCTCGGATGGAAACGGGCCGCTGTGTGCCAACAATAGGTGTGACACGAGGAACAGCAGCGCCACGGCCAGCGCCACGACCGCCACGGCCACGACCGCGACCGCGGCCACGAGCACCGCGTCCACGGGTGCTGGTTGTGCGGGTGGCCTTGCGCTGTGCGCTCTCCTGCTTGATCAGGTCATCCAAAGACTTGCCGACATCCATGGCTGGTTGGTTGGTGGGTTGGTTGGCTGGTTGGTTGGTGTTCTCTGGTGCTACGATTTACGCGAAAGCAAAGGCAACGGTGTGCAGCAACGGTGTCCTTGTTGCCCTGTGTGCGTGCGTGTAGTGGTAGTTGGTGTTGCGTGTGTGTGCGTGTGTGTGTCTGTACGTGTGAGGACGTTCGCTGCCGGTGCACGTGGGAGCAAGCGGAGAAACAGCCGGAAGCAGCAGCGCAGGGGCTGTTGCCAGCCCCAGGCGATGGCTGATGCCGTTACAATTGAGGCTGCCAGCAACCGCGTGTCTGCGATGCGTGTTTCATATGGCTGGCCATCGTCCCAAAGCCCAAGAACACCAGCAGCACCAGCAACACCAGCGACGCATGGTGCACTCTCCAACAACGCACACGCGTTCGCCAGCAGCAGCACCCTCCACCTCCCTCCCCCCTCTCGCACACACACACACACAGACACAGACACGCACCGAAGGGGGTGGTCGTTCGTCGTAGTGGTCGCGGTCGGTGTGTGTGTGTGTGTGTGTGTGTGTGTCGTCGTTGTCGTAGCAGTGGCGTCGCTGTTTGTGTGTGTGTGCTTGGCTGCCCGCACCCAGATGCGCCAAAGCGTTCAATTGAGCAGGAGAGCCAAATCCGTCAACATCATCATTTGGAGGTTCTCGTTTATGTCAAGCACAAAGAATCGGCCTTTTCGCAATTTTCTCTCGCTGATTTGTGCGGTTTGGCCACGAGAAATTATCCGCTGCCTTTTTCCTCGTGTGTGCCTCAACCCTGCCATCCGCCACCACACCACCAACAAACGTGAGTGCCTTGCCTGATGTGCGTGGCGGCTGTGCCGCATGCGTGCTGGATGCTGATGCGAGTGAGGCCAAGGCACCGTGGAAGAGAGGATGCGTGGGGGACAGGAAAGTGGGGTTGGTGGGAAGCAGGGTCGACAAACGGGGCACCACGCGAACGCACAGCTCAAAGACGACAACAGCAGCGGTGGTTTGATTGATCCATGAGCGGTCCACGCGGTGCCATGTGTGTGTGTGTGTGTGGCGATGCTGCACACTTCAAGACACATGTGCACAAGTGTACATGGGATCATGAGCGGGTGGCTGATGCAGGAAACGGCAGCAGCTTCGGGGATTGGTGCATTGCTATATCCATGCCCCTGCATGTGCATGTGTTTTGATGTTTGTGGGGTTGTTAGCTGTTGTGCCACTTCTTGGCAGAGGTGATTTTTTGATTGGTTGCCCCTCTGGCGTCGTCTCACCCACCTTCTCACGCACGCACGCACGCACGACTGCTGTTTGCTGTCTGTTGCTTCCGTGTGTTCTGCTCTTTCTTGTTGTAGCGCCACCATGGTGCAGCGTCTCACATACCGTCGCCGTCACTCCTACAACACCAAGAGCAACCGCACGCGGGTGTAAGTGCCATTGCCTGCGTGCGTGCTCGTGTGCGCACATGTGTGAAAGTGTGTGCTCATAGATGTTGTGCCTGTGCCTGCTACGTGCGTGCTGTCATCATGTGCTGACAACTCTCTCTGTCTCTCGCTGCTGCCGCCGCCGCTGTTTGTTGTGTCGTTGCTTGCGCAGTGTGAAGACCCCCGGTGGTCGCCTGGTGTTCCAGTACCGCAAGAAGCAGGGTTCCATCCCCAAGTGCGGTGACTGCCACTCCACCCTCAGCGGCATTCGCGCCATGCGCCCCTACCAGGTGAGCTTGCTTGAAGGCGGGGAGAAACATGGGGCGACGCAGAGGGAGGGAGCGGGAAGCGAGGACAAGGAGTGGGTGGTGATGCCG
>NW_004754926.1:1674194-1681694 GCF_000188695.1 Salpingoeca rosetta | reverse complement strand
GCTTCTTGGCGGCGTTGATGTTGGTGCAGCGCAGCACGCGGCCCTGCCCGTCACAGATGTCCCCGTTTGCGTGCTTCTTCAGGTGGTACTCCAGGCCAGGCACAGAACGAAACGTTTTGTTGCAGCGGTCAATGGGGCACACGAGCGGCGCGTTTCGATTCGCGTTGTGCACAGTGCGGATGTGGTAGTAGAAGCCGGCGCTGCTGGAAAACACCTTGTCGCACGACGGGTTGGGGCATGCGCGTGGGTAGCGGCCCTTGTGACCGGCGCCCTTCCCATCCTCATCGCCATGTCCCGTGCTCAGCATTAGTTCTTCCTGTGCGTCGCCGTCATCGTGCTGCTCAGACTCTGCCTGCGAGTGCTCCTCAGCCTTGACGTTGCGGCCCGCTCGTCGCTCCTGCTGTTGTTGTTTGGCTTGCTGTTGTTTGTCCCGCTGCTTCTGCCGTTTCGCCTTCTTCGCGCCACGCTGCCCGTGCTCCTGCTGCTGCTGCTGTTGCTGTTGCTTCCGCTGCTGCAACAACAGCTGGTGCTGTTGATGTTGTCGCTGCTGATGCTGAAACTGCTGTTGGTACTGTTGGTGCTGCAGCATTGTCTGTTCTTGCTGCTGGCGAAGTGCTCGCTGGCCTCTCGCCGGCTGCAACTGCATCTGCATCTGCACACGCGCGTGTTGGTGCGCTGCGCGTCGTGGCAGGGTGCGAACGGGCCCACCAAACGACTGCTGCTGCTGTGAATACGCCGGCGATTGGCGCTGTTGCGTGTACTGCCGCTGTGCGTGTGCGCGTCCGTTTGCTTCTGGGATCGCAGATGCTGACGACGACGGGAAACCGGTCCGCCGCGCCTGAACCCGCGGTGACCGCCGCACAGGCTGCACAGGCTGCTGCTGCTGCTGCTGATGCTGCTGGTGGTGGTGGTGGTTCTGTTGCTGGTGGTTGTGTTGCGCGGCTCTGCGGGTCATGTAGCGTGGCTGGCTGGTCATGTGTGCAACGGCGCCAACAGTGGTGATGCTACCGCGACGCCGCTGCTGTCGTCGCCGCGTTCGGCGCCGCGATCCTGGGCCCTCCCCATACTGCTGCTGCTGCTGATGTTGTTGTTGTTGTTGTTGTTGTTGTTGTTGTTGTTGTTGTTGTTGTTGTTGTTGTTGTTGTTGTTGTTGTTGTTGTTGTTGTTGTTGTTGTTGTTGTTGTTGTTGAAGATGCTGTGGTGGTGGTGGTGGTGGCGGCGGCAGTTGCTGCTGCTGGGTGTAATGCTCGCTCGATACAGCGAATGCCTCTGGCAGCGGCGCTGCTGATGACGGCGATGACGATGATGCCGCTGGGGCGGACGGCAGCAACGTGTGGTCGCGTGGCAGCAGGTCGCGCAGGACCGCCGTAAAGTTTGTTGGGCCCGTCGCTGCGGAGGTGTTCCCGTGTGCAGACTGCGACGGCAGAAACCACTGCGCTTGCTCCTCGTGGTGCTGCTGGTGCATAAACGGCGGCTGCGAGTGCGAGTGTGGCCCAAGGACAGCGGAGTGGCGCGACTGCAGCACAGCGTCCTGTGCAGAGCTGAGCGACGTGGGGTGGTGCAGCGGCGGCGGTGACGCCAGGCCGAGGATGGAGGCAGAGGCACGGCGTGGCCGGTGGTTGTGCTGGAAGCGGTGCACATATGGCGACGGCTGCGGGGTGGTGCGCTGGGGCGTGACAGCCTGTGGCGTTGCAGCAGACGAGTGGGTTGCGTACACCTGCCCTTGCTGCTGCTGCTGCTGCCCCTGCTGCTGTTGATATTGTTGTTGTTCTTGGGATAGTGCATCGTCAAACGCCGCCATGGAGTTGTGTGCAGACTCCAAAATCTCGTGAACCATCTTCATGGTTTCGTTGTGCTCCTGCACTGCTGCTGCAGAAACAGCGGCTACACTGCCATCTGGCATCGGCAACAGGTCTTGTTGTTGTTGTTGTTGTTGTTGTTGTTGTTGTTGTTGTTGTTGTTGTTGTTGTTGTTGTTGTTGTTGTTGTTGTTGTTGTTGTTGTTGTTGTTGTTGCTGCTGCTGCTGCTCGTTGGTCGGTGGCGCCGGCAGCGGCAGCGGCCTGTCCTTGGATCGTGGCGAGACAAGGGCCTCCAGCATCATATCCACCGCTGCTGCAGATGTCGCTGCCTGCGTGTAGGCCGACGACGACGGCTCGTGTCCCGGCGCCGCCCACGCCACATCCGCCCCGTGGTGCTGCACGTGCACTGATGCGACACTGCCGCTGCCCGCACCTCCAACCTGCTCGTGCTGCTGCTGCTGCTGCGGCTGCCCCGGTTGTGCTGAGTCAGCAGAAACAGTTGCTGGCGGTAACGATGTGCTGGTGGATGATGCTGCTGAGAACAAGGACGACTGCGGTGGTAACAAGTGGACGCCTTCCGACACGGGCGCTGCGGAGGACTGTCTTGCTGGCATGAGAGGCGATGGTGGCTGGAGAAATGAGAGAGAAGCAGAGGATGACGAAGGCACAGGCTGCTCACCCGCGACAGGCGGGGCCGTTGACACCAGCGGCAGCGGCGATTGCGGTAACAACAGGGATGACGGTGGTGCTGCTGACGACAGTGGCTGCTGCTGCTGCTGCTGCTGCTGTTGTTGTTGGTGGTGTTGTTGGTGGTGGTGTTGGTGGTGTGCGGGGTCGGCGGCAGAGGCGAGAGGCTGCTCCTGCGATGAAATGGAGATGAGCGGAGCGGTGGATGAGGCTGACGACGCAACAGCGAGCGCGGGCGAAACGGCGGGGAGTTCAAGCGGGGACAGCGGCACTTCCGTCTGGTGCTGCGGCGATTGCTGGTACGATTGAGGTGACTGCTGGTAGGACTGTTGCTGCTGCTGCTGCTGTTGCTGCTGCTGCTGCTGCTGCTGCTGTGACACGACACCGGTGTTGCTGCCGGGGGTTGTGCCCATACCGCTGCTGCTGTTGCTCGGGTGGCGCTTGCTCGCATAGCTGCCTGCCTCGCTCCCCACCCCACTTGCCTGCTCAACCGCATACGGCGATGCAGTGCCGGTAGCCGCCTGCCCCTGTACAGGCGTGTGTGTCCGCGGCGTGTGGGCGCGCGGGGTTGTACTTTGCGGCGTGTGCGCCTGCGGTGTGTGCGCCTGCGGTGTGTGCGCCTGCGGTGTGTGCGCCTGCGGCGTGTGTGCCTGTGCGTGAGCATCGCCCACAGCGCTCGGGGCGGACGTGGCTGTTGTGGACAGGGCCGAAAGCGGCGCCGATGAGAGGGGGGACGGTGACGCCTGCATGGGTGTGGGTGGGTGCTGCTGTGCCTGTGGCGCAGCTTGGTGTGGAGATAAATGCTCCTGCTGCTGTTGTTGTGGTTGCTGCTGTGGGTGTGGTTGTTGTTGTGGTTGCTGCTGAAAGGATGGCGACGATAGAGACAGGTCGGGCACGAGAGCATCCGATGGTGCAGCAGGTGCGCTGAATCCTGGCTGCACTGGCATGGGACCAGGGGACGTGACATCAAACAGGGAGGAGGCGGATGGCTGCCGAGCAAGAGGTGACTGGGACCCTTGATGCGACGGCTGGTCAAGCAATGCGTGCTGCGTGAGCAAGTCTGTTGGCTGAACAGCGGCGCTGGTGGCAGGCACGTGCTGAGACGATGCCTGCTGCCACATGTCTGGGCTGTGGAGCATCGGTTGTGCAGGCAGCTCCTCCTCTGCACCGGCTTGCGCGCTTTGCGCATAGGGCTGTCCTGGTTCTTGTTCTTGCTGCGTGTAGTCTTGGAACACCTGGCCCTGCTGGTGCTGATCATACTGCTGGTGCTGGTGCTGGTGCTGCTGTTGGTGCTGGTCATACTGCTGCTGCTGGCGCTGCAGGCCATTGCCAGCGGGTATCGTTGCTGCCAGCGCTTGGCTGCCGGGCTGGGATGACGAAGGTAACGGTGTCTCTGTTTGTGTCACCTCCAGCGGCACCACCATGATGTCGTTGAAGGCGAGATCACAACAAAGCCAGGCCATCGCGAGCTGTATGCAGGCGGCTATCGAAGCGGCAGCGTGTGAAGATATGGACGTGCGTGTGCATGTGCATATGCATGTGTTTGTGTGCATGGTGGTAAGTGTGTGAGCAGGTGTGGGTGCCTTTGAAGGAAGCAGGGGCAGTAAGAGACGAACGACTGGGCGAAGCAAACTGTAATGCAAGTGCTATGGGAATGTGGCAGCCATAATCGGGACAGCGTTGGTTTGGGGTATGCAGGGCAGAGTGACACGTTAAGTGTTGGCGACAAGCCGACGGCTGCCAGTGGGCCTGCGCACGCCACACGTACCGGGAGCTTGAGGTGTGGATGTGCGAGAGGCGGCGGCGCTGCCCAATAATGATCTCCACCGAGGCCATCAACTGTGTGGACAGAGAGATAACCAAGACAGCCTGCACGAGTGGCGACGATGGGTGTGTTTGCGGTTGTAGGTGGGTTGGGGAATCATCAAGTTGCGGTGTTGTGCACAGGAAAATGTGAGTGAGGGGGTGAGTGAGGGGGTGTTGCTCGGATTGCAAAGCTTGGGAGTGTGAAGGGTCTGTGGACGGCGCTGGTGGTGTTGTGTCTGCGTTGTGTGTGTGTGTGTGTGTGTGTGTGTGTGTGTGTGTGTGTGTGTGTGTGTGTCTGCGTTGTGTGTGTGTGTGTGTGTGTGTGTGTGTGTGCTGTGTTGTGTTGTGCTTCTGGTGCAGTTGAAGCAACGGAACTGCAGCTGACAACATGCACGGACACACATGCGCGCTTGTCAAAGCACCAGCACACACCCACAACGAAAACAGGTGTGCACAGCCCAAACCAACCCTGAGAGAAAGAAGAAGAGGTGTGGTTCAACAGGTCAAACGACGAGTGGGAACAAATGGAGAGGAAGGGGATCAATGGCCACGGAACCACAACCACCACAACCACAACCGCTGCTGCAATATGGATCGCACGTCGGCGGCAGAAACAGCACAAGGCGGTGGAATCAAATCAGTGATGGGAAATGTTGGGGTTGCTGGCTTGGGGGGTTTGTTGGTGGCCGCGCGAAATAATAACTAACGGCTTGCAGCAAAAGCAACACAGCGACGTTTTACGTGCGCCCGGTGATTGTGTGTTTGGTGTTTGTGCCTTTGTGTGTTTGATGTTGTGTTCACATAAGTCGGTTCAGCTGTGATGATTGACAGTCTTGTGTGTAGTGAGTACCCCCACCGGAATGAGAGTGAGTGGTGATGACGACGGAGCTGCCGTGTCCACCCAAGGCACCAAGGGTAACAAGAAGGTGGGGGGGTGGGTGGATGGATGGCTGGCTGGCTGGCTGGGCCTGCAGGCGTGGACGTGCGCGTGGTGCGTGCGTCTCTGATTGACTGACCGCCTGTGTGGGAGAGATGGATACAGAGACAAGAGGAAGGGAGAAACAAGGAATGCCGCAGAAGCAGAAGGGCTGGCGGTTGGCGTTGTCGTAATTTATGGTGTCGGTCACCGTTTTTCACTGGGGCTGTGTGTGTGTGTGTGTGTGTGTGTGTGTGTGTGTGTGTGTGTGTGTGTGTGTGTGTGTGTGTGTGTGTGTGTGTGTGTGTGTGTGTCTGTGTATGTGTGTGTGTGTCTGTGTCTGTGTCTGTGTCTGTGTCTGTGTCTGTGTCTGTGTCTGTGTCTGTGTCTGTGTCTGTGTCTGTCTGTCTGTCTGTCTGTCTGTCTGTCTCTATGTTTGTGTGTGTGTGTGTGTGTAATAATCCAGCAACACGGAGCAAGGGCACGCCATGAGCCATTGTTAAACTGCTGCTTTTGTTATTTGTTTTTTGCTGTTGATTGGGTGGGTGATTGGAGAAGGCCAGATTGTAAGGCCTGTCTGTTACTAGCACACACAATGTCAGCACCAACACACCTCACATTGCATTGCAGGCACATTAAAAAAGCGGTCTGAACATACGCACACACACAAAAACATACGCGTACGCACACACAAAAACAAACACACATACATACACATACACAAGCAAACAAATACACAAACAAGCGCACACGTGTGTCACGTCACAGTGACCCGCGCAGCTGCGAGCACACATGGAAAAGTGGATTAAGAAGCACCAAAGGGCGAGACGGACAACAAAACGCACATAAACAACTGTTGGGGAGAACCAGGAAGGAAAGAAGAAGACGCCGAGGAAGGGGGAGGAAGGAATAAAACCGACATCTCTGGGCTAGAGAGGAGAGCCTCCTCCGCTGTGTAACATACCATAACCACGACGTGACGTGCTCAATGCAACAAGGACAGGCACGCATTCATAGTGACACGCTTCATCGCCGCAAAGATATCTTGGCGTGGCCCGGTAACACGCACCACGCACACCATGCATGAATGCATGCAAGCGAGAGAGAGAGAGAAAGACATGTGAATGCAATGTGCTGAGTGTATCGTGTTTCTGAGGGCTGACACGCAAGCCAAAACAACAACACCGACAGAAAAAGGGGAGCGGCTCATTCAAGACCAAAGCCCTCAGTCTCCTCGATGGCCATTGTAAGTTTCGTCTTCATATCCGCCTTTGACTTGTACGGCGGCAGATCAAGCCGGTTGAAGCTGGAGTGTGCGTGTGTGTGTGAGCGAGCGAGTGTGTGTGTGTGTGTGTGAGCGAGCGAGTGTGTGTGTGTGTGTGTGTGTGTGTGTGTGTGTGTGTGTGTGTGAGCGAGTGAGCGAGTGAGTGTGTATGTGTGTGTGTGTTGTAGGGCGGGTGAACGTTGGGAAGGAGGAGAGACAAGGTGGCAAACGCGAAAGCAACAGCAACATTTCAACACACACACACACACGAACACACACGCATGCACACGTATGCATTCGCACCAAGTGTGGCTGCGGGGAAGCGAATCTGCGCTGCCGTATTTGTCAATGCAGAACTTCTGCGGCCCATTGCTGCCCTGCAAGTCAGCAAATCCACCGACAGGGAGGCGGCAGCTGCCCGTCACAAACTGCAGCAGTCGCGCACGCTGCTCGTTGTCAAACTCGCGAACAATCTCCCAGAACCAGGTGATCTGCTTGCTGCGGCGGTCGTAGTTGCGGTAAATCGTGTGCGTCTCCCACTCTGCCACGTCAAACTCGGCCATGCCAATCAGCAGCAGCTGCAATTCACGCGTCGTGTGTGTGTGTGTGTGTGTGTGAGTGAGAGAGAGTTGGGGTGAGAATAAATCCGGACGTTGAAAGCAATGCACACTCTGTCACTTACACACACACACAACAGCTAATTCACATCAAACACACACTAACGTGCACACCGCTCCACGACTGTGTGTGTGTGTGTGTGTGTGTGTGTGTGCACCTCGAGTTCGCGCTCGTCAAAGGCGACGAGGGCCTCAGCGGGGATGACTTCGTGGAAGCCCTTCAGAAACGCCGTCGTCTGCTCCTGGATCCCGCGCGACAGCCGCCACTGCGCCACCAGCCTGGGCCGCGGCCATGGTATGGTGTGGTGTGGTGTGGTGTGGTGTGGTGTGTGTGGTGTGGTGTGGTGTGTGTGGTGTGTGTGGTGTGGTGTGTGTGATGTGGTGTGAGTGGTGTGGTGTGTGATGTGTGTG
>NW_004754926.1:1648017-1674094 GCF_000188695.1 Salpingoeca rosetta | reverse complement strand
GTGGTGTGGTGTGGTGTGGTGTGGTGTGGTGTGGTGTGGTGTGGTGTGGTGTGGTGTGGTGTGGTGAGGTGAGGCGGTGAACCTGATATGATCCAACAACACACAACACGTGCTTTGGTATACACACTACATGTACCAAGCGTGGACATATACACGCGCGCACGCGCTGTGAGCATTGCGGCAGCACGACCACAAGTATGTGTGCGTGAACGTGTATGGAACGTACTCGACGTATTCCTTCTTGTTCGCGTCTGTCACATCAATGTCTGCACCGCCGGGCTTGAGTTCATGCTCTTTGATCTGTCCAAACTCGTGCTCGTCCACGGAGAACGTCATGCCCAGATACAACTCGTCAATGTCATTGTCCCTGGGCGAGTTGGAAAGCGGGGTGCGTGTGGGGGGAGGGGGGTAAATTGGTCATGTGCATGTGAATGATGGGCAGTGACTTGGAGAAATAATTTGTGGCAATCAGCGCGCGCACACACGCACGCACAGACACACACAGAGAGAGAGACGCGCACACAGAGACGCACAAACAAACAAACAAACAAACAAGCAAACAAACAAACAAACAAACAAACAAGCAAACAAACAGACAGACAGACAGACAAACAAACAAACAACACGCCAGAGCGATGACGTACAGGATCCAGATGAGGTTCTTGTAGTACTCTGGGTCGACCGTCTCCAGGTCCTTGAGCGTGAGCTCGCGGCCAAGGATGCGCTTGTAGAAGGGGAGCGTGAAGCCGTTGTCAATAAACTTCTCGTGGTAGATGGCCTGTCGATTCGTGCAGAGTCATGAACAGGAAAGGTGAGTTAGCATTGGGCACATACACCACAGTTCAAAAGGCATGCACGACACACAAGCACACAGGCACACATATACTCACACTCATACTCACACTAACATACTCACCCGCTCTCACACTCTCTCACACTCTCTCACATACTCACACACATACTCACACTCACACACTCACACTCACACACTCACACACTCCCTCTGTCTCTCAACATACTACCACCACCACATGCCCTATGCTGCACGCACCATGCCCACGACGCGGCCAACAAACTGGAAGTAGTGGAGGTGCTCTGGGTTGACGCCGGAGTTGGGGTTGATCTCAAGCTGGTAGTTGTTGCTCGCTGCGTACTGGAACAAGCAGTACATCGGGTTCAGCATCTCGTGCGAGATGAGGAAGAACCACTCCCTGGCGACCATGCGGCAGTGGTGGGGTGGTGTGGGGTGGTGGTGTGAGTACGTGACAGGCGTACGTACGTGCACGAAGAGCACCCATGCTCATGAAGACAAGTGCGACTGTGAACATGTGTGTGTATGTGTGTGTGTGTGTGAGAGTGAGAGAGAACATGTGCAGACCTTGCGACGCCGCCGTAGTCGAGACCGTCCTCGCCTTCGAACGAGAGATACAGACGGCGCTAGAAGATCCAACAACAAGGACGTGCAATGCCACCAACAAAGCAAGGACAGAAGGCAACGGGGGGGGGGGTAAGCACGTGGGCGCCTGGAACTACCAAGCATATAAATACAAAAGCATACAAAAGCATACACAAACATACACAAGCAACCGCACATGCACTGCAGACCTTGAGTTCGTTGCAAAAGCCGGATGAATCAGGCTTGATGCTCATGATTCCACGGAAGGAGTCCTGGGTGGTGTAGGAGGATGGTGTTTGGGATGTTTGTTGTTGGTGGGAGGGAAAGGTGGCGATGAGGCCCCACACGCACAAAGACTCGCAAGGCACACACACACACACATGTACATATACACATGCATACATAATGTTCGCGGGCGCATACACAAGCACGCACACACACACACACACACACACACACACACACACACACACACACACACACACACACACACACACACACACACACACACACACACACACACACACACACACACAAACGAGCAGCTGCAGCCGCACCTCGAACAAGTTGTCCCTGCGAACGGTCATGGTGAATCTCCCGGCAATCTTTGGGCAGTACGAGTAGCGCAGCACAGAGACTTTGTTCTTGAACTGGCGCTGGTACTGCGGAATGTCGGCGTTTTGTTCCTGCAGCAGCTTGATGCGTGGGTCTGTGAACGTGGTTGAGCGGGTGTTGTGGTCCACAAAGTACTGGCGCCCAAACTGGTCCACGCGGATCTCCCATCCGGCTGGCAGCGGCAGCTCCTGCGCGCGCGCAACCAGGCTCCGGCCCTGGTGGGCGTGGTGGTGATGGAAATGGTGGGGATGGTGAGATACGGAGAACGGGGTCACGCATACCCAACACCTATCACAGGCACTCCCATATCCACACACACACACACACATGCAGACACACACACACATACAGACACACGCACACGCACACACACACACACACACACGCACGCACACAGTGGCGCTGCTGCATACCTGTCTTGGGTCCTCCCACTGCGTGTGTCTGGCTGGGTGGTACACGAAATACGGCCTGCCCGTCGGTGTTGTTCGCTTCTCCCAACCTGTGTAACATCACCACCATTCACCCACAGGCGCAGTGTCACAGAAGGGCACATGCACGATGCTCGCATGTGTGCAGGTGCAAGTGTGCGCCTTCACGCACATGCACAGACCAAACGCACCACCTCACAGACACACCACCACGCAGGCTGACAACCATGACAGACCGCAACCACATAACCATCACCATCATCATCACCACCCTGCATACACAACCACCACCACCACCCTGCACTCACAACCACCACCACCACCTCCCTGCATACACGACCAACCCTTCGGAAGCGGCCCCAGGCCGTCGTCCGGCTGCTGCTCCGCCGCTGTCGACGCGTCTCCGCCATCCGTTGAGGAAGAAACATCCTGCTGTGGTCCTTCGCCAGACTCTTGCGGCGGCGGCTGTTGTTCCTGCTGTGGCGGCTGCTGTGCTGACGATGAGGAGGAGGATGATGAGTCACCAAAGAGAGAGCGCTGGCCGTGCTGCGCCTGCGCCTGCGAGAGATGTTGCCTGAGGAGGGGGAGGAGGAGGGGGAGGGGGATGGACAATTTGGTCCAAACATGAGTGGGTGACGCAAATTCACTCGCTGTTCTCATAGTGACCGAAAAGTACTGCACCGACAAGATCACAAGATACACACACATGCCACACACACACATGCCACACACACACATACACACGTACCGCTGGCGCATGTAGAGGTCCCTGGCCTGGAGCATGTCTGTGGAGGGCCGCTGCCAGGTTGTTGAGCGGGTGTTGTGGTCGACGTAGTACACGCGGTTCCGCTGGTCACGCCGCACCTCCCACCCCTGCAGTCATGGCGTGATGTGATGTGTTGGTAGTGGTGTTGTGATGGTGCAGGGGTTCACGGTGAGGGCACGTGCACGCATTTGATGTTGGAAGGCAGGCAAGCGCGCGTACGCGCACCACTTGTGCAGACACACCATCACCACCATCACAACACATATACGCATGCACACACACACATACATACACACACATACACACACATGCACACATGCATACACACACACACACATGCATGCCGCACCGGTGGGAGTTGGCCAAACTGATCGGACGTGACGGCGCTGGAGGAGAGGCGTGCGCGCGTCGCTGTTGGCGTCTGCGGCTGCACGGATACGGTGGTCGGCTGCACGGGCTGCGGGTACGACTGCGAGCCGCTCCGTGGCGGCATCTGCGAGTGCTGTGGCTGCTGTGGTGCTGCTGCTTGCTGGGGCATTGGCGGCGGTACCCATTGTGTTCGCCTGTGTGTGTGTGTGTGTGTGTGTGTGTGTGTGTGTGTGTGTGTTGCAGAAGATATTGGGCACGGGGTGAGGGTTGAAGGTATTGGAATAAGTCAAAACCAAACACTCACATACAAGCATGGGCGTGTAAACACACGAGACACACGCACGTACACACACACACACATTCACACACACAAACTGACCGTGTGTTGTGGTCGACGTAGTATGTGCGGCCCTGGCCATCTGTCCTTGCCTCCCATCCCGGGGGAAGAGGAGGCGCCTGCACAGCGGCTTGCGGTGGTGCCGCTGCTGCCATCATCAAAAAGAGGGGGGCGGGGGTGTTGGTGTTGGTCGTGTGTACTTGATCGTGAGTGTCGTGGAAGCGGCTTGATGACCAGCTGTTTGACTCAACCACACTCACTCACTCACACACTCACTCACTCACACACACACACACACTCACACACACACACACACACACACACACACACACACTCACACACACACACTCACACATTCACTCACACACTCACACACTCACCCTGTGGTGGGAGTGTTGATGTGCGGGAAAATGATTGGCCAGCGAGGCCCACGGAGAGAGTGATCTTGCCAACTTCCTCCTGCAACAATTGTAAAAGCATGTGGGGTACATGTGAGGAGGGGTGCATTGTGCTGCTCCACCCAATACCACCCCCACATCCAAAATCACCCCGAGGCACGCATGTCTGTGTTGGTCGTGGTCACCAGGTTGTGATTGAACGTACGTCGTTGAGTTTGAGGGTCTGCCTCATGTCCATCTGGTGGCCGGCAGCGGCGCCTGGCGGAATGTCCGTCACGGCGAGCTTGCATGTGCCGAGGGTGTGGTCTGATCTGAAGCTGAGCTTGCTCTTAACCACAATGACCAGCACGCTCGACTCGTCCACCACGCTGTAGAGTGACAAAAACAAGACACGGGAAGAATAGCATGGTGGCAATGCGGGAGCAGATGCAGGTGTGGGGAGCAGGAACATCACAAGTGGTTGCGCACGAGTGAGAGGATGCGTGCGCATGTCCGCCTCGGTCTGTCTGTGCCTTGATCCGCGCATGGGAATCTCATAGACACAAACGTACACGTAACACACACACACACACGCACACGCACATACACACACACGCACACACACGCACACGCGCACACACACACACGGTCTCCCTTGCCTTTCGTCCCCCCCGTCCCCTCTCTTCCAACACGTGACCGGACACTTACAGGCCGATTTTGTTCTTGGGGATGCCAGGGAAGCTTGGGTTCCATGATCGGCGCACGACACTTGTCTTGGTCCGTGCGCTTGCGTTGTCCAGGCCGACTTCAACATACACGTCTGCACGCAAGCCGACATGCAACGGTGGCGCGTGTCAAGGCACATGCACAACGCAACAAGAAGCAAGAAACACACAATGGATGGATGCCAAGAAGAAGAGGATGGCAACAAAACTAGGTGGGGGACCCAGGAATCAAGAAGAGAGAGGAGGAAACGAAGGCAGCACAAGACACACACACACTCACATACACACACTCACACTCACACTCACACCCACACTCGCACTCACACTCACACACTCACACTCGCACTCGCACACCACGCCCATCAGGCTTGTGGACAAGCAGGTGCCGCACCTGGAGCGCTTGCCCCTGCTCGTGGCCGCAGCTCTGCGCTGCGAACTTGAACACTCAGCTGTCGCAGAGCCTCCGCCGACGTTTGTCGTGGCATTGCGACCAGCAAAGCGACAAAGAGACAGAGGAGGGAAGACAGAGAAAGGCGAGACAAGACAGCAGAGAAGAGACCTGGTCTGTGCGGGCGTGAGCGTGTGTGTGGGTGGTGGAGCGTGTGACGTGAGTGGTGGAGAGAGGAGTGTTCGCCGGCCACACCACCAACAAGCAACACAAGCGAAAACGCCAACAACGAAACAAGCGACGATGAGTCATGGTACTACTTTTCATGCTGTCGTTCGATACTCTGTCCGCTGGCTGCGTCTGCTGGCTGGCTGGGTGTGGCTCTGATGTGAAACAGCAGCATCGCCCTCACATCTGTCACACAACATCACACTGTTCACCTCACTGTTCGCCCCTTTGTTCGTCTCTGTCGGGTTGCCTCGTCTTGCTGCTACACCATCACGTGGACAGTTTGGCCATGGGGCGACCAGGATCTTCGCCGTCGTCGCAGGAAATGCTGCAGGCGAAGCGGCCACGTATGATGCGACCTGCACGCCCCGCAACACATGCTGGGGAATTGTACGTCGTCTTGCTGTCCCAGATCAAGCTGCCTTCACCAAAGGCATCGCCAACAACCAAGGCGGCCCGCCCAGGCACCAGCACCAGCACCAGCAGCATGTCAGCGTTCCTCCTCCAACAACAACAACAACAACAACAACAACAACAACAACAACAACAACAACAACAACAACAACAACAACAACAACAACAACAACAACAACAACAACAACAACAACAACAACAACAAGTGCTGCTTCCTGTTCGACAAGGCCATTCGGCAAGAGCAACAACCACAACAGCATCCACAACAGCATCTACACCAAGATACGCAACACAAACCACAACAACATCAACGGCAGTGCCCACAGCAACATCCACAACAAGATCAACAGCGACATCAACAGCAGCGTCCACAGCAGGACGAACAACTGCAGCAGGAACAGCTGCTCAGCAAGCACCAACCCTCACGTCCTCTGCGTCCATGCCGTCGTCCTCTCCATTTCCATCCTCATTTTCGTCGTTGCATACGTCAACTCCACCAGCCCAATTTCACGCACAACAACAGCAGCGGCAGCAAGGCCCGCCCAAGAGGATGCTGACGTTGAAAGAGAAGACGGCACTGACTTCCGTGTTTATGGCTCCGCCAAACCCTCAGGCGCCTCGAAGACACGCACTGCAGCCCGTGTTTCCACCTGCTTCAATGGGCCATGTTACTACCTCCAATCAACTGCGGGTTACGAGCACACTCGCGACGACACAGCCATCGCCAACACCGTCCACAAACACATACCCATCAGTAACAACAGCTACAGGCACGCCTGTGACCACAACGTCAACATCAACGTCAACATCAACGTCAACATCAACGACGCCTGCACCTGCACCAGCACCTGCACCAGCACCTGCACCAGCACCAACGCCAACAGCGGCGTGGTCGCGGCCACAGACCCCAACAGCAGCAACGCGGCAGCCGCCGAGTGCGCCACCCATCGTGTATGACGGGGACGCCATTGGTGTGTTTCTGAGCGCGGAGAGCGCAAATGCCATGGTGCGGTCGCGGGTGCGCAAGTGGCTTGCCTCGCATCGCGTCATCTACGACCACAGCGAGAAAACGCACGGAGACGAGCGCCTGCTGGACGTGGTTGTGCAGAGCCACACCACCAACATGCACATCCGTGTCAAGCGCATCGCTGTCAACTCCGTGCAGGGGCTCGAGGCAGACCTGGGCCCCGGCGCTGTCGTGTTTCTGGCCATGTTCTGCGAGCGCTCCCCTTGCGGAACATTTGCCGTCGACACGATTGGCATGTATCGGTCCATGGTGACAGCCAACATGGCGCTGTCCTCATATGAGCCGGCCCATGCGTCGTGGGTGCGTTCGCCGGTGCCACAGCCCAGCAAGAACGGGTGCACGTCGCTATGCGGCCAGGCCAGCGACGGCCGCAGCCTGCAAGTGTGGGTGCGCAAGCTGGTGATCCGCGTGGAGAAGAGGATGTGTGCTTCAGTCGAGCATCGGCACCTGCTGTTTGGGCGTGAGGAGCTCCCAGCATACTCCCGCGCCCTTGGCAAGCTGGCGGAGTTTCAGACACGCGAGCTGGCCCTGGCGGAGCTGAAGCGGAGGGCCGGCGCCGGCACCGCAGCGTCTGCACAGCCGCATATCAATGGTGGTGATGGTGGCGGTGAGAGTGGGACTGATGGGGATGACAAGGGTGACGGAGGGGACTTGCGGGAAGAAGCGAGCGGAGCAAGTGACGACGGTGGCGACAGAGATGGAGCACGTGGGGCAGGCAAGGGTGGCATTCAAGGTGATTGTGGCCGTGGTGATGATGATGATGATGATGTGCGAAGCAGTGATGTGCGAAGCGGTGATGTGCGCAATGGCAGTGTGGGTGGAGGAGGTGGCCAAGACATGGTTGGTGGGGAGAAGGGTGCTGGGTGTGGGATATCGGAATCCATGGAAGCTGCGCTGGATGATGTGGGCGGGCTCGCCGTCACCGACGGCATATGCAAGCGCACGTTTTGGGTGCGATCCGTCACCACATAGTCTTTGCGACGCTTGTGGGCTAACTGTGTGTTGAGTGCGGTTGGTTGGTGTGCCTCTAAAACAAAGAGAACACGCACCACTGTAATCATCAACACCAGAACAGTGTCATGTCGTCACCGCAAGCAGCAAGCACGTACACACACACACACACCCTCGCGCACATGCACGCACACAACACACAACACAACACACACACACACACTCGCACAGATGCACACACAAAACACATCTGGCCCCAACCAAACGCCAACCAAACGCACCCCCCCCCCCCCCCCAAAAAAAAAAAAACCGTCAGCAACAAACAGCGAGCAAACAAACAACCACAAAGTGAGCAAGACATCGGCGACGAACCAGGATGGACTTGGATGAGCTGCTGGATGATGTGGAGCAGCTGCTGGGCAGCGAGGGGCCCGCAAAGGTCGGCGGGAAGGGAGCAAAGGGTAGTGGAGATACAGTGCGGAGCAGCAATAAGGACGGTGCGAGCAGGGAAGCAACGAGACAACGAACCACAGCAGCAGGGACATCTGTAGCAGTACCACAGGAACCACGAGCAAGTCAGGAACCAAATCGCCTGCGCAAGCTTGTCAATGGGGACGGTAACCGGGGCAGTGGTCGATCACAGCAAGACGCACAAGCTTCGCCACGCTCGTCCACGCGAACAGCGCCATCACATCGCGCAAAGCCGTCAAACCCGCATGACGACTCGGACGTGGATACACTGCTCATGGATTTGGAGTCATCTGTCCCCGCAGTACGCGCGCGCGTGTGTGTGTGTGTGTGTGTGTGTGTGTGTGTGTGTGTGTGTGTGTGTGTGTGTGTGTGTGTGTGTGTGTGTGTGTGTGTGTGTGTGTGTGTGTGTGTGTGTGTGTGTGTGGGTGTGTGGGTGTGTGGGTGGGTGGGTGTGGGTGTGCCTGTGTGTGTGTGTGTGTGTGTGTGTGTGTGTGTGTGTGTGTGTGTGTGTGTGTGTGTGTGTGTGTGTGTGTGTGTGTGTGTGTGTGTGTGTGTGTGTGGGTGTGTGTGCCTGTGTGTGCGTGGGTGGGTATGCCTTTGTGCCTGTGTGGGTGGGTGTGCCTGTGTGCCTGTGTGTGTGTGTGTGTGTGTGTGTGTCTATATGTCTGTCTGTGGCGCCTCTGGGTCTGTGTTCCAACCTTCTGCCTCTTGGTTGTGATGTCGGGTGTGCGACAACTGCTTGGTTGAGTCGCCGCACACGCATGTGCTGTGCACGCGACAACCTTTACAACCTCAACCAACTCACCAGCTCACCAACCCACCAACCCACCAACACACCAACGTCCTTGTTTGCAGAGAGCCCCGGCACATCGGGTGTCAAGTCGACCACCAGCCATCGCCCTCTCTACAACATCAGCCCAGGGCTCCAGCTCCAGCTTGAACGATAACGGAAGACCGACCAAGTACGGTGATGAGCGGTGCATATACCTTGCTTGATTGATTGATTGAGTTTCCTGTGTACACTGTGAACTGTGAGCTTGGAATCCTTCGCTAAACAATATCACCATGTGTGCGTGCGCATGTATGTATGTGTGATTGACAGGTGTGCACATATTGTATTGACGGACGCAGGACAGCCTCGCGGCATTGCCACATCTTCTCAAGCGTGCGTGTGAGCGCGCGCGCGCGCGTGTGTGTGTGTGTGTGTGTGTGTGTGTGTGTGTGTGTGTGTGTGTGTGTGTGTGTGTGTGTGTGTGTGTGTGTGAGCGCGTTTGTGTGTGTGTGTGTGTGTGAGCGCGTTTGTGTGTGTGTGTGTGTGTCTGTGTGTGTCTGTGTGTGTGTGTCGAAGGTCTGTGTCTACTGCCTGCTTGTTTTGTCTGCGTGCTTGCCGTTCAGGCCAGAGTTGTGTGTTTGATGCTCATGAAACATGACAATCAACAGGTGTACCTGCTCCACATTGCGGTGCACTTCGTGTGACCACTCCGTGTGCTGTTTTGACAGCGTTCGCTGGGATGACAAAGTGTAAGTTGTGTGCTGTGTGCTGTGTGTGCGCGCGTGCTGTGTTCTGTGTGTGTGAGTGTGTGCGCGCGCTTGTTGTGTTCTGTCGGTGTGTCTGTGGTTGTGGCATTGACACTGCTTCTAGTTTGCATGGAGCGGCTGTTTGTGCCACCACTTACTCGCCACCAAATCCACAACAACAACAACAACCACAACAACAACAACAACAACAACAACAACAACAACAACAACAACAACAACAACAACAACAACAACAACAACAACAACAACAACAACAACAACAACAACAACAACACCACCACCACCACCAACAGGGACTACTTGTTCTTCCGCAACAACACGCCCGATTATGACAAGTTGAAAGTGCTGCTGCAAAGTCAACCAGGTGTGTTCGCTGTCTCTATTTACACCGGTTTTTGCTTGCCAACTTGAACCCAGGAACACATATGCAAATGCCCATGACACGTACCATGTGACAGGTGGAATCGAGCACAAGGACATCCACTCACACACACACACACACACACACACACACACACACACACACACACACACACACACACAGGCGGGCGGGCGTATGCGTGCCAATGCGCCTGGGCAAGTGTGGCGCAAGGAAAACGGCAGCAGGTGTCACGCGGTGGCGCTCTGAAGTGGGTGTGCGGACGCCACACGGATTGATGGCACACGCGCACAAACACACACACACACACATACACACACACATACACACACACATACACACACACATGCACACACCCCACCTGTTCAAGAGATAGTGCTAGTCAGGTCTGTGGCTTGAAGCACCGCCGCAGCAAACTCGACATATGTCTCTTCTGTGTAGTGCGTCATCCTGCACCATGGCCATCATGTGGGTGTGAGCTCATATGCGTGCATCATGTGTGCGTGCGTCATGTGTGCGTACGTGTGTTGCACCTTCATGAGGTTGACCTTCAACCCTCGTGCGTGCTGTTGCTGTTGTCGTTTGCCTTTCTGCTCGCCCTTGCTTGCGCGTCCTTCCTTGTTGCCGGGTGGCTGTCTGTTTTCGAGCGGCTTGCTTGATGCCTGGTCTTGCTATCCACCCCCGCCCTTCCTCGCCTTGCTTCACCTGTTACGTGTATATATGCATTGAACCCTCGCCTTCACCAACCTTGCCAGTGTCCTGTTGATGGTGTCGCTGAGCACCGTATCTGTGTGTGAATGTTTGGGGGGGGGATGCGTGGGTGTGGGTGTGGGTGTATGTGAAATAAGAAGAGAAGGAACCGTCTGAACCGTGAGAAGGTTGTGTGAAGAAGACACCGAAAGGGAACGCCGATGATGCTGTTCTGCTATTGTTCATGGAAGCAGACGCCCACACACATACATACATACGCGTACATGCACCACTCACACTGTCGCGTGTCAACTGACCAAAGAGGTAAAAGGCCAGAGCGATGACACCGGTGGTGCGAAGGATGATGCTGAGCTGAATATCCGCATTGCTGAGGGCACGAAGCAGCGCCTCGTTTTCATGATACGTGAGCACCAGCACTTTCCTGGCAATGTCTTCGATGCTTTCCTGTGCAATTGCTGACACGCTATGCACGTTGACAAAGAGCAGGGTACGCAGAGTAAGAGACTGGTGCAGTGGGAATGTGGTTGTGGCCATTTTGCGTCCCATCGAAATGTCATGACGATGTGCTGGCTGACATAGCGTCACCACCATGACATTGCCCTTCACCCAGCGGCGGCGGCGAAGATTCCAGTGTGCTCTTCCATTGCATTTGAGCATTTGATGGTGTAAACAACAAAGTGTGGTTGTGGAATGCCACCTGGCAAGCTCGGTGTCCTTGAGGTTGAACACAGTTGCCTCCAAGAAGTTGCGGAGAATGAGGAGTGGGGAGGGAACCTGGGAGTTGTGCGATTGCACCGGTGTAAGCTGCGAGAAGCAAATGGAAGAAGGTATGGCTGCTGTGCTTCTACCCTTCCCCTTCTCGTGTCACGCTGCCACCCTTGAACTCTCTCGCGCAAGACAGCGCCTCACCATGCGAAAGTCGATGGTCTTCAAGATTTCAAACTCTATGTCCGTGATGTCCTTGTATGAGATTGGCAACCCCAACAGCCTGGAGATAGAGATTGGGAGAGGGATGGTTGAGCGTGAGGGAAGAGACAGAGGACAGAGAGAGAGAGAGAGAGAGAGAGAGAGAGAGAGAGAGAGAGAGAGAGAGAGAGAGAGAGAGAGAGAGAGAGAGAGAGAGAGAGACAGAGAGACAGAGAGAGGGGAGAGAGAGAGGGAGAGAGAGAGAGAGAGAGGGATGGTTGAGGGAGAGGGAAGAGACAGAGGACAGAGAGAGGGAGAGCGCACGCACACACACGCGCATACCCACGCACACCCACGCGCGTGCAAAAACACATAGCATTACATTACAAGCCTGTTGCCAGCCACACGCTCGCGTTTCTGATGTCACCTGCCACCTCAGACAGCAACGCCGTCGACAACAGTCAAGTCAGCAACATACCTCTCCCACCCCACCCCCTGAGTTTACACACACTGACTTCTGCGAACAACGCACCTCTGAGCGTATCTGGACGTGCGTGCAGGCCCCATGCGCTTGCGGAGCAGAATCATCTTTGAGGCGAGCTGCACACATGTCAGGCACGCCAAGGTGCAAAACTTCAGGCTTGGCGGCCGCGTCTGAGTGCTGGAGTCTGCTGTGGCTGCTGCTTTCCTGAGGCCATACATATCCGTACGTGCGCAGGCAAGAAAGGGAGCAGGCAAGAAAGGGAGGCCGTTAGGCAGGCAGAACTGAGCCGTTGACCAACAGCAACATACGAGGGGCAGAGTAGACGGTAGCACGCTGTTGCAAGCTGCCTGCAGGCACAGGGGAGATCGGAGCGTACCAAAGCGCGCGCAACATACTTACATGGTGATGAAGCCGTCGAAGAGTTCAAGGCCAAGGAAGAAGGCCTCGTGGTCAAGCCGCTGCACCTCGGCACACCTGGCGACCATCTGCGCCGCGCTTTGGAGATGTGCCAACGAGGGCATGGTTTTGGCGCCAATACTGGCCATGGCCGCCTCCTGCTTCCGTCGCTCCCAGTCCAAGGCCAGCTTTCCGTGCACCGTCAGTGTCTGCGCAACCTCCTCGGTCGTCGCGGGTGCCAGTGCAGCCATGGCTCTCTAGGGCTCTCAAGTCAGAAGAGCAAAGAAGGGCAAGGCGACTTCGAAAGATGGAACAACGAGGATATAGTGAGTGTGTGTAAGGTGCTGAAGTGCTGAGGTGAAAAGTGCTGAGGTGAACGGAACTCTGCCTTGAACGAACTTGAAGGACCTCTTCAGTTCTTTTGATTTGAAAGCTTCCCGCGCGCCACAAACCCTGTTTTGTTTTTTTGTGTGGGTGATTTGATGCGGGTGCACGCCTTGATTTCCCACGGCCCCTCCCACTGCGGAAGGCAGGACTGCCAACCGCGAATTTTAGTTGGTGGTTTGCGTGTATTTTCGTCAAAGTACCCAGTACCACAGGAAGTACCGGAATGAAGAGGCTGTTTGGCAGGAAAGGTGAGCGAAGGAGCACTGGCGGACCAGGGCAACGAAGAGACAAGAAGGAGGGGGGGAAGGAAGGACGGATATGAAGAAGGCGAGATGGGGGGAAAGCAAAACTGAATGATGAAGGACACTCGAGTCTGGCTGGATGCTCAGAGGGGAAGATCTGGAAACAAGCAGCCGGGGGGGGGGGACGGATTGGATGATGGCCACGCACAAGAGAGTAGCATGGCGCGATGTGTGGAGTGGAGCGCGGGGGCTTTCTGATGACACCAGCAGTACCTCCAGCAGCAGCCCTGCTTGTTTGTGTTTGTTTGCAAGTCGAGAGAAAGGTGGCGATGGGTGAGGAGGGTGATAGGGCAACGTTGGGAGGCAAAGTTGCTGGGGGCGAAGAGGCGGGGGAGGGGGAGGTGATGGTGGGGGCGGATCTGGATCGAGATCGATGGCGTGGATGGATGACGTGGATAGATGGCGTGGATGGATGGCATGGATGGCATGGATGGATGCTGCACACACACATACACACACACAATTGCACACACAAACACACAATTACACACACACACACGCTGCGTTGCTTTCATCTCAGCTTAGAGCGTGCACTCACAATGTGTTGGATGTGGGTGTGCTTGTGCCTTTGATCCCCAAACGCGATCACACACACACACACACACACACACACAGGCAAGTCGCAGTCGAGCACGACCTCCAGCAATGAGGCCGACGCCCCTGCGGTTTCGCCCAGCAAGCTGGACAGCATGATCCGATCTGCGCCAGAGCGATCCCCGCCACAGCTCCCGCTCATGCTCCGTGAGTACAAGCCACACCCAAAACTCAACGACTTTGTGCAGATGGTTACCCGCGACTGCACAATGGACCGCTACCTCACCAACAAGAAGATGACAAAGTGCAGCATCAAGATGGACTTTGGCACCTTCAACATTGTCTTCAGAACGGGCCCGGGGCGGCGCGCACACTACGTCCCACTCCACACCGTGTGCGAAGTGCGCACAGGCGAACAAGCATTGGCATGCAAGGTCTGTGCCCTGCGAGTTGTGTGTGCGCATTGTGCTTGTGCATCGTGTCCGTGCATTGTGTCTGTGCCTGTACTTATGTTCCTTGTAAGTGCCGTCGCGTCCATGCTCGTAGTGCAATGCAGTGCAGTGTTGTGTTCGTCCCACATGACATGCGCATCTTGTTGAAGCACAGCAACTGACCCTCACTTCGTCGTTGTCGCTGTCGTTGTCGTTGTCGCTGTCGTCGTTGATGTTGCCATCGTGGCTGTGCAGGACTTCAAGCTTGCCTCCTCAGAGTCCAAGGACTGCGCCCTTGTCATCTTGCATGGCGACCAGTTTCGCCTCAAGCAGCTCTGCCTTGTTGGTGCGTTGACATTAGCACACACACACTTTATGTTGGGGGCGGGGGTTTGCACAGAATCAAACACACATGCACACACTCTCACAAACAAACAAACAAAACACACATGCACACACCTACATGCACACATAAACAAACAAACACACATTCACACACACACTCACATCCTCACCGCATTCGCACACAACCACGCACACGACAGCGCAAAACGCTGCGGAGGCAGAAGCGTGGGCGGTCGCCGTGTGGGAGCACTCTCGATTCCTTCGACCAGATCTTTACATGTCAGTCTTGCACGCACAAATGTGCACGTTTGTTGTCGGTGCTCGATCATGGGTCGTTTGAAACATTATCAGGCACCTTGCTTGCCCAAGTCACACCCACTCACACACACACTCACACTCACACTCACACTCACACTCACACGCTCGCTTACTGACTCACTGACACACACACACACACTCACACACACACTCTCTCTCTCCGTCTCTTGCGTGCTTATACACACACACACACACACACATCCATGACTCGCCCAGGACACACATGATGCGGGACCGGTGGCTGCAGACGCAGTGGGACGAGCTGAGCGGCGGCAGCGACCAGATTGGCCTGCGCGAACTCAAGACGTTTGCCACCAAAATCAACTACAAGCTCTCTGCAAGGGAGCTTCGCGACTACATGTACCTGGTGCGTCGTGTGTGCATGCATGTGTGCGCACGTGCGTTCACATCCCCGCCTTGTACACTTGCGTGCGGGCCTTTGCGTTGTACTCCTGCCATTACTCTCAGGCCCAGTGCGCGCCTCCACTCACCATCCCATGCCAATGTGCGCGTGTCTTGCGTGTGTGCCAGGTTGACGAGTTCAAGCAAGGCATCATCAACCGCGAGCAGTTTACACAGCTGTACCACCACCTCGTGGAGAACCAGCACGTCACAGACGTCTTCCGCAGCTTCTCTTCGCAGGCATCAAAGTACGGATGCGTTGTCAAGCTTGGTCAGGGGTTCTTGGCGCCGCTCTGTTCATGCAACCACATGCGCTCACACTCGAGTGCGCTTGGTTTCTTGTCTACACATGCCCACCCGCGCACCCACTTTCTCGCACCAACACACACACACATGCATGCATAACCCCTCACACACACGCGCGCATAAACACACATGTATGCATAACGCACACCCACACACACACACATGCATCACCACTTACACCCACTCGCTTCTGCTCGCATGCTCCACACGCCATTGCCCCTCTGTGAAAACTATGTTCTTCCCTCGCGCACTGCAGGACGTCGCTGACGGAGAAGGACTTGCAGCAGTTTTTCCGCCAGGAGCAGAACCAGCAGGTCAGCATCGCAGAGTGCAAGGAGATTATCAAGAAATACGGCAAAGACAACACCCTCCCCGTCAACATGGTGCGTTGGCCCGGTGTGGTTGCCTCGGCACTGCTCACCTCACCCCTCTTTGTCACTGTCACTGCATCTCTGTCGCTTTCTGTCTCTGTCACTTTCTCTTCTCTTTCCCTCCCTCTCGCTTTCTGTCTCTGTCTCTGTCTCTGTCTCTGTCTCTCCCTTCCCCTTCTTTCACCCCCCCCCCACACTCACACTCTCCCTTCCCCTCCCCCTCACTCACTCACACACACACATATCACACACTCACCCCTCCCTCCCTCCCTCACACACATCACTCACACACTTCCTTTCCTCATTTTCATGTTGGGGACAGTTTGTTGAGTTTCTGCACTCGAACGACAACCACATCTGGAACCCTGACCACGACATGGTGTATCAGGACATGCACCTGCCGCTGGCGTGCTACTTTATCGCCTCGTCGCACAACACGTACCTCATGGGCGACCAGCTTCGCTCGGAGTCGTCCGTGGAGGCGTATGTGCGCTGCCTGCGCGACGGCTGCCGCTGCGTAGAGATTGATTGCTGGGACGGCCCCTACAACGAGCCCATTGTGTACCACGGCCACACGCTCACCTCCAAGATCAAGTTCCAGGACGTGGTGAAGGTTGTGAGCGAGCACGCGTTTGACACGTCCGAGTACCCGCTGATCCTGTCGATTGAGAACCACTGCAGCCTGTCGCAGCAGGAGGTGATGGCGCGCATGTTCCAGGAGGCGTTTGGGGACTACCTCATCACCCGCCCGCCCGACGACTGCCAGGAAAAGCACCGCGACTGCTACCCGAGCCCAGAGCAGCTGAAATACAAGGTCATCATCAAGCACAAGAAGCTCGAGGGCCAGAGCGATTCCGTCGTCGTCAGCCGCATGGTGCGTGCTTGCCTGCAAGCATCTTTGTGTGTGCGCGTGTGTGTGTGTGCGTGCGTGCATGCGTGTGTTTGTGTGTGTGATCAGCTAGCTTGGTGGCTGTCTTCGCTGTTGGTGTGGCAGCCAACGAGATGCGAGGGGAATCGTATGCACGCTTGCTTTGACACAGCGCGTGGCCGGGAAGGGGTTGATGTGGCGACCTCCACTTGCTCTTCCTGTCCAATATTCCCACCCAAGCCCGTGTACTTTTCTCTTCCCAGCTCACCCTCAACACACGCACACACACACGCACACACACACGCACACACACACACACACATGCACACACACGCGCACTGCCTCTTTGCGATGACAGCGGGAAGCGGATTTGTCGTTCTCTGTGAAGAATGGGCACCTGCTGCTCGAGGACAAGCTTGACGAGGCGTGGAAGAAGCACTACTTTGTGCTCACGGAGACGAAGCTGTTCTATGCTGAGGCCCTTGACGAGGAGGAGGAAGAGGTGGACGACGATGACGACGACACAGACTCGGCAACAGAGGGCGGCACAGAGGCTGACGAGCCCCATTTCCGCGAGCCGTGGTTCCACGGGAAGCTGGTTGGCGGGCGCGTGGCTGCGGAGGACGTGTTGAAGAAGCACCTCGACGACCCGGGCACGTTCCTCGTGCGCCCGAGCGACTCCTTCAAGGAGGAGTACAGCCTGTCGTTTGTGCACAACGGACGCGTGCAGCACTGCCGCATCCGCAAGCGCGACGGCCACTTTTACCTCACAGACACGTGCTCCTTTGCCACGTTGTACGAGCTGATTGACTACTACCGCCAGGTCTCGCTGCAAGGCCCCACGTTTACGCTGACACTTCGCCACGCCGCGCCGCAGCCCGCCCCGCACGAGTCTGAGCGGTGGTTCCACGCGGACCTGCCCCGCGAGCAGGCCGAGGACATGCTCAAGCGCATCCACCACGACGGCGCGTTCCTCGTGCGCGGCAAGCAGTCGGACCCCAACAGCTTTGCCATCTCCTTCCGCGCCGAGGGCAAGATCAAGCACTGCCGCATCCGCCTGGACGGCCGCATGTACTGCATTGGTGACGCCGAGTTTGACAGCCTCGTTGCCCTCGTCGACTACTACAAGAGCAAGCCCCTCTACCGCAAGATGAAGCTTAAGTGTGTCATTCCGTACTCTCTGTGTGAATGTGAATGTGAATGTGAATGTGTGCGTGTGGACGTGAATGTGAATGTGAATGTGTGCGTGTGCGAATGTGTGTGCGTGTGTGCGTATGTGTGCGGCTGTGAACCTGTGCAGACTTTATTTTGTGTGAATTGTGCCTCAAGCGTCTTTGTTGCATGGCTGCATTTCGCTTATTTCCACCCTCTTCCAACTGATCGGTCAACCCCCCCCCCCTCTCTTCCCACACCAAACACCCAATCAACCCCACCCCGTGCTTCGCCGTTGCCGTGCGTGGCTGCTGTCCTGTGCAGGTATGCGGTTGACCAGGAGCTGATTGACAAGCACGGCCAGGCGCCCGAGGAGGACATTTACAACTCGGACGCGCTGTACCAGGAGCCAAACGCATTCGAGGGCCGCAGCATTGTCACCTCAAACGTCACCTGCCGCGCCCTGTACTCGTATGGCGCGCGCAACCCGGACGAGCTGACCTTCCCCAAGGACGCCATCATCACCAACGTCATCAAGCGGGACGACGGCTGGTGGCAGGGCGACTACGGCGGCCTCCCGGGCGGGTGGTTCCCTTCAAACTACGTCGAAGAGGTGTGCGTGTGTGTGTGTGTGTTATGTTTGTGTCTGTATGTGTGTAAGTTTTTGTTTTTTGTTTGTGCGTCTGTATGTGTGTTTGTTGCGCGTGTGTGGGTTTGTTGAGTAGCACCCACTTGCTTGTGCTCAACCACAGCAAGCGTATTGCAAGAGTTATGCCAGCGTACGCCCTGGTTCGGTGCAGCAGTGGTTCTCTTTCGTATGGTTCTCACACGTGTCGCGTGTGCCATCAGATTGATCACAACGCGCTAATGAACGAGGACAAGGATGACGCAGACAACCCGCTCGGTGCGCTGGAGAAGGCCGACATTGAGCTGAAGAACCTGGAGGTGGTGCCCTTGCCTGCGCGCGGTGACCAGGCGTTTATCTTTGCCATCCGCAACAAGCTCAACCCGACGCAGTCGCTGGACGTTGGCGCCACCACCAAGGAGGACATGATGGACTGGATCGACTCCATCAACAGGACCGTCAAGGAGCTCGAGGCCAGGTGCACATGCGTCTTTTGTTCTGTGTGTGTGTGTGTGAACACGTGTGTGTGTGTGTGCGTGTGCGTGTGCGTGTGCGTGTGTGTGTTTGTGTGTGTGTGTTTGTGCCGTGTGTGTTTGTGCTGTGATGTGTTGTCTTGTGTGTTTGTGCTGTGACGTGCTGTCTTGTGTGTTTTTGTGCGCATGACGTGTTGCCTTCTTTGTGGTTATGAGTGTGTACGCGTGCGTACATATGGCCCCTCTCTCTTCCTCCCCTCTCCTTGCTCATTTCTTCGCCTTGCCATGCTGCTGCTGCTGCTGCTGCTGCACATTTCCCTCTGCAGAAACATCCAGCGGCGCATTGACGAGAAGAAGCTCAAGATCCACCGCGACCTCTCTGCCCTCGTCTTCTACTCGCAGTCGGTGCCCTTCCGCAGCTTTGAGGAGAACTGCTCCCTCGAGTACTTCAAGATGTCCTCCTTCTCCGAGAAGAAGGCCATGGCTCTTGTTCGCGAGGTCAACGGCCAGGCAGAGGTGCGGTGCAAGAAAAGAATAGAAAAGGAAAAAAAAAACCTCGTGCACATGTGTTCGCTTGCTTCCTGCTGCAGCAGCTGCTGTTACAAGTTGCTTGTCTCTCTTTGTGTGTGTGTGTGTGTGGGTGTGTGTGGGTGCGTGCGTGGTGCGTTCCTTGCGCCTGCTTACGCTGCCACCGACGCGTCAATCTCAACTTGTTATGACGACTTTGTTATGTTTACACGCACACGCACATGCACACACACACACAGGCGTTCAACAGGTACAACATCCGGCAGCTGTCGCGCGTGTATCCCAATGGAAAGCGCGTGGACTCGAGCAACTTTGACCCGCGTGTGATGTGGAACGCTGGCATGCAGCTGGTTGCGCTCAACTACCAGACACCCGACCGCGCCATGTGGCTCAACCACGGCAAGTTCCAGCAGAACGGCCGCTGCGGGTATGTCCTCAAACCGCAGTCGATGCTCAAGCCGACGTTCAACCCGTACGACCACAAGACATACGGCGTCGATCCTGTCACCATCCACGTTCGCGTACGTTCCAGCACCACCGTTGTGTGTGTGTGTGTGTGTGTGTGTGTGTGTGTGTGTGTGTGTGTGTGTGTGTGTGTGTGTGTGTGTGTCGCGCGTGTGTGTGTCGCGCGTGTGTGTGTGTGTGTGTTTGCGTTTGTGGTTGTGTGTTGTGTGGGCGATATGTTCAACATGGCTGCGTACTGCTGCATGTCACTGTCGTTAATACCCAGCTTGTCCTTCTCACGCCTCCACACTTTTGTGTGTGTTTGTGTGTTTGCTGTATAGGTGATCTCTGGGCGGCACCTGCTGAAGCCCGCGCGCGGAATTGCGTCACCGTTTGTGGAGGTTGACCTCGTTGGTATTGAACACGACAAGTACAAGACCAAGACGTGCACCGACAACGGGTTCTGCCCGGCGTGGGTGGAGGCTGTTGATGGCCGCACGTGCTGGAACGAGGAGGTGTCCTTCAACGTGGACATGCCTGAGCTCGCGTGCCTGCGCATTGTGGTGCAGGATGAGGACATGTTCGGTGACGCCAACACCATTGGCCAGAACGTGTACCCGCTCGGCACACAGCACGAGTCCAGCATCCGCACAGGTGTGTGAATCATGTTGTTTGTGTGCTTCACGTTGTATGACTTGCATGCTGTGGATTACGTGGTGAGTTGAACGTGCATGTGCGTGGTATGACTTGTGTGCTATTGCTTGAGCGCATGTTCGCGCCATGTCCTCAGCAGCTGCATCACCACCACCACTACCACCACCACCCCCTCATCATCACAACAACCACAACAATGCAACCCTCCTGTTGGCTGCAGGCTACCGGTCGATCCAGCTGAAGAACGCGTTCAACGAGCCGCTGGAGCTGTCGTCCATCCTGGTGCACATCCGCGTGGAGTACGAGCGCTCTGAGGAGTACCAGTCGCTGCAGGAACTTCGGGAGAACCTGCGCCGGGCCGGGGCGCGACGCGACGAGCTCATCAAGGAGACGCTGCTCCAGCAGCAGCAGGGCAAGCAGGACCAGGTGGTCGCAAAGCAGCTGCAGCAGCTTAACCACGAAATCACCTCCATCAACACGCAGGTGCAGTGCTGCTGTGCCGTGTTGTTGTTTCAGTTGTTGTTGTTGTTGTTTAAGTTGTTGATTAAGTTGTTGTTGTTGTTGTTGTTGTTGTTTAAGTTGTTGTTGTTTCAGTTGTTGTTTAAGTTGTTGTTGTTTAAGTTGTTGTTGTTTAAGTTGTTGTTGTTGTTGTTGTTGTTGTTGTTGTTGTTGTTGCTGTTGTTGTTGTTGTTGTTGTTGTTGTTGTTGTTGTTGTTGTTGTTGTTGTGCATGGTCATTGGAACGACACGTGAGTGCGTTTCCTCGACTGTTGTATGTCTTCATTCCTTGCTTGCCACGTTCTCCCTTGTTGACATTTCCAAATTCCATATTCTCTCTCACCAGCCCTTCACTATCCATCCCTACTGTCGTGATCAGATCATGTCCAACCCTGTGGAGATGCGACGCCTCAAGCAGGAGCAACAAGACAAGCTCGACACCCGTCCCCGCTGATCCCCTCCCTCTCTGTCTCCCCATTGCACACCCACCCGCTCTCACGAACACATGCACATGTCCCGCATGTCACACACGCCACGCGTGTCACACTTTCAATTGCAGACCTCCTGTTCCTCCTTTCCCTTGTCGTCATTCTTTTATCTCGCTGCTGTTTGCTGCTGCTGCCGCCGTTGCTTGTTTGTTAGCGTCGTCTGCCGTTGGAGCCTTTGCTTGCTTCTTTTGCTTGCTTGCTGGCTTGCTGGCTGGCGTGTTCCGCCACATGCAACCAACGCACACACCCGGCCGGTTGTCACATCATTGCTTCATCTTTTTGTGTTCTTCAGCGCTTTTTGCTGCTGGTGCTTTGGAGTTTTGCTTGCTTGCGTGCGTGCGTGCGTGCGTGTGCGTGAGTTTGTGCGTGTGCTGTGTGCTGTGTGCTATGTGCAATGTGTCGTGTGCACTTGGGTGTGGTTGTGCTGCTTGACCTCGTGTGTCAACGTGACGACGATCGTCCATGTGCCTGCTTCTTCCTCCGCTTTTGTTTTCACTGCTGTCGTTCTTTGTTACATAAAGCCCCTCCTTGTCGTGAAAGGGAATAAGGTTGGTGTTGTGGGTGTGCATGAACACAACACAACACAGCATACACACACACACAGACAGACAGACACACACACACACACACACAGACACACACACACACACACACGATTTCAGCGAGTTTTCCCCAAATAACCCACACACACACACACACACACACACACACACACACACACAACAGCACAAAATCGTTGTTGGAAGGACAGCAACAACAACGGCAGGTGCAGCAAGCAAGATGGCAGAGGATGAGGTGGCTGGTGTGTTGGAACGCGCCCACAGACACGTCGCACAGGCGGTTCAGGTGAGTTGACAGTGCTGCGCGTGCTCTCGATCGATTGCTGGCTGTGCGAGGTAGACACCACCACACATACATACACGCGCACGCGAGCGACGTCGCACCTGCAACGCACTGACACCACCTCCACCACTGATCGTGAGCAGAGCGCCGATGATCTGACGCACGTTGAGCAGCTGCGGCTACGGGCGTTACGGAAGCGGGCTGCCATCGAGAGCAGGCTGAAGACGGCAGTTCAATCCCAGATCAGCGACGTCTACGAGGGCATGGACCTGCTCCAGCGGTACGCGTTTGTGTGTGTGTGTGTGTGTGGGGGGGGGATCTTTTGTGTGTCTGTGTCTGTGTGTTTCTGTCTGCGTGTTTGGCTTTCTGTCTGTGTGTCTGTGTGCCTGTGTTTGGCTTTCTGTCCGGCTATCTGTCTGTTCCCCATGCCGTGTGTTCCGTGTACTACGCCCCGTATACCGTGCTTTGTGAACTGTTTACAACCTGAACGGTTGGCGCCGCTCACAACACTGATTCCCACTTCCTCTGCTATTCCAGGTGTCTCCGTGACTTGGACTCTGTTCAAACGAGGTACACTTCAGTCGCTTTGCTGATGCAACCATGCTTGCCACCCTCAGGCCTGCCTGGAAGAGTTGTTGCGAGTGTCACACACGCATGCTCTTGTTGCTCTCACCTATTCTCGCTGGCTGGGAATGTGCTGTGTGCCACCGCTTTCAGCGTTGATGAGAGCGAGCACTTGTTGGGCACATGTGAGGAGCTCATTCACCACGCCGCCCAGGCCCGCGTCTTGAGCGATTCGCGCAATCGGGTAGACCCGCATATGTATATGCACACACATACACATGCACACAGACACATGCACACATACATACATAAGCATCGAGACAGTACACATCACATGCACACACGCAACTGTAACTCCACGCACGCACACGAAAACTCGCAATGCCCGCTAGACAGCCCAGTGTGCTGCCCGCTCACACATGTGTCACGTCACGTACCCCCTCTTCCCTCTCGGTTCTTTCCCTTCTCCTTCTTTCCCTTCTCCTTCCTCCCCTTCTCCTCCTCGTCGTCGTCGTTCTCCTGGCCAGATGCGGTCCACCATGGAGCAGCTTGATCAGATCTTCAATGTCCCCGACGACGTACAGGAGCTGGAGAACATGCTCAAGGAAGACCCACCAAACCTCCTGCTAGCACACCAAAAGTCCGTTTGTGCATCTGTGTGCATGTGAGTGCATGTGTGTATCTGTGTGTGCGCGCATCTGTGTGTGCGTGTGAGTTGGGGGATTTGTGCATGTGTGTGTGTGTGTGTGGGATGTGTGTGTCTTGTCTGTCTGTCTGCCAGGCACACACACACACACACTTTTTTTCTCTGTGTAAGGACATGCATTGTCACACAAAGCTGCCAGATTTCTCTGGCTCCCTTTCCCATACACACACACACACACTCTCTCTCTCTCTTGCTGTCTTTCCTGCACTCTGTGTCCCTCGTGTGCTGCAGGTTGATGCATCTGGAACGCTGTATGGAGCATGTCCAGTCCAAGATCAAGAACACCAGCGTGCGCCCGTCAGACGCGCGTGCAATTGACGAATACTTTCAGGGCGTCCGCGTCGTCTCGGTGCGCACGTGTCTGTGTTCGTGTATGTGTGTGTTCGTGTATGTGCGTATGTATGTGTGTGTTCGTGTATGTGTGTGTTCGTGTATGTGTGTATGTGTGTGTGTGCGTGTGCGTGTGTGCAAATGTTTGTGACTCTTCGTGTGTATTCGTGCATGAGCGGAACCCCGCAACACAGGAAACCTTGAGCGCATGCGCCTTGTGTCGCACCCACTCACCCACACGTTCACCCACTCACTCAAACACATGCAAACACATGCAAACATATGCACACACACATGTGCAGGCGAAGCTGCAGCAGCATGTGTTCTTCGTGGCGCACGATCCACTGGCGTTGGTGAAGACAGACCCGGCGCTGCTCGTCTCGGCCTTGCGCATCATCATGCGCGAAGAAAAGTGCGGTAGCCGTTGGGGTGGAGGGGAGAGGATTGCAACGTGTGTGTGTGTGTGTGTGTGCTCTTGTGGACGGGTGGCATTTCTTCGTCACACGACACACGACATACCTCAGTACATTCAAAGCAGCTTCGTACAATCACACGCGCACACGCAGTTTCATGTTCATCACAGCACACATACACACACATCACACACACACACACTCTCTCTCTCACGTGCACAATCACACACATCACACACACACACACACACACACACTCTCTCTCTCTCTCACGTGCACAATCACACACACACACACACACACACACGCACACACACACACACAGACTTGACAGAGAGGCAGCGCCCAACACCCCGAATCGCCCGAAAAACCTCAAAGAGAAATACATGGAGAAACTTGGGTTGCAGATCGAGTCAAGGTGGGTTGTGACAGTGTTGCTGGGGACGGAGGTGTTGACGGCCATATGCGCTATTCTATTCGGTGTTTGGCCATCATCTTTATTTGCCACCCAAACAGCCTTGTGCTGAATGAATTCCAAGCACTAGCACACAACACACAACACTCACAAACACACACACACACACACACACACAAACACGTACAACACGCCAACGTACAAACACAACGCACAACGCAACGCTCGCACATGCACACGCCACATATGCGAGTACAGCTTTGATTCCAAGTTGTTTGCGCAGGGCTCGGTGTATCGTTTTCTCGAGGCCTTTCGCTCCTTCTACTTCACCGATCTCATTGTTGCCCAGGTTGTACACTTGTTGTGAACATGTGCGGATATGATGTGTTGCTATATCTGCTTCTGTTTTCAGCCATGTATGGCACGTCCCACCACTTGGGACAGTCATCGCTCATGGATATTGTATTGTGCGTCACCAACAGCAACGCCTTCCAGAATGCTTTCCGCCAGAGATTGACATTTTCAACTTCTACCTCAACCACTACCACGACAGGTGTGCCTGCATGCACACGCGTGCTTGCGATGCACCTGCAACCCTGCTTCCACACACACACACACACACACACACACACACACACACACACACACACACACACACACACACACACACACACACACACACACACACACACACACACACACGCACACACACACACACACACACACACACACACGCACGCACGCACGCGCGATGCAGCTCACCCCGTGTGAATG
>NW_004754926.1:1620517-1643017 GCF_000188695.1 Salpingoeca rosetta | reverse complement strand
CCTTTTCGAAGATGCGGCTGCTTTGCCGCTGTCAAACAACCAGAGCGCATGACTGACATGAAGTGAACAACAAGATCGGGATGTCAGACCAGACACCACATTCGCGAACAACTAATCGCACACAGCATGCAGCAGGTATGCAGGCAGGTGTGCAGCTGGTGTGCGAAAGGTCATTTACCCCACCATCTTGTTGATTTACACATGTCAAATCACTCATCCCCTTCCTTTCTTTCGATCCATCGATCAGCACCTGCATAAACCACACGCAACATCTCCCTCACCACCCGTCTCACCTTCTGCTCGTGTGATCCGCCTCGGCATCATCTTCAACATTTGGTTCAGGCGTTCTTCGTTCACTCAAAGATTGACTGGAGTTCTGGAGTTGTGCCCTTATACGCTCTTGAGTAAGCAACCCCCCTCCCCAAAGACCGCTTTAACGCTCGAACTCCCAAGACTGCGATTCCCCTGTCCTCACAACCAGCAAGAGTCAGCCAAACCCCTCAAGTCAACCGCGGCTCAAGTTTGGAAATAAGACAACCAAACTACAAAACAAGCACATCACCGGGGGGCCACCGATTGCACGGCACGACAACAGTCACAAGCGACGCCATGGAACGAGAGCTGGACGATGGTGACACGAAGCGACACATGGCCCTGCTTGTGAGCGGCATGACCGAAGCGTTTGCGGCACTCGAGGCGCAGGTACCTCCCGAACACATCGAGACGCTTGCGCGTCTTATTGTCGTCAGCATGAGCGGGCCGCATCGCGTGTACCACTCGTCACACCATGTGTTTGCGGTTGTCCCCGAGGACGCCGCCTCAGACCCACTGGCATACCTAGCAGCAGCCTTTCACGACGTGGTCTACCTTCAAGTGGACGATGGCATCGCACCGTGCTTTCTGCCTATCCTCCACCGCGCACGGCTCCTGCCTTTGCCCTCAGAGGAGGCAACAGCGCGTTCGCAGGCGCAGGGTGCCGGCCAGGACGATACCACGCTGCAACAACAACGACAACAAGAACAAGAAGAACAAGAACGAGAAGACGAGGCCGACGAGGATGAGGAGCGCTTGGGCAAGCGCGACCAAAACCACGCCGCCGATACTGCAACCGACATCACCAAGGAGACCGGTCATCATGATCCCCAAGTTCAGCAGATCGTCGACAGCCCACGCTTGATGGCGGATGCGACAGGCCGGTATGACAAGCGACGGGAGGCACTGCGCCGCCCGTGTGAGCTTGCCCTCCTCGCCGACACTCTGGTTGAGTACGAGCACCCGTGGCAGCCTTGCCGTCGCCGCCGCCGCTACCGCCGCCACGCTAGGCTTAACAGCATGGACAGCAACACCAGTTGTGCCTCGAGCTCAACTCAAGCCTCGGACCTCTCCTTCTTCCCTCCTTCCCCCTCCTCCCCTTTGCCCCTGTCCACGACATCATCACCACTGTTGACACCCTCCGCCCCGTCGCCGCCGCTGCAGGCTGCAACGGATTCCCGACGTGAGCACAGAGAGCGTGCCGTGGATGCTGCCGGCATCAGCTGCACGCGTGCTGATCCAGTCTTACCCACAGGCGCAGCAGAGGTGCTTTCTTGGTGGCACGAGGATGACGACTGTTCTTGCGGCTGCAGCCCTCGTGGCAAGGAGGGCAAAGGCGATGAGAAAGGCTGGGGCTTGGCTGGTGCGAAGAACCCTCGCAGGAGCAACGGCAGCAACAACGACAGCGGCAACGACAGCGGAAATGACAGCAGTGGTTACAGTCGCCACCAGCACTGTGTGTGGTCGTCCTCCTGTGACTGCGCGATGGCCCAAGCGGCGGCAGCAGCAGAAGACCTGTGTGAGAGACGGGCACGGGCACAACTGTTGTGCTATCGCCTCTTCGGACACTCGTCTGGGGAGCTGCTGCCGTTCGAGATTGGTGCACAGGGCCTGAACGAGTTTCTGAGCTGCGTGGTTGCAATGGACATGCTCGCGCCCTGGCTGACAGAGGTGCAGCTCCTGTACGTGTGCACATGCATCGAGGCCACCATTCCTTTCCGGGTGCAGGCATCTGTTGATCTCCTGTACGAGCGATGCACGTCTGCACTCACAGATGTGCTGCGAGCCGAACATGAGTGTAACGGTTGGCGGTATGACCAACAGCCACAGCGGCAGCCGCAGCGGCAGGAGAAGGAAGACAAGCAAGAGGAGCTGGGGCAGCAAGAGCCAAGGCAGCAGCAAAGGCAGCAGCGCCCCAGACACTTGTGGCAAATGACGCAGCAAGAGCTGGTGGTGGCGTTCAGCAAGGTGTGCAGGGGCGGGAGCTGTAGGAGCTGTCACAGCTGCACCAGCTGCGACGAGGCTTGCACCTGCTGGTTGGATACGGCAGCAAAGATGCTGGGTGAGGAGGCGGTGGCGATGGCCTGTGCAATGGCCGCTCGAGACGTGAGCAACTTTGCTGCCGTTGACACGCGCAGTTTTGTGATCAACACGTGGAAGTTGCTGCCAGAGCTCAACACCTCGCTCCGCGATCGCCGCGGGTTCACGCTGAAGAACTGGATGGCTGCACTCGCAGGCAACCTGAGCTACTTTGGATTTCTACTCAGCAACCCGTTTCTTGTGTTCCCGCGGCATGGCCAGTGTCGGAGCGACGACGAGCAAGCTGTCTTGCTCGCACGCACCTTCACCAACCTGTCGCGTGGGCGCGCCTACGTTGGCGCACGCTTCGTCACAGCCACCATCAGCCACGCGCTGCTGACGTTGGCTGGTGTGGGCGTGGACACAACCCCTGCGTGGTCGCTGTTTCCAGGCGGTGTTGGCGGCGCTCTGCCTGATTGCGGTGACGACGACGGTTCGGATGGATGGGCCAGTAAGAGTGGCAGTGATAACGATGATGATGATGATGATGATGATGGTGATGGTGATGGTGATGGTGATGGTGATGATGATGGTGATGATGATGGTGAAGACGTGCTGCTTGATAGTGAAGACAGTGGCGTGCAGCATACCAACGGCAATGACTTTGATGGCGACCGCCGGCGTGCTGGCAGCTACGCACCACATCAGCCACACTTGTTGCCTGAAGCAGTGGAGAGTAAGGGCAACATCTCTTGTAAACAAGGAGACGCTGGGGCAGCAAACAGCCAAAATCAGCAGCTCAGTGACAGCACCGACACGCCGTTTGATTTTTGCAACGAGCGTGCACCCGTGTGCGAGTACGTGGACGCCCTGCTGCGGTTTGGCTTTAACAGCCCTGACACGTGTAACCTTGATCAGCCGGCGTGCGAGGCATCGTTGCGAGTGTACCGGGAGCTGCTGAAGCAGCACGCGGGGCAAGCGTTGGCACCTGATGCCAGCTGCGTTGAGCTGTGTGTGCACAAGTGCTTGGCGTATCACCGGGGCGAGTTGGGTGCAGAGAGCTTCCTCCGCGGCATTCCCGTGGACGTGGTTGATGTGGTTGCCGAGCACGCGTTGGCGGGCGTGCTGTCTGACGAACAGGACGACGAGGTTGCACTGTTTATTGAATCGCTGCCACCAACATCAACTACAGCAGCTGTGCCCGCCAGCGCACAGGAGCAGAGCACGGTGGCATCACCAGGCGGAAGGAGACTGAGCCCAACAGGCAAAGTGACCCTTCGTGCTACGCGGCGCATGCTGCGGCGTCGCCGGCAGGTGTCTGCGTTGATCAGGAATGGCACGACGTCCCTTCCTGCAACAGACCCGGTCACGTTCTCCGAAGGGTGGCCCGCACCATCACCTTCCATATCCGCTGTCGTGCTGCAGCGCGCACTCAGTGCCAGACGCCGCGGCCGCACACGCTCGACCACCACCTCGCTCCATGCAGTCGAAGCGAGTGTCGCGTAGTGTTGTGCACTTGCAATGTGTGTGTGTGTGTGTTTGTGCGTGTGTGTGCGTGCGTGCGTGTTGTAGTCGTTCATGTGTGTGGGTGTGGGTGTGTGGATGGTATGTTTTTGCACGTCTGCACGTGTGGGTGTGTGCGAGTCTACATACATGCTGACATGTGCGTGTGTGGATGGATATGTGTGCATTTGGGGGGTCTGTCTCTGCTCATTGACTTGGGGTGTATGTACAATCGCTGCTTTCGATCGCTCTGGTTCCTTGGGTGAGTTATGTTACATCACTTGAGTCGCTTGTTTGTGCGATCAAGCAAGTTCTCGACACTTGTACGAAGCAGCTTTCCTGCTTCCCTGCTTCCCCTCAATGCAACGGCAAATATGCAACGTCTTCAGCGATGCTTTGTGCTGATTTCTGCTTTTCTGTGTCTCCCTGTTTGTGTTTGTTGGTTCTTCTGTGTGCGTATGCTGCGTGTGTGGCGGAGTATCACGGGGACTTTCACTACTACAACAAGGACGATTGACAGAAGCTGATAGATCAAAAGGACTAAAGGAAAGAGCGATTTGTACACATCACAATCACATCATCACATCGCAACCAAAATCGAGCGTCAATCATCAAACAAAGTCGCAAGCGACACCATAAATTGCGTATCTGTTCCACGTGGTTTTGCGGCATCCAATACACGGCGAGCAAAGCAAGCGAACAAAGCAAGCAAGCGCGATGGCAAAGTCGATTCGGTCCAAGATCAAGCGGAAGTTCCGCACAATCAAGCGACAGAAGATCAAGGCAAAGCAACAAGCTGCGCTCCAAGGTATGGTGGTCGCGCATCGTGTGCCTGCGATCACTGTATGCGATCATTGCGTGGGTATTATGTGCGTGTGCGTGTGTGGTTTTGTGTGTGCACGTATTTCACGTTTGTGTGTGTGTGTGTGTGTGTGTGTGTGTGTGTGTGTGGTTTTGTGTGTGCACGTATTTCACGTTTGTGTGTGTGTGTGTGTGTGTGTGTGTGTGTGTTTGTGTGTGTGTGTGTGTGGACACAACGCATGTGCATGTGCACGCGTGCATATGCGCTTGCCTGTGCATGTGCAAACGCTTGAGGCCCCCTCCCCCTTGACTGACGAGCGTCCTCTGTTTCACCTTGCTGTTCACACAGCTACAATCAAGGATGAGATGAAGACAGAGGCAGACACCGGTGAGTTCGGAGGTTGCCTTCAATGTCCGTGGTAATACTTCATCATGTTGTGCAGCCTGGCGAGTCGTGGCCACCATCGGCGTTGCGCTCACGCGATGCTCCATTCTACCACACATGTGTGCAGTCGATCAAACGGCAAGCGATGCTGCCGCTGCCACCAAGGTTGCGGAGAGCGCCGCGCAGGACGCCAGCAACACCAACACAACAACCACCAAAGACACAGCCGAGGCATCGAGCAAGGATGCTGAGAAGGAAGACAGCGCAATGGATATTAGCACGACAGACAAGAAGAGCGGCAAGAAGGACAGTGAGCCCAGCGGCATGTCAAGGGTAAGTGATTGTGTGTGCGTGCGTGCGTGTTGTGTGTGCGTGCGTGTGTTTTTGTTTGTGTGCTTGTGTGTGTGAGTTTGTGTGTTTGTGTGCTTGTGTGTGTGTGTGCGTGTGCGTGTGCGTGTGCGTGTGCGTGTGCGTGTGCGTGTGTGCATGATCTGTGATGTGTCATGTGTCATGTGTGATTGTGCGTACTTTGCACCCATCACCGTCCAGCCTGTTCTCTTTTGCAATGTCTTCGTCTCACCACTCGTTGCGCTTTCGTATTGGTACCGTCGTTCGGCGCCATGCAGACACAACTGAAGAAGTACCGTGCAGGCCTGTTGCGGAAGAAGAAGGCAGATAACATCGCAAAGCAGCGCAAGCGCGAGAAGAAAAACAAGCAGCAGCAGCGCCGCCGCCGCCGCCGTTGAACAGAGATAGGAGACGTGTGATGGTGTACAGCTGTCCGCATGCGTTGTGTTTGTGTGTTGTGTGTTGCGTATTGAGTGTTGCGTTATGTTGTCTCGTTGTGTGTACGTGTGTGTGTGTGTGTACGTGTACATGTGGGTGCGTGTGCGCTACCCTATGCACCGCACTTCCTTCTCTCTGTCGACGGCCGCACCGCTGTGTGGAAGCGTATGTGTGAAAGTGTGGGTATCATGTCACGTTCCGTCGCCTCATGGAGACAGATGTGCTCTTTTTTTCAGTGACACATGCTCAAGGTGGTGTTGGTTTTGTGTGGTCTTTCTTTGGTGGTCTGCCTGCTCTTTCGATGTTGACAATTGCTTTGCCTCAGCCTGTTGTATTCGATTGATCTGTTATCTCCCGACATTGTTCGCACGCGTCGAAGTGGGCTCTGTGTGTGTGTGTGTGTGTGTGTGTGTGTGTGTGTGTGTGTGTGTGTGTGTGTATGTGTGTGTGTATGAGGAGAGATAGTTTCACACATGCGTGAAGAAGAAAAGAATACACAAAAGAACCCCTCAAGGCATACATGGGAAGTGACGGCATAAGTTTACGGATGACATGTTGGTTTGCACAAAACGAAGCAAATAGCAAGCAACGGTGAGCACAACACCACAACACGACAGCCTGAATCGTCACATGCTGTCACAGTTGTATATATACACAAAGTCCATAACATGACATAATATACACAGGCTAGAAGTTGAGTAACGACCGCCGCATGTTGGTGGACAAGGTGCAGCCACCCCCCAACAATCACGCCCTCTAGTAACGGCTTGATGGTGCACCACATCACATCAAACCACGTGGCATCACGCCACGCACCCCACCACATGTCGCAGCACATCCCATTCAACACCACCTCACACCGCATCAGATGCTGAGCTCATCCTGCAGTCCGTAGTCGTGCAGCTGGTACGACTTTGTCTTTGCTGCTCGGTTCTCGCGTGTCAGCGTGCCGCGTCGCCGCCGTCGAACAACAATCCCACCATCATCACCATCACCATTGTTACCATTGTCATCGTTGTCTGCTTGGCCATAGGACGATTCAAGGCGTGTCAGTGCCGCCAACAACTGCTGGCTCTTTGCACGGTGGGCTGGATCCACGCCCATTCGCCCATCACTGGCATCGGCACCATCAATGTCGTCACCATCATCAATGTCATCATCATCATCATCGTCGTCATCATTCCCCTCACCCCTCTCGCCACTGTTAGGTGCGCTGTGCCGCTGTGTGTGCGCGTGCTGTCCTGCATCATCCCCCACCACCCCGCCGCCAACACCACCGCCCGTGTTCTTGTCCCCGGCAGCAATGCTCCCGTCGAGCTGCGCAAGCGCCAGTGCCAACTCCTCCAAATCAATTACATCGCCGCCGCCCACACGTAGGTCATCCAGCTCAATCCCAGCCTCATATGTGCCTCCATCGCCCCCGCTGCTGCTGCTGCTCGCCGTGGCGGTGGCAGTGGTGGCAGTGTTGGCGGTGGCGGCGATTGCGTCGGGGCCGAGGGTGGAGGCGCGGCTGGGAAGATACAGGGCAGCATCGCCACGGCGAAGAAACATCTGTGACAGCCGCTTCTTCACGCGCGCGCTCGCCCCGCGCAGGCGGACAGGCTCGCTGGTGCTGTCGGCGGCCGGCGGTGCTGTCGTTGCCGTGGACGCGGCGGGTGTTGTCGTCAGCGTGGCGGTAGATGGCGTGGGCGATGTTGCGGCAGAGGTGAACGCTGTCGTCGTCGTCGTCGTCGTTGTTGTTGTTGTGACAGCGGACGGGGCGGGGGATATGCACATGCCTGGATCGTCTGGCGGCACGAGCACGGACGACGACGACGACGCTGCCGGTGGTGGTTGTTGTTGTACTGAGGACTGGGCAGGAGCACCTGCGATGGTGTGTGCAAGTGCGTGTGTGTGCGTGCGTGTGTGTGTGTGTGTGCGTGTGCGTGTGTGTGTGCGTGCGTGCGTGTGTGTGTGTGTGCAAGTGTGCAAGTGTGTGTGTGTGTGTGCACATGTGTGTGTGTGCAAGTGTGTGCGCGTGAGCGTGTTAGTGGGAGCAAGGCATTGGTGTGGGTGGTGGGTAAGCAAGCTGACAAACGAGAACCCGGCGAATGCACACTCACACAGCGACTCAAAGCGTGCTTGCTTCGCTGCATCAAAGCATGCATGGCGCCTTTACAACACATGCGCAACCCTCCCCCGACTGCACTTTGCATCACACCACAAGCACCACCAATAACATTAACACACGACCATTACATCTCCCCCACCACCACCACCAGCAGCAGCGTGCCACCACGACACTGCCGTGTACGCACGTGCGGTGATGGGCCCTGCGGTGGTGAAATCGGCGGCGGGCGCAGCGATGCTGGGGCGGCGGCGGCGCAGACGCGAAGAGATGGTGCCTCGAATCGTCCTGGCAGCCATCATGAGTCAGCGTGCGTGAGAGGTGGGGGAGGGGATGGTAGGCGAGGGGGAAGAGGGGAGGATGAACACGAGGAACCAAACAAGTGCACATAAGTACACAGGAAAACAAGCAGGCAAACACGCACAGACACACAGACAAGTACACACACAAACATACACAAACATACAGACACACACAAACACACAGACAAACAGACAGACAGACAGACAGACAGACAGACAGACAGACAGACAGACAGACACACACACACACACACACACACACACACACTCACACACACACACACACCTCTTGTGCATGGTTGGCGCCTGGTCCTCGGGCACCTGCGCCAACCGTGCTGCCACCTCCTTGGACGTGAGCCGCTTCCTGCCCGCATCAATCTGTGCAGTCACGTCCGCAATGCCATCGCTGGCAAGCTGCGACACACGCGCGTCCCCGGTGGCACCAGCCATGCGCTCTGCTTCGTGAAAGTGCTGCAGACTCGTCTCGTAGTCGCCGGCCGCGCAGCACACGTGCCCCAGCCGCACGTGGGATGCCTTCTGCTGCTCCTCGTCCCCAATTTCCCGCGCTAGGGCCAGGTGGTGGCGGAGGGATGCCAGCGTGTTGTCTGCGTCGCCAGCTGCCTGATAGCACGTGCCCATGTTGTAGTATGTGATGGCCAAGCCGCGCCGATCACCGGCCTTCCTGCACAGCTTGATGTCGCGCTTGTAGCAGCGCAGCGCACGGGCGAGGTTGTCCTCAGCACGGTACACGTTGCCCAGGTTGCACAGGGTGCGGGACATGAGGGCCTTGTCCTTGCGCTGCTCGGCAAGCAGCAGCCGCTTCTTGTGCCAGTGCTCGGCGCGATCAAGCGCGTGCGCCTGTTCGCAGAGCGAGGCAAGTCGGCCGTAGATCTTCGCCAGCTGCGCGTGCCGCCCTTCCTTGCGTGCAAGCACCGCGGCTCGCCCGAGATACGCCTCTGCTTGACGAAGGTACGTCGCTTGCAGATCCGCCTCGTCCGTGGACAGGCACGCCTGGCGGTATGCGTTGCCGAGGCTCTCTGTGGCCAGCAGCTGCAGTCGCTTGTGCTTCAGCAGCTCACCAATCTGCAGCTGCTTCTCAAAGCACTTGATGCCCTCGTTGAGCGATCGCAGGCACGCGAACACGCTGCCCATGTTCCCGTACGCCAGCGCCGTGCGCAGCGGGTCGTTCATCTCCTTTGCAATCCTCAGCTCCGCTTCGTGGTGCTGCCCTGCCATCTGCGGGTTGCCGAGCGCGAGGAAGCTCTGTCCAAGGAGCCGATGCAGTCCAAGCTCTTGCAGCTCTTGAGATCCTGCAGCTGTGGTGGCTGTGCCATCTTCCACAGAGGCGGCAATGTTATCTTTGTCGTTGTCGATGCTGGCTTTGCTGCTGCCCCTGCTGCTGTTGTGGCTGTCATGGCTGCCGTGGCTGCCGTGGCTCCCGTGGCTCAGCCTCCTGAGTGTCCCTGTCCACCTTCGTTTGGATCGCTTCTTTGACGACCTTTTTTCCCGCTTTTGGGGTTTCCTGCTGCCATCGCCTTTGTTTCCGCCCTCTTGACTTTCTGCTTGATCAAGATCGTGCTCCGTCACTGCAGTGCTGCTGTTGGTGGTGGGACCATGACCTGGTGACTGCTTGTTTGCCTCGTGCTCCGTCCAGCGTCTCGGAACTGCCACTTGGTCTGCCCACGTTTGCTCGTCCTCTGAGGCGGAGTTGCCGCTCGTCGCGTTCTTGTCAATGTTGTTGTTGTTGTTGTTGGCGCGGGAAGGGGAAGTGCCTGACGACGGCGAGGATGATGCTGCCACTGCTCTTGGCGCTTCTTCGGGATCAAGCAAGCAGCGCAGCGCCTGCTGCAGGTATGGCACGGCTGCCTCTGCCCGCCCATTTGCCAACAGCTGTCGACCCGCTCGTGCAGACAGCGCAAACCGCTGCTGGTGCTGCTGGTGCTGCTGGTGCTGCTGGTGCTGCTGGTGCTGCTGGTGCTGCTGGTGCTGCTGGTGCTGCTGGTGCTGCTGGTGCTGCTGGCGGTGCTTCTCCGCCATCATCATGATCGCGTGTGGGTGGTTGTTGTGCTTGCTTCTTGCTCTCTCGTCACAACTCTCCTCGTCCTTCTCTTGCTGGTTGCCTGATCGTCGTTGTCGTAGAAAAGTCTGCACAACGCAAACAGCTTTCGTCAACACCTTCACAGGCGTTGTGGAGAAATGGCGATATTTCCAACAACATTTCTGTTGGTTGGCAGGCGCAAACGGGGCGAGCAAACACAAAACAACAAACAACAACAGCAGGCAGGTGGTGTGATTGGTGTGGATGGCAGTGTGGAGCTGTGTGCAGTGCCTGCAGTTGCCATGCCTTGCAAGCCCTGGAATGCACGCAACTCCTCGTAAACACGTACATGCACACACATACACGTACACGCATACACACCTACATGCATACACACACATTCACGTTCGCTGAAAGAAACTGACGCTGGGCTTCGTACACGTGCAGTGACCGTGAATTGATTGAAGGGGGTTTGCACAGTGGCGGCAGTTGGACATCATGAGCGATGCACCGGAACCTGCGCAGCCACAGTTGCACACAGTTGAACAACAACAGGACTCAGACGCCTCACAAACGGGACCAGTGCATGTGGTGAGTGCAAGTGTGTCTGTCGTTGTGGTTGTGGTTGATTTATGGTTGTGTGTGTGTGTGGGGGGGGGGAGGCAGTCTTGTGTGTGTGTGTGTGTGTGTGTGTGTTTGTGTGTGTGTGTGTGTGCGTGAATGTATGTATGAGTGTGTATGGGTTTCTCGTCGGGACGCTAGTCTCTGTTGTGGGCTTGCCACCAGTGGCAGCATCATGTCATGCCCCTCACTGCCGCGTGCATGGTTCCCCCATTTTCCAATTGCTTGACCATGTTCGGTAGACGGCAGGCAATGAGGTGCACGTCATCACTGCGGAGCAAGATCAGGCCAGGAAACAGGGCCCACTCGAAACAACGCTCCTGGTTCGTTCATGTGGTACAACGTGTAAAGGTGTGGTGCGAATCGCAATTCGCGTGTTCTTGCGTGTGCTTATGTGTGTGTGTGTGTTTGTACGCGCGCACAATCCACCTTGGTCTTGGTACCAACCAGGTCAAGGTGCTTGCTCCGTTGCTCAAGACTGACTGGTAATGAACGACGGCGTATGCATGCTCTTGCAGGAGTACTTTCAGCAGGCAGATCAGGACGGTGACGGTGTATTGTCGTTTGAGGAGTTTGCACAGGTCTTCACACCAGAGCAACTTGGTGTTTCTCTCACCCAAGAGGACCTCAAGGTCAGAGCAAAAGAGAGAGAGAGAGTGTGTGTGTGTGTGTGATTGTGTGTGTGTGTGAACGTGTGTGTGTGTGAACGTGTATGCGTTTACGTGAGGGAGTGTGCGTGTGCGTTTACGTGAGGGAGTGTGCTTGTGTGCGCGCGCAGTCGCATGGATGTCCGTGAGTCGTTGGCACACTCCGTGGCATCGCCCTTTCAATTGCTGCGATTTCCACTCATGGTGACTCCTGATGATTGCCTGCAATCCTTTTTCGTCCACAGGCGTTGTTTGATCTAGTGGACACGAACGGCAGCGGCACCATCGAGTATGCCGAATTTGGCCCACGTGCACGCGAGGTACAGCACACACACACACATACATACATACACAACATACACATACATACACATACACACACGCACACTCACACATACATACGCGCATGCACGCATTTGTGTTACTTGCGACTCCCCCCCCCACCCACACACACACTGCAACACGTGTTTGCAGCACCCATTCACACGTGAGTATCTCCCCTCCCCCTTAATCTCTCTTCCGAAAACCGTTGTGCAGGCGCTTGTGCAGAAGCTCTCTGCAAGCAGCACAACACAGGGGGACTGGCTGGAAATTTACTCGCGCACAGAAGGCATCTTGTACCTCAACAAGGTGCGCGCGTGGAGGTTTGAAGTGGTGATGGGTGATGGTGGGTGGTGCGCGCACGCTTGCGTGTGTGAAAAGCAATTTCTATGACGTGCTTCTGACCGCTCACACACACACACACACACACACACACACACACACACACACACATGCAGGCGACGGGGGAGGCGCAGTACGATCTGCCGGAATCGCACACGGGCAGCGAGGACGAGATTGTGGCAGACGCGTTTGCTTCACATTTCATGGTTTGTTGCGGCTGCCGTTGCTGCTGTTGAGCACGCACACGTGTATGGTTGTATGTGTGCATGCGTGCACGCACGCACGACCGTGCACCTATGTTTGTGTCTGCGTGTGTGCGCGCGCGCTCGGTGCACGCTCGCGTATGTTTTGCCATTTCGCACCCTACTGTGGGCTCAGTCATGCATGCGTTGATTTCCCATGCACCCTATATTGCTCCTTCGCTCGTCATCACAATCCATGTCCATATGACACTTGCTTTCTTAACAGTCGCGCGATCCAGCCAACACGGGGCTGGTGGACTTTAACACATTCTGCATCGACGTACGTGTGGTGTTGCGGAATGGGCAACGGGAGAATGGGGTGTCGTTGGACCACCGTTACGGTTTCTGAAGAACGTGTATGAACGCTCACAGTTTATGTGATTGACAAAGCGCCGAGCACCAGCCAGCCAGTCGATACTATGACCATCCACCCACACCCACCACAAATATCACCACCAACTGTTACCATCAGCACCATGACCACCATCGCCACCAATTATCACCTCCAATCTCACTCACTGCCACCACCACCACCACCACCATTCTCCCTTGCATTGACAGCTGCAAACGGATCAGCTTGGGCTGTTCCTGACTGCCGAGGAAGTGGAGGCAATAGTGCAGGTCCACCCGCCTGTTGATGAGCAAGGCACCATGAACTACATGACGCTTGCTCCACTCATGCGCAATTACGTCACCCAGCTCTATGCAGGGCGACAGCCCATCCCAGGTGCGCACACACCGCGTTGTGCATGTTGCCAACACTTGATTGATTTGCTTGGGTCTCTTTTTGAAAGGCATTGCGTGCGCGCCTGCATCTGTGATCAATTGCACGCCACCTCAAGCGCATCTTACCCCGTCCCCTCTCTTCCTTCTCCCCCCTCCTATTTTTAATTGCGCATCAGGCCATTGGGTGCGCCTTGTCTCGCGGCACTATGGCACGTTCTGGCTGAACAAGATGACGGGGAGCGTGCAGTCTGAGGTGCCCATGGATGTGATTCTGGCAGCACAGGCGGCTGAGGGCGGTGTTGTCCCGCCAGTCGGTACGTCCTTGCGTGCTGTTGTTGCTGGCGTCGTGGCGGTGGTGGTGGTGGTGGTGGCGATGATGTGGCAATCGCCTCTGGTCAAACCACCCCCCCCCCCCCCTCTGCTCCCATTTGCTCTGTTTCCTCTCCGCATCATAACCACCTCCGCCAACTGACACGGCCACTTCAACACTTTCCCCCATCTACCAGCCCCCCCCCCCTTCCCTCCCCCCCCTCTGCACCACTTCACCGTCGGCAGTGGAGGGCAGCAGCGCGGCAGATGCACAGCGGCTGCAGGAGCTGCTGGCGGAGGTGGAGCGGCTGAAGAAGCAAGGCGGTGACGCTGCGGCAGCAAAACAAGCACAGGACAAGGCGTGTGTGCGTGCGTGTGTGTGCGTATGTGTGTGGCGTTGTGTGGTTAAGGGATGGGTTTGTTGATGAATTGCCCGCAGTGTCCACGGTGGTGGTTTGGTGTTCGACGCATCTGCACTCCACCCGCACACGCTTTCCTTATCTCACGCACGCGCCCGCACTGCCCCTGGTTGTGGTAACAGGTTGCAGCGTTGGAGGAAAAAGTGAAAGCACAAGAGGAGGAGCTTGCTGCACTTAAGGAAGAGCGCGAGACACTCGCAACCGCACAAGGCGGGGTACGTCGCGTAGGCGGTGTCATGTGTGTGTGTGTGTGTGTGTGTGTGTGTGTGTGTGTGTAGGGATGTGGGTTCGTTTTGCGCTTGTGCGTTGGTTCGTTTTGCAATCGTGTGTGTGTGTGTGTGCTTGCTTGCACGCGTGACTGATCGCTCACGTGCACACACACCCCCCCCCCCCACATGGACAACCCCGCAATGCCACGCCCTGCCACCACAATTTGGTCAGGACCAGAAAGAGCTGTCAGATGCGCTGCGAGCGAAACACGAGCTGGAGCAGCAGCTGGCGCAGACGAAGAAGAAGGCCGAGGCGGACGTGACCTCGCTCTCAAAGCGCTTGACACAGGCAGAGGCGACGGCTGCGGCAGTGACGGCAGAACTCAACGAGACAAAGGCCGCTTTCGAGGTGCGCATGTGCTGGAGGGCACGGGAATAGGACAGGAGGTCGGGGTGTCGAGGTGGTATGAGGCTTCGTTTTGCGCGTGTATACTCAAACACATGCATGTGTGACAAGCGTATGCATGTGCGTGTGTGCGTGCGTGTACAGACACACAACAATATTCAGTCGTGTCCATGCTCCGAACTCAATCCCCTCCCCCTTCCTTTGCCATGCGGCTTGCTTGCAGGCAAGCCGACAGCAGTGTGAGAAGCAGGAAGCGGAGTTGAAGACGCTGAAGCAGCGAACGAAGGCGTTATCGCGTGACTCGGAGCAAATCAAGGCGCTCCAGGCAACGGTGGATGACCTCAATGCAAAGCTCAAGGTAACCGATTTTTTACACTGCCGCAATGGCACGTGTTGCTGTTTGCTTGCTTCCACGTGCGAGGTACTGGCTGAAGCGCTGACCACGTTCGCTTGCGTCCAACGTCTGCGTGCGTGCGTGTGTGTGTGTGTGTGTGTGTGTGTGTGTGTGTGTGTGTGTGTGTGTGTGTGTGTGTGTGTGTGGTGACAGGAGGCGAAGGCGCTCGGAGATGAGCGAGCAAAGACGCTGCAGCAGGCGCGCGCACAGATCAAATCGCTCAAGGAGCGAACGGTGAAGGCGGACGAGGAATCAACACAGATGGACCGCTTGCGAGAACAGCTCCACGAGCAGCGAGAGGTGCGTCACACACTCACACACACATGCACACGCACACACACACGCACGCACGCACGCACACACGCACGCACAGATACACACGCACGCACAGATACACACGCACACGCGCAATTATGTACAATGTACATACCAATTCATCTTGCACCACCGCACACCGCGAAGATAATCTGTGTTCGTTTCTGTGCTCTCACTGGCTTGCGTGTGCAATTTGTGTTTTGGTGCTGGTATTAGCTGTATCGAACGACAAAGGTGTTCCTGGACAGCAAGACAAAGGTCATCCAACAGAAGAACGAACAAATCCGCGCTCTGCAAGAGAGAGGTTGGTGCAGTGCAGCTTTGCTTCTGCCAGTATCATCATCTCGTCATTGTCGTCGTTGTTGTGATCATTGTCGCGTGAACGCTGCTTGGCTGTACCACTGCGCAAGACTCGTGTAAGGGTGAAGCGCAAGGCGGTTGCACCCATCACTCACCACCATCATCACCACCGCCATCACAACACCAATTGACACCACCACCACTACCCGCTTCTGCCGTGAACAGCTGCTGCGTTGGAACAACAGGACGAGAAGCGAGCGCAGATCCTGGAGACGCTCTTGGAGCGAACGACAAACTTGCAGGCGCAAATGGCCGAGCCAGACCCGTCCCTCGCACTGGAGGCATCACCATCACGCCGCCGCACCCTCAGCTCATCGCCCACGGGCGGTCGAACGCGTCGCGGCAGTGCTGGCGGTGCCCACCACCCGCCCGACACCAACGGCACCCTGCGCACACCGCACCACCAGGGGAAGACCCCAAGCAGAGGTGCGCTGTCAGTGTGCGCTTGTTTGCTTGTTTGTGTGTGTGTGTGTGTGTGTGTGTGTGTCTGTGTGTGTGTGTCTGTGTGTGTCTGTGTGTGTCTGTGTGTGTGTGTGTTGTTCCTTGGCCGTCGCGTTCGTGACTGCCTTCTCGCCAGGTGGTCCTTGATGAAGCCTCACGCCATGTCTGGTCTCCTCTTCCAACGTCATGGTCACTGCCAGGCGCTCGCCGCACGTCGCGCACGGCCCAGAAGCCGGTGGGTGCCTTGGTTTGCTTGCCTGCAAGCGACAGCACGCCCCTTACTGCACAGACACAACAAAGCCTCTGGTTTGTGACTTCTCATCTCTTTCCGTCACGCACAATGATGCATCGTGTGTGTGTGTGTGTGTGCGCGTGTGTGTATGTGTGTATGTGTGTGTGCAGATGTTTCCTCCTATTTCGCGCGGATCAATGGCGTCGCAACCGCTGAACATCGACCAGGAACTCAAACTTGAGGAGGTCGGATATGGTCTCGCATTGTGTGTATGTATGCATGCATGCATGTGTGTGTGTGCGTGCGTTTCCCTCTGTTTGTGCGTGTTCGCAAACGGCAATGACAACCAACTACAACCACAACACCTTCATCCATCTCCTTCTCATCTCGCGCGCTCCCCCCCCCAAAAAAAAACCCGCCTTTGAAACAGGTTGACGCGGCTGCGAGCCACGTGCGGGTGGGGGATCGCGTCCTTGTTCGCGGTCCTCTTGTTGATGGTGTCGTCAAACAATACACTGGCGTGGTGCGTGGCTTCTCTGCGGTTGCCTGCCTGCATGTCCCTGTCCCTGTGATGGCGGTGCACCCAATACGCAACACCCAATTCGCAATATCCTTCGGTCACTTGCTGCTTCCAACAAGCACACGCCCGCGCTCGAACTTACGTCACCTGCCAACACCAATACCAATTCCAACTGCAGGTGAAGTATGTTGGCCGGCTGGACAGCGAAGTGATTGACTACAACATCTACGCGGGCCTGAAGATGGACGACCCCATTGGCGACACAGACGGGCTCTTCAAGGTCCTGCATCACAGCAACAATGTGCCATCACACACACACGCTCACGCACGCACGCACACGCACACGCTCACATGCACGCTCACATGCACGCTCACATGCACGTACGCATTTTCCCTCAGGGCAAGCGCTATTTTCGGTGTCCCGAGCGACACGGCCGCTTTGTGGCCGTTGGCGATATCATCAGCGTCGTCGCTTCGAGGGTGGGTTGCCTGCTGCCTGTCTAAGGCACGCAGCAACTGGCACGGGGCTGCTGCAATATGCAACAGAGTGTGGCACACATACACTTGTATCTGTCACACACACACACACACATATGTATCTGTAACTCACACACATGCGGCCCCTTTCAACACCCGCGCGCGCGCGCACGCACACACACACACACACACATATATATATATATATATACATTCATACACACACAAACACACACACACATACACATGTGCAGGCACCACGCCGCCGTTCTGTGCGACAAGAGAATAAGTCGACAACAGCGTGACTGTATTGTCGCTGAGTCGGTATTGTCTGGTTTTTTCTCCCCTCCCCTCTTCCCCCATCCACTTGCGCCATTCGTTTTATTTCTGCTTTGCATTCGTTACATGAACGTGTATTTGTGTGTCGTTTGGTTGTGCTTGCTTGCTTGCTCGTCGTTTTGTGATCGCTCTTCGTATTCTTGTGGACGTTGTGTTTCATTCATTGCCCCGGTTTGATTACTTTGACAACTCCCCGCGCCCCACACGTGTCTCTTGTTGCCACGAGTGTATGTATGCGATTGATTGCTCCTCCCTCCGCTCCTACGCCCTGTTTGTTGCGTTGCTGTGCGTCTTGCGGTCTTTCATTCAATGTCTGCACACCCACTGCCGAGGTCAGTGGGAGGTATTCTTTCCTGCGAGTACACCAACATTACATAAACAACAACAACAACAACAACAACAACAACAACAACAACAACAACAACAACAACAACAACAACAACAACACGGTTCGGCTGCTCTTGCTTCAGATCAATGTACAGCACGAGGGCGTTTTCCTTACCTGCCCTTCCACTGCAACTCCTGGCTGGATGGTCGTGGTCTTGCTCCGCTCCTGTGTCGTCGTCATGTTAGCACCATCACCATCGTCATCAGCATCGGTTGTTGCCTGCCATGCTGCTGCGTGCGTGAGGATGAAGCGCAGCAGCAGTTGGTGTTCATCACTGTCACCACGAGGTGGTGGCGGATGTGTTGTGGCGACGGTGGCGACAATGGTTGTCGGGGCAACTCTGGCCAAGAATCGCAACAGAAGCCCCTGCTCGCATGTCAGCACTGCCGATGGTAGTGACGTGCCGACGCGCCCAGCACTTGCTGCGCTGCCAGCGTGCTTGTCACTGTTACCGCTCTCCCTATGCTGCTGCTGCTTGTGCATTAAGCGTTGCACATATGTCAAGTTTGCCTGTGTTGTCTTGGTCATGGGGTGCTGTGGGCCCATCGTGGCAAGCATGACAGTCAGTGCTCGTTCCATGTGCTCTGCTGCGGGTTGGAAGTGCCCGTTTCGCATGTACAAGATGCCCGTGTTGAAGACGGCTTGTGCCTGGAGATGGTGCAACGTGTATATAGAGCGGGCAGGTAAGCGTCAGCACGCCGTGTGGTTGGAGCAAGCATGACGAGCAAAGTGAGCGAAATCAATCGAGCGGGCGGGGAGGGGGGATGCGAGGATGTGTGGCGGAGGTGGGAGGGTGATTGTCACTTTGTCATGAGACTATCGTGGCAAATGGAATAAATAACAAGCCTCTAAGCCTAGTCACACAAACAAGCATACACACACACACACAGACTCACCCAGACACAGACACACGTAGACACGTAGATGCACACACAGACATACACTACAGGAACACACATACCGTTGTTGGGTGTGTTGGGCCCAGCACCGCCTCAAGCATTTTCTGTGAAGTGGTAACGTGCTCAATGGCCTTTGCCATGTTGCCGGTTTCCAGGTACGCGTTTGCCACATTGCCGTGCATGTTGGCCGTGACAGGGTGCTGTCCCAATGTCGTGGTGAGGATCTCAAGGGCCTTCAACTGGCAGGCAATGGCATCTTGGTAGCGCTCCATGTCAGCATACACGTTGCCCAGATTGCCGAGCACCTGCGCCGTTGTTGGATGCTGACTTTGATCGATGTTTTGGATGGCCAGGGCCTTCTCCAGTGCAGCAATGGCCTTGTCGTACTCGCGCGTGTTGCGGTACGCGATGCCCAAGTTCTGGTAGGTGGGGACAAGCTCGCGATCGTTGGGTGGCAGCGTTTCCTCCTTGATTTCGATGGCCTGTAAGTGATATGCAATCGCCTGTGGAAATAGCCCTTGGTGGTGTGCCAATTGGCCCAGGTTGCCGATTGTGTTGGCCGTGGATGGGTGTCGCTTGCCCAAGACGGCTGTCTTGATGGCCAGTGACTGCTCAAACGCCTTCTTTGCTGCGGAGAGGTCCCTTTTCGCAGAGTACGTCAAGCCGAGCTGGTTGTAGGTGTTGGCAACCATGGTGTTACGCTCTCGCTCGCTGGCCGATAGTGCGTCGCTGTTTTTCAGAACCTTTGTCAACGTGGCGATGGCGAGGTCTGTGGCGTTGAAGTTCCAGAAGACGGTGCCAGCCTGGTAGCAGAGCAGCACAAAGTCGCGCGTGCCGCTCTTTCCGGCCGCCTCGTCCTCGTCAATCAGGGAGGCGAGATGCTGCAGGCACCACGATCGCATTTGGTCCTTCACCTTCTCGTTGAGGTGTGCAAATCCAACGCTTGCCTGGATGGTCTTGAAGATCATCTCCTTGTCCTTTGGGTTCCAGGCCTCCGCCTTCTCCGCCTGCACGCGGACGAGCGTGTCGACGACGGCGTCGAAATCGTCCATCACGGCCGTGCGAAGTGAGGCGCGCTCTGCCTCAGGGAGCTGGATGGTCAGTTTCACGCCCTCGCCGCTGAGGCTGCAGAAGATTTCCCACAGGCACCACGCACGCGTCAGTGGGACGGGGTCACTCCACGGCGTCAGCACCAGCAGCACATGGCCGATGGATGCAATTGATTCCTTGAATGTTGTGCTCCACCTTTGGCAGGCGTCAGAGTCAGTGCGTGGGTGTGTTGGGGTTGAGGGGGATGCTGGGTGGTGCGAGTGAAGGAAACACACACGCACCTCCATCCACAAATCCATAAACGCCCACATACACAACACACACGCACACACAACACACGCACAACACACAAACACACATACACACACACCACAACACACAAACACACACACCACAACACACAAACACACACACATACAACACGCACACCACAACAAGACAACACACAAACACACACCACAGCACACACACACACACACACACACACACACACACACTGACCAGTCTTGTGGGAGATCTGCGGCAATGTTCTGGTTGTTGATGAAGAGATCGAACCAGAAGAAAGGCTGACGATGCTCTTGCTGCGCATCTGCATACTCAAGCATCGTTCCCAGCACGTCAGTGATCTTGTATCTCCATGCATGGGAGACGAAGATGTTTGCCCGGCCCACATCTTGTGGATGCTCCCGTTTGATGACATCCGAGTACGCGCACTGTGCGTCCCTTGTGCGTGGAATCACAACCTTGTCACACACGTCCTTTGTGGTGAGCGATGCGTAGTCGCTCGGGTGCTCCGCCTTCACCTCGCTCAGGAACCGCCGCACAAACGCAGCAGACACTCCCACCACATCCATTTTGCTTGCTTGCTGCTTGCCTTGGTGTTTTGCCTTTTGTTGTTGGTTGTCCTTTCGCTCCTTCTTTGGCTCGCTGCATTTTGTGCTGTTTTCTTCATCTTTGCCGCCGCCATCGCCGCCGCCGTACACCTTCCCTTGTTTTGTTGTTGGGCTTGTGCATCTTGCCTTTGTTTGTTTCGTGTGTGCGAGAGACGCTTTCTGCGCTGCTGCAGAGCCAGTCAACCAGTGTTTGTTTGCTTCTTGTGCTGCTCTCAAGACCGCACTGCCACCATGCACATTTCCGTCGGGGGCGTGGAGGAGTTGACTGAGGTCAAGGTGCGTATCTGTAATCGTTGGTGTTGTGCAACACCCGCATGTGTGTTTGTGTGTGGTGCATGGGGATGCATGTGTGTGTATGTGTGTGTGTGTGTGTTTCACTGGCTTGTTTGTGTTGTGGAATGTTTTGGAGCTCGTCTATATATGTGTGTGTGTGTTTCACTGGCTTGTTTGTGTTGTGGTGTGTGTGCCTCCTGCTTGTACAAGCAGCAGTGGCTGGTCCGATCCCTGCTCACCTCGAAATACACCTTACCCAATCTTGAACCCTCACATCGCTCACTGTCCGCCTGCACGATTTCCGATGCCACGTCCCATGTGTCTTCTTGTCTTGTGCTTGCAGCCGAAGCGCAACGTCACTGAACGCTACGTGTCGTACAAGATCCACATCAACGGCACCTACCACTGCTCTGCGCGATACAGCCAGCTGGCCCAGCTCCACGAGAAGTTGAAGCGCGAGTTTGGAGCCGGCTGCTTGGACAAATTTCCGCCCAAGAACTTCTTCTACCTCAAACCAGACGAATGCCATGGTGTGTGTGACCGCATCATACCACTGCATGCACACTGCATGCGTGCATCTGCTTGGGTGTGAGCATCGGTGCCGTGCACATCGTGCACACCTTGCACATCGTGGGCGTGAAACCTGCAGTATCTGCATTGGAGATGGCTGTCAGCTCTGTTGCATGTTTTGGAGCAATCCCCCTCTCCGATCTCCTTCGCTCACCCACTCACCCACTCGCTTGCCTTCTCACTGCATCCCTTATGCTCCCCGCCTCACTTCCACACGCAACGCACATGTGTCCGTGTTTGGTTTTGTAGATCGACGCTTCATGCTGCAGAAGTGGCTGCAGAAGATTGCACAACAGCCCCGCATTGTGAAGGGCAACACCTTTCAGACGTTCCTGTTGAACGCCCAGAAAGAGGTGCAGAAGGCCGAGGAGTCGTGGGTGCAGCTGGAAGTGTACCTTGTCAACGGCAAGAAGGTTTCCGTTGACATCATGAACATTGACCAGACAGACGACGTGCTCGAGACTGTACGTGCCTCGCGTGTGCACGCGTTCAAATGCTGTTCGCACTGCGCTGGAACGCCGTGCATGACTGCCGTGCATGACTGCGCCCTTGATTTCCCGCTGCCATTACCTTGCTTCCTGGATGCCCCAACACTCAAGCATTAGCCTCCCCCCTCCCCTCAACGCGCGCGCGTACACACACACACACACACACACACACACACACACACACACACACACACACACACATATGCGTGCATGCTGTGCTCTGTGCTGTACCTTGACACGTACCTTACGTACTACTTTAGGACTGTTCCTCGTCGACGACATCGACAGGTAAGTGATCATCCGCAAAGTCGCAAGATTGTTGAGTTCCTCTTACATCCTCTGCTCTGAGCGCGCAGAGCCGCATCA
>NW_004754926.1:1576956-1620417 GCF_000188695.1 Salpingoeca rosetta | reverse complement strand
ATACACCAAGATTCGCTCTCCATAACTCACAACTCCGCTACCTGCATACCAAGCAGGCGAGTGTGTCAGCGATCGTCGCCTAGCATAACCGGGTATAGGCCTTGCGCATGAGATATAGGACACACTATAGTTTGATCAAAGAGTAAAGTCCACTGTACCACGACGAGCTGCTATCAGATAGGTACCATGTCTTTCCCTGAGTAGAACTTAATTTAGGCACACTCATCTAGTCCGACGTTTTATGCACTGCTCTGATCAGTAAAGGGAGTGTGACTACAGCCCGTGAACTAATGATGAACCCTACATTAAGCGACAATCCAATAAGAAATAACTAAACCTTCTTGAAATCCCAGCGCGGGGGCACAGATGTGGAAAGTTTTTCACGGCCAAACAAGGAGGTGCTATCAGAATACAACAACATCCGACATAACACCCACACACACTCAGAACACCCACACACACATACGCACACCTCCCCCCCCCCCACACACACACACACACACACATGTGGCCACCATCCTCTCACATGCATGTGCCCCACGCCTGCGTGGATTGCAGACGATTGCGGAGATGAAGAACGGCCACATCAATCCAACAGATGAGGACGCAGAGAAGCTCCAGGACCTGAGGGCCCAACGCGACCGGTGCTGGTGGCTGCTGCTGTGGACAACCACCCTTGCTCGCTCGTCTTGTTTCGTTTGCTCATTGGATTGTTTGTCAACGATCTCTTTGTTTGTTCACCCATTTTCTCGTTCGCCTCTTCGATGTGCCGATTCCACATTTTATGTTTGCTTCCACTCACCACCACGGCCACATGTATACGTCCGTCACTGTTAAACTTACCACCACACACGTGTGTGTGTTTTTGTGCATATGATGACAGGAAAGCGTTTATCGAGCTCGCGCGCAAGCAGCCCGGCTACGGATATGCGTTCTTTGGCGAAGTCAAGTGCAACTGGCCAGAGGTGAGGATGGGCATGGATTGTTGTCTCATCAGACACACGCGCGGTCATAACTCCCACGTTTTGCGTGCAATGCACACACACACACACACACACAACACACAACACACAACACAACACACAACACAACACGCACACACAACACACAACACACATACAACACACACACACAACACACAACACACAACACACACACACACACAACACACCACAACACACAACACACGCAACACGCACACACAACACACAACACAACGCACATACAGCCTCTCACCCTCCAACCCTTCCAACCAACTCCCCCCCTTTCCATCACCACGGCCCAGAACGATAGCATGGTGACGGTGTCGCTGGGCAGCGTACCGCCGGCGCCGGCGTGCATGCGTCTGCATGATAAGGTGAGCGGGGAGGATCGCGACTTCCTTGTGCGGCGCATGCGGTGCTGGCGCACGTACTCGACCGAAGACGGCGTGGAGCTTGAGTTTGAATACCTCGTCAGCACAGACGACAACGGCGACATGAAGGTGCGCATGCGTATGCGTATGTGTGCGTGTGTGAATGTGTGCATGTGTGTGTGTGTATGCGTGTGTATGCGTGTGTGTGCGCGTGCATGTGTATGTGTGAATGTGTGCATATGAGTGCTTGTGTTGTGCGGGCGTCTCGGCTCCTACCTCTCCAGCTTCCCTTTCTGATCTCAGCCGGGATCGTTCCCCCCCCCCTGCCTCCTCTGCAGATGAAGTGGATCAAGCTCGTTTCCGAAGCAACGATCCACCTCGCCATGTGTCTGCAGTTCCTGGTTGAAGAGATGCTGCGGATCAACAAAGGCGACTCCATCCGCACGTGAGTGCAGTGGTCCATATACGCACGTGCATGTGTGCATGTGTGCATGTGTGCATGTGTGCATGTGTGTTTGTGTTTGTGCATGTGTGTATGTATGCACGTGCAAGTGTATTTGATAGCGCGTGGCTGCTTGCCTGTATCTGAGGGCCTCCCCATGTATGTACTTGCTCACCTTCCCTCCCATCATTTCACATCACTCCGCTCCACCCATTTTACCAATATGACGTGATTGCATCAGGCCGAAGGACCGCGAAGGGATCTTCAAACCGAGACGTCAGACCAACGCCCCGCCCGACCTGTCCTTCCTCACATCGGACAACGAACCCCAGCAGCAAGAGTACGTTGCCCATGCTGCTCTTACTGTTGTTTCATTTGCATACCATTTGTGTGCGTGTGTGCGTGTGTGCGTGTGTGCGTGTGTGCGTGTGTGCGTGTGTGTGTGCGTGTGTGCGTGTGTGTGTGCGTGTGTGTGTGCGTGTGTGCGTGCGTGCGTGCGTGCATGCGTGTGTGTGTGCGTGTGTGTGTGCGTGTGTGTGTGCGTGCGTGCATGCGTGCATGCGTGCATGCGTGTGTGTGTGTGTGTGTGTGTTTGTGTGTGTGTGTGTGTGTGCAGGTTGCTGTTCACCTTGGTCGTTGCTTACATCTTTTTGGGTGTGTTGTGTGCATCCGCTTCGGCGTGTGCCAACTTGTTCGGCGTGTGCTCACCACTGTCGCTGCCTTTCCGCCTACCAATACCGCCCCCCCCCCCACGCGTGTTAGGATCCGGGTTGTGCTCTCTGATCTTCTCAAATGCGTGCAAGCAGACGAAGAGGCTGAGGAAGAAGTGGTGCGTCTGCAACATACCTCGGCCCCTGCACATGTACCTGCGGCTCAGAATGCCGCTATTCCTTGCCATTCGATTCGAAACTTGTTGCACTGTCACTGTTGCACTGTCACTGCGCATTCATCAGCACCATCAGCACAATCAGCACCATCACCACCATCACCGCCACCATCGCCTTCACCGCCACCATCACTCCCACCAATCCATTTTCCCCTCCCCCTCCCCCACCATCCTCTTTGCTGTTCAGGACGACTTTGCGTTGACGGACACGGCGCGGGCGCAGGTTGAGCGGGGGCTCGATCTCGCCGACGACACAGACGACCCGACAGCCAACTTTGCAGCCATGGTTGGCCTGGAGTGAGGACGGGGCTGTTCAATCACCCTTTCTTGCATTGGTTGATTCGATTGCGTGATCAATTGTTTGCATAGTCGGTTGATTGATTGTTCGATCAACATCCACATACACACATCCACACATCCACACATCCACACCTTTGCGTCTCCATCGCACGTGCGTGTGTGCATGTGCACCTTTTCATCTTTTCATGTATGGTGCTGTTACCACCACCATGATCATCACAGCTGTCAGCTGTTGTTGTTGCTGTTGTTGCTGTTGTTGTTGTTGTATCCCTTATGTGCATGTACATTTGTGTCTTCCTTGGTTGGAATAGGGAGTGGGTGTTGCTTGGTGTCTGCGAGTGAATGAGCGAGCGAGTGCTTGGTGCCCTGCCCACCCTTGTTGTTGTTCACCCTTGTTGTTGTTCACCCTTGTTGTTGTTGTTGTTGTTGTTGTTGTTGTTGTTGTTGTTGTTGTTGTTGTTGTTGTTGTTGTTGTTGTTGTTGTTGTTGCTGCTGCGGCGGCGTTGTTGCCACTTCATTCGTTGCTTTGCGTCCTGTGCCGTTGCTGGTTCCGCATGTGCAGCTGCTTTTGCTATGGGTGTGCTGCTTTGTCTGCCTCGTTGCTGTCCACATAAAACAACTGCGCGTATCTAGCCTGCCGCTGCCAACACAGAGGATTGTATTCGCTCTGTGTATTGGTGCATGACCGAATGCCACGACAAAGAGCACAGGGCACACGCACCACGTGCAATGACAATCCCAACCATAACAGACAGAAAGCTCATATGTGCCAGGGTACGAAGCACCCATCACAACCACAACAGACAACGCCAACGCAAACGTAAACAACAAACACAACCCACAGACCCAACAACAATCAACACTAAACGCAAGCCAACCCCATCACCACCACACATGCACCCCATCACTTGTCTGCCGGCAGCTGAATGTTGTCTGGGAACACAAGCCGCTTCCTGAGGTTTTCGGAAAACGCCTTGAGGGCGTCCACCTTACGCACCTCCTTGCGCTGCAGTGGGAGCTTGATGACATGGAAGTCATCGTACAGCTCATCTACCTGCGCCAGGTACTTCTGCTGGATGGCGTACCGCGCGAGACACATCTCGCACGGATTCGCTGCGGGGTGGCGTTGGGGTGCGTGATGGCACGTGTGTGTGTGTGTGTGTGTGTGTGTGTGTGTGTGTGTGTGTGTGTGTGTGTGTGTGTGTGTGTGTGTGTGTGTGTGTGTGTGTGTGTGTGTGTGTGTGTGTGTGTGTGTGTGTGTGTGAATTTCAACGAGCACAACCTCCCACAATCACCCCGCCCACTCGCTGTTTGCACCATCACCACCACCACCACCACCACAACAACAACTTAAACAACAACAACGACTTCCACAACAACAACAACACCATCGCCATGCTGTGTACCTGGGTCGGGGACGATGAGTTGGTTGACGATGACGTTGTGGACATCGAGGTCGAGTTTGGTCAGCTCCTGAATCAGTCGCTCCGTCTCGTAGATGGACAGAAACTCCGCAATGCACACGCACACAAACGTCGTCAGGTCCTGCCACAAGTAGAGGGAGAGGCGTGGGAGAGGGTGAGTTTGTATGTGTGCGATCGTGTGTGTGTGTGTGTGTATGTGTGTATGTGTGTGTGTGCGGCAATACATAGACATACATGCACAAAGAAACACAAGCAACGGCAGCCGCTCCAGCAGCATGGCGCACCGGGTTCTTGAACTGGTCGGAGAGCTCGTTGATGGAGTCGCGGAAGGATTCCAATCGTGCAAACGCTTGCTCCTTGTCGCCGGCGCCCATGAAGGAGCTCATCTGTGCAATATAAGACATTCATACGCACACGCACACGCACATGTGGTGAATGGAATTGGTGCGAAGGTGCAGCGTGGGCATGATAGTGTTGCACTTGCACTTCCTCAACTTGCGCAAACACACACAGGTCGACACAGGCGCGCGCACACACACACAGACACACACACACACGCACACACAGACACACACACAGACACACACACACACACACACAGACACACACACACACACACAGACACACACATGGTACCTGGCCGAGCATGCCGCCGAAGCTTGAGTCGAGGTCGCGAAGCATGTCGATGGCCTTGGTGACGGTGCCCGGCATTTGCAACAGGCGGAGGGTGTGGCCTGTCGGTGCCGTGTCAAACACGGTGATGTCGTGGTCCATGGACTTGACAAACTTCATCACCTGGATGAAGGTGCTGATCTCGTCAATGCCAGGGATGGACAGCCCAATCTTCTTGAAGATGCCTGCAATCTCAGAGTTGGTCTCTGCATACGTGTATTTGTGTATTTTGTGTATTTTTGTGTATATATATGTGTGTGTGTGTGTGTGTGTGCGTGCGTGCGTGGTTGTGTGCGGTTGTGAGTATGTGCGGTTGTGAGTATGTGTGTGTATGGGAGTATGTATTGACGTGAGTGCATGTGCAAGTTCGCGCCTGTGCATAAGAACAAGTGAAAAACAACAAGGCGACACCACATGGTGCCTTTTCGCCACCCCCGCCACCGCCACCGCCACCGCCAGGTTGCCCTCGAACCTTGAAGGGATTGCAGTCCGCCAGACATTTGCGAGCTGGGGTCAATCTCCTGCAGATGTTCAAGAGAAGGCACACAGAGCACACCAGGACAAGACTGTGAGTTGTGGCGATACACAAAGTAGGATACGAGGTGTGCACGGACAGAGAGAGAGACAGAGACAGAGACAGAGGCAGAGAGAGAGACAGAGACAGAGAGAGGGAGAGAGACAGAGATAGAGAGAGGGAGAGGGAGAGAGGGAGACACACACACACACACACGTGCACACACACACATTCACACGCATACATTCACACACACGCACACACACGGACGCAGACACAAAGACGCACACACACATTTTCGCACACACACACACACACACAAAGACAAGACACACACACACACACACAAAGACAAGACACACACACACACACGCAACACACACAGACACACAGAGCAAACGAACCATGCAAGAGAGGTTGTCAACACCGTCCACAGGAACGGGGTCTGGGCCAAACTTCTGCCCAAAGGCATCGGAGATGTTGTGCGCGGGGTCGGTTGAGATGAGCAACACCTTGCGGCCCGTTTGTGCCAGCTGAATGGCAATGCTGCAGCTGCATGTCGTCTTGCCAACACCGCCTTTCCCGCCAACAAACAGCCACCGCAGTGTCTCCTGCTCCAGCAGGTTGTCAATCGTAGGCGCAAACTCAAGCTCTTCCTCAGCCATGCTGTCGGTGGTGTGTCTGAGACAGAGAGGGAGAGAGAGAGAGAGCGAGCGAGCGAGAGACGTATGTGTGTGCTTGGTGTGCGTTTTCTGCCTTCTCTGCCTTCTGCCTCTTCTGCCTGTTTCTGCGACTGAATTCAGTCATATCACCACGTTGCTGCGTGTGTTTTGAGGTGTGTTTGCTCTCCTCCAAAAAAAAAAACACCCACTCCTCTCCACTACACACTGATTGACGATCGATCGATGATGATGATGATCAAGTCTGCTGTTGTGTTCGCTGGTGTTGTTGGCGTGTTGGCGTGCGTGTTGTTGGCCCAGCCGGCTGCCGCCTTCCACCGCCGCATCTATGGGGTCCACGAGAACATGCACGCTGCGCCAGGTGCTGATGTTGGCGAGCCCCTGCTTGTCAGCAACGTCAGGGAGCGCTACGGCGTCGAGGCTGCCCAGTGAGTTTGGATTGTCGTCGTTGGCAGTGTCCTCCTGTGTGGGGTTCGCTGTGGCAAATGTACCAAAGCCAAAACAGCGTGTGCATAATGTCGCATCAGCCACACTGCCTCCCATCTGCGTGTGCGTGCGCGTGTTCCCCTCGCTTGCAATGTGGCTCGTCCCTCTCCTTTTTTACTCCTGTACATGTACACTCAACTGGCTGGATTAGCTCTGCACTGAACATGTTCACCTGATGCTTCCCACCGTTCGTTGCCTCATCTTATCATTTCCCATTGCTTAGGGGTGCGGCCAAGGTGAACGGTATTGGCAACTACACCTCATATGCTGGCTTCTACACCGTCAACAAGACAACGGACAACAACCTCTTTGTCTGGTACTTCCCATCCCAGGACAACAACCCAGATGCGCCCCTTCTCATCTGGCTCCAGGGTGCGCGTGCAAGCGTGCGTGTGTGTATCTCTGTATCTGTGCGTATCTATGTGAATGGATGTGCGGACACTCGGCCGCTTATGGCTGCATGCGAAGGCATCCTGTGAATGCGCGTGCCACTGACTCTTGATGTGACGAGACATGAAAGATTGCCACGCACATATAACGTGCTGCTGTTCTTGTTGCGCTGTCAGCTGACAGAGTTGCTCTCTCACTCACTCACTCCCTCACTCACACACACACACACACTCACACACACACACACACTTACACACTCACTCACTCACTCACTCACTCACTCACTTACACACACACTCACTCACTTACACACACTCTCTGTACAGGTGGCCCTGGTGGTGCCAGCACCTTTGGCCTCTTCTCCGAGATTGGGCCATTCCATGTTGATGAGAACATGAAGCTGCATGAGCGCGACACGACATGGAACTCCAACTACTCCCTCCTCTTCATCGACAACCCCGTTGGCGCTGGTTACAGCTACACTGGCACCGGCAAGGGTCAGTTGGCCAAGTGTCGATTGCGTGTTGGATGATCTGAGCTTTGCATCATCGAGTAACAATCTTGCTCGCTTCTGTGGACATGTGCGCGCGCCGATTTGTGTATCACTACATGCTTCTCCTCATCCTACATGCTTCTCCTCATCCTACTCGCTTCTCCTCATCCTACTCGCTTCTCCTCATCCTACTTGCTTCTCCTCATCCTACTTGCTTCTCCTCATCCTACTCGCTTCTCCTCATCCTACATGCTTCTCCTCATCCTACATGCTTCTCCTCATCCTACTCGCTTCTCCTCATCCTACTTGCTTCTCCTCATCCTACTTGCTTCTCCTCATCCTACTTGCTTCTCCTCATCCTACTCGCTTCTCCTCATCCTACTTGCTTCTCCTCACTACCCCGCTGTTTGATTCATGCATATCCCATTGCCCGCCATGGTCCTGCGCAGGCTATGCCACCAACACGCGCGAGGATGTTGCGCGCGACCTGTACGCGTGCCTCACAGAGTTCTACGCCACGTTCCCGGACCAGGCCAAGGTCGACCTCTACCTCACCGGCGAGAGCTTTGCCGGTACGTTCACTCTCGCACAACGCTCACAACACTCACATGTGCACTGTTGTCCCTGCGTGCGCACATTGTGCAAGAGTGTGTGCGTGGCATTGTTTGTCGGCTGGCAGTACGTTGTCAGTGTGTTTTGTTTGTGTTGGTACCCGCATTCTCCCTCAATGTCCTCTTTCTCTTACGCACGCACACGCACGCACACGCACGCACGCACGCACACGCACGCACGCACTCGTGCCTACACGCCTATACACATACACACCCCTCAAACTCACTCTGCTGTGGCTCTACCTGCAGGGCACTACATTCCTGCGTTTGCTGCGTACATTCACCGCAAGAACGCCGCCAGCAGCGACGCGTCGAAGATCCCGCTCAAGGGCGTCTCCATTGGCGGTGCGCGCAGCACAGCACTGCTTTGCCACCCTGCCATCCTCTCATTATTACCGTCACGTGTGCCCTTGGCGTTTTGATCGTCTCGTTTGCTCCAGTACCACATGGACACACACACACACACATACACACACACGTACATACACCCATCTCCTCTCACCTTTTGTGTGTCCGCGGCACACGTGCTCGTGTGTGTGTGCTCTCGTGTGCGTGCTTTCATGTGTGGATGTGTGTATGCGTATGAATTGGTGTTAGATGGATGGACGGATCCCGTTGTGCAAATGCAGGCCATCCCCGGCCTGATGTTCAACCTCGGGCTCGCCGACCACAACCAGCGCGACGTCCTTCAGCAGTACACCGACCAGACCGTCAAGGCAATCAACAACGGCAACTACACGGTGCGTGTTGATGGAGGTGTCTGATTGTGTGGTCTGTGTGTGCGTGCGTGTGTGTGTGTGTGGTCTGTGTGTCTGTGTGTGTGTGTCTGTGTCTGTGTGTCTGTGTGTGTTTTGGCCGTCCTCAATTCCCCCTGCTATTCCTGACCCCACTGCTCTTTCAATCACCACCACCACCACCACCACCACCACCCTCGTTAGCTGGCCTTTGACATCTGGGACGAGATGCTGAACGGCGATGTGTACAAGTACCCGACCTACTTCTACAACCTCACCGGCACCCTGTGAGTTCTCTCACACTTGTATGTTTGTGATGCGTGCGCACTCGTGCGCCTGTGCGTGTATGTGTGCGCGTGTGTGCGTGTGTGTGCATATTTGTGTCAGTCAGTCTGTCTGTTTCTGTGCGCACAGCACACCAACTCGCCCGCATTACAGCTGCCTTGCCCCCTCAACTCCCTTCCGCACGAATGTGCATTGCGTTCACGTTGCCATGATTGTGTGGTGGCAGCGACTACGACAACTTTCTGCGCACCATCTCCCCCGCCTCTTTTGGCTATTACTCCAAGTTCATCTCCCAGGACTGGTCCGTGCTCATGCCAGGCCGTTGCTCGGCTTGCTTGTTTGTTTGCTTGCTTGTTTGTTCGTTTGTGTGTGTGTGTGTGTGTGTGTGTGTGTGTGTGTGTGTGTGTGTGCGTATGTGTGTGTGTGTGTGCGTATGTGTGTGTGTGTGCGTATGTGTGTGTTTCGTGTGTGTGTGTTTCGTGTGTGTGTCGCTCTCTTGGCGACTGGTTTGTTTTCTTGTCGTTGCAACTCACCTCACCACGTTCCCAACACGTGCCCCCTCCCCTCATCCTCGGCGTCATCTGCCACCGTGCAGGGTGCGCAAGGCCATCCACGTTGGCAATGCCACGCTCAACAGCGGTCTTGAGTGCGAACTGCACCTCATCCCAGACGTTATGGTCTCGTACAAGCCAGAGCTCGCCCTCGTCATGGACAACTACAAGGTTTGCACTGTGTTCGTGTGTGTGTGTGTGTGTGTGTGTGTGTGTGTGTACAGCAGTTGGAGCTGGTGCAAGCTTGGTTTCAAAGTGCCCACAAGCGCTCACTCGTGTGCGTGTGTGCGAGTGTTCAGGTGCTGATGTACAACGGCCAGCTTGATCTCATCGTTGGCGTTCCACTGACGGAACGCTACCTCCCCACCATTCCATGGTCTGATCGCCTACACGCCACCATTGCTCCCTTTGCACGCGTGCACACACACACACGCATACTCTCTCATGCACACACACACGCACATGCACACACACACGCGCGCGCATACTCTCTCATGCACGCACACACACTCACGTCCACACTCGTCACGGCTTTTATCGCTGCGGGACAGGTCTGGCGCGAAGAAGTTCAACAGCGCCGACCGCGTCGTGTGGAAGGTCAAGAAGTCCGACACGGAGGTTGCAGGGTGCGTTGGCATGCCATCAGTTGTTGCTGCTGCTGGCTGCTGCTGGCTGCTGCTGGCTGCTGCAGCTGCAGTTGTAGTCGTTGTGCAACCTTCCACCGCTTTGCTTTGCTCTGTGTTGCTTTGCTTTGGGTTGCTGTGCCCCCACCACGCCCACTTTGCTTACCTGCCCGCCTGCCTGTCTGTCTACTGTTGCGGATACAGCTACGTCCGCGCCGCCCAGGACTTCCGCTATGTTGTCGTGCGCGTCGCCGGCCACATTGCGCCATACGACCAGGGTACAGACGCACACGTGCACGTCGTTGTCTCGCGGTGTTATTGTCGACTTTTCTGTCTATTTGTCTGTCCATGTTTATGTGTTTGTCTGTCCGTCTATCTGCCCGTGTTCCACTCCCTCCCTCCCTCCCTCTCTCCCTCACACACACACACACACACACACACACACACACACACTCACACTCACTCATCTCCACGCGCTTCAGGTCGCGCCGTGAAGGACATGGTCACTCGCTTCATCGAGGACAAGCCTTTCTGAGCTGCCACCGCGCCCCACCAACCACTCGCACACCCTCAACCACCACCACCACCACCATGTGCTTGATGAATGTGTTGTATGTCGTGACTTTTGTGCTTTATGGAACGTGTGTGCGTCACATCGCAACAACTGCATCACTGCATCACTGCATCACGCATCATGCATCATGTCACACGTCTGGCATCCATCTCAACAACAATCACACCCAACACAAGCGCAGGAACGAATGAAAGCATGAGTGAAAGTCAGCAAGCAAACACACAGACAAGAAGTGAGACATGAACATGAGACGTTTGCTTGTTGTGAAGTGGAGGCCTTCGTGCTCTTCTTTATCGATCAATGACGGGCGCCACGCTTGCTTGAAGCCGCACGACGGCCTCGTTTCGGTGGCTCTGTGACACCTTTGTACTGCAGGATGTCCTTCATCGCCGACGCAAACACGCTTTCGCCAACGCCCAGCGCATTGCAGATGCCACCCTTGCACAGGGTCTCACCTACATGTGTGCATGTGTGTATGTGCGCGCATGTGTGTGTGTGTGAGCAGATCAAACGTTTGTGAATCATCATGCGATCGTGCACTCACACAAGTGCGTCAGCAAAACAGACGAGACAGCTGCGAACATCAAAGGAGCACTGCTTCTTAACGAACCCACGCGGTGTGTTGGTGTGTGTGCGACCTTACCTAGGAAACGATAGGTGACGCGGGATTTCTTGTTCGAAGGAGTGCACTCGGCCGGAGGCATGTTGAGCACGCCAACCAGGTACATGCGAACCATCTCACTGCGCTGATGCTGTTTCAGAGAGGCGAGCTGATCCTGAATGCGCTGGAGTGCATGCTCGGGAATGCGTTCCCAGCAAGGTGTATCGGTTCGTCCTCGGCACTTGCATTCCATCTCCTTTCGCTTGGCGCGCTTTTTCTGCGGTTGTGGCGGCAGTGCTGGAAATGGCGCTGGATCTTGGCCGCGCGCGCGCGCGCGTGTGTGTGTGTGCGCATGTGTGTGTGTGCGCGTGTGCGTGTGCGTGTGTGTGTGTGTGAGAGAGAGAGAGAGAAGACACCAAGACACCATCCCTCAGTGAATGAACGTCCCTCGCATCGCGTTGTGCATCACCAACGAGATACACCAAGCACGCACACACACACACATTCACACACACACACGCACGCACACGCACGCAGGCATGCATGCGCGCCAAACCAACTCACGCCAAGTCGCGCTCGTATTCCAATGCAGCCTGAATCAGCTCCTCGTCGTTGTCCATGATGTGTCAGCCAAGAACTGCCTGCTGTCCTCGATCTCTTCGGCAATCGCCCGCTGCACGGCCGCGGGGAGACGGTGCGAAGCGGAGGAGGAGGAGGAAGAAGAAGAAGAAGAAGAAGAAGCGGCGAAGAAGCTCATCGTGGATGGATGGATGGTGGTGCAATCAGGATGGAAGGATTGGACTGTCTGCTTGAACTTGTCCCGGCGCGCGCCCTCGAAGATTGATGGAAATGTTCACACATTTTTCGTCCTGGCGACCTCGAGTGCCTGCACGCACACAAAACAAACAACACAACAGAAGAGAAACATAAGAGACAATCGCCAGCCAGCCAGCCTGTCTTCTTGTTTGTTTGCTTGTTGTTCCCCCTCCCCTCATCTGCAAGATGGTGCTTCGGATGGCAGAGTTGGCGGCGTTGGTTGCCGTCGTGGTGGCGTGCTTGGTGCCGTTGCAAGGTGGAATGGCAAGGCTCTTGGGAGACACGACGTGCGGTGAGCTGCCGACGATGCTGCAGGCGGTGGAAACGGCGTGCGAGGTGAATGGTTTGGAGGAGCTGTACCACAGCGTCAACTATGCTGGACCACCCAACTTTTGCGCCGCGTCCTGCGTCAACGCAGTGAGCGCGCTGCACGAGGCGTTGTCGTACTGCGAGACCGCCGAAGCTGTGCTCGGCACGGCCGGCGTGCGCGCCAGCGTCCGCTCCATCAACAGGCAGCAGGCTGCCTGCAACGCACCAAGCGTGGCCTGTCTCCGCGTGCAGCGGGAGTTTGACAGCTGGCTGCGCACTGCTACAGGGGAAGGCTGCCTTGACGTCATGGCTGACGCCGCCACCCTCCCGGACACGGAGGCTTCGCAAGCGCAACTCCGCTCGACATGCACGGGCACGTGCCACAGCGGATTCACGTACTACCTCGCCCAGCTGGAGGAGGCCGGCTGCGTCGACTGGGCTTTGTACCAGCTGCACCGCGAGTCCTTCGACCTCACCTGCGCCACAACAACCGACGACGGCACGAGCGACACAATCGTCTACTGCCGCAACAAGTTCAGCCCAGAGCAGCTGCAGGAGCAGCTCCGCACCGCCCGCAACACCTCGCGATCGCAGGCAGAGCGCGACACCGCGCTGCAGGCCATCTGCACGCCCTGCCTCTTTGAGTACATTCAGGTGGAAGCCCGCAAGTCGTCTGCACGCATCGACGTCGCAGAACTGGACTTGCTGTGCGCGCGGGACAGCACCACCTTCTGCTACCCACGCGTCATGGACGTGCTCGTCTTCACCACCCACGCTGGTCCTGCCCAGCGGGCGCAGCAGCTGTGCTCGCTTGGCGAGTGCTCGGACAAGGTCCTGGCGCGGCTTCGCAACACGCCCCAGCTTGCGTCGCTGTCCAACGCCGCCAGCGTTGCCGAGGAGCTTGTGCAGCACGCGGACGCGCACCTCAAGTACATGTGCTTGCAGTCGGAGGAGGGAGACGTGTGTGTGGACGTGATGGACGCCATCATCAGCGGATTTGACGAGAACCTTGCATTCCAGGGCACGGCGTACTTTGGTCCAGATGCGTGCGAGGACATTGGCACGGGGGACTACTGCACGTGGGGCTGCCAGCGTCGCCTGGACCGCCTGGTTGACGCCGTCGGCTGCTGCCACCACTCCATCCGCACCTACCTCACGGAGATTGGCACTGCCGCTGCGGAAGTGGACGATGCATTTGCGCCTGTGGAGGCGGTCACCTCCGAGTGCGGCCACGATATTGGGCCCGCGTGCACCGTGTACAACGAGGATGTGGCTGCAGACGTTGTTCTGGTCGTACCATTCCCAAAATCGTTTGTGCGCGCGCACAAAGATGTGCTTGCACTTGAGCTTGTGTCTGTCCTTGGACGCCCCGCAGACTCGTTCAAGATCACCCGCATCTCAGACGGCACTCAAGGTTCACAAACGGAAACGACGAGCAACGTTCACATTGAGCTTGTCTTTGAAAGTGCAACCCGCCGCGACCAGGTGTGTGTGTGTGTGTTGTGTGTGTGTGTGTGTGTGTGTGTGTTTGTTTGTCCATGTATGTGTACGCGTGTGTATGCGCGTGTGTATGCGTGTGCTATGCTGCTGCCCTGCTGCCTGTCTCCTCTCTGTGCATGCACGCTTCATGGCCCAGATCACCTGTCATCTCACACTATCACGTTGTGTCCTGGTGTTGGGTGCGCTGCCACTGTGGCCGTAGGTTGTGTCGAGCGTGGCGGCGGATGCTGCTCGGGGATCGCTTGCATTCCTCACGCTGCCGTCCCTCCACTACAACCAGACCCTTGGCCTGGGTGAGTGAGCAAGACAAACAACTCCGCATGAGCGAAACAATATGTGTGCTTGCAGAGAGCCTGAGCAAGGAGGAGCAAGTGTAAGTGTGACATGGTTGTGTTTTGAATGTGAACGCCTGTTTTGTGGTGTCGCTTCCATCCTTCCTTTGTGGTGATGTGACCTCATGTGTGAGCGTGGACTTTGACATCTTCTACTGCTTGTGTCGTTGCTGTTGACACGACCCAACCTTCTTCGTCACACCACCACGACATTGAAGCACTGACACACGGACAACAAGTCACAACAAAGCACGTTGTTGCGACAGCATCGCTTGTATGGTCGGTTTAGTGGAGAGGGAAAACACCAGCTGCGCGCAAACGCAAGCCACAAACGAGAGAAATGGAGAGGAAGCAGCAGTGCGTAATGCATGCAGGCAACAGAACAACAGACAGCACAAACATGACGAAAGCGGACAGAGACAAGTCAAGGGGGGGGGGGGTGCAGGATCAAGTCACAAGGCATGGATGGATTGACGGTTTGTTTGGTGCTCGTTTGCTTTGCTTGCTTGCAGGCACCGCAAGTTGACGGCAGAGAGGACTGGCTGCTGCTCACTGGCCTGTGTAGCATGAAACCGTGCAGCGGGAACAGGACAAGACAGGATGAGTCCGCATGCCAGGGCGTGAAAACGGCACTGCAACACAGGCAGACGCACAAAAACCACAAGACACACACAACACACAGCAGACAAGCGTGCGTGCGGTGTGCCGTGTGCGTGCGTGAGTGGTGTGTGATGTGTGGTGTGCAACGTGACGTACGGTCGTCGAGTGGCGGCGGGGCGGGGCGGTCGTCGTGGCGCGGGGGAGGGGGGCTGCGCTCGCGGCTGCGCTCACGAGGAGGCGGCGGCATGTCGCGAGGCCCATCCCGCCTGTCGTCGCGCCTGTAGTCGTCGCGGCGGTAGTCGTCGCGCCTGTAGTCGTCACGCCTGTAGTCGTCACGGCGGTAGTCATCGCGCCGATAGTCATCCCTGCGGTAATCGTCCCGACGATAATCATCGCGCCTGTAGTCGTCCCGACGGTAGTCATCGCGACGATAGTCATCGCGATAGTAGTCGTCGCGACGCGGGCGGCGCGGGCTGGCAACATCAGTGTGGCAGGAGGGGCGGGGGAATGGCAAGGTCAGCTTGGGGGTTCAATGCCAGGCAGTAACACACAGCAACACATGCAGCCCCTCACGAGCCACACTCACGGGGGTGCGCGGCGGGAGTACTTGGCCAGTTGGCAGTACACCTCCTTGCCGTTCAGCTGTTGTCTGCAAGGCATGAACAAATCGCGTGCACACACCGGTGACCGTTCACGGTGAAATCGGTGATGACCCAACCCAGCTCAGAACAAACAACCACACACAAGCGATGCATCACGCGCAGCCTGATGAATGCTAATGACCACACACACGACCGCACACGCACACCCAGTAGTAGAGGGACGGACAGTGGGTGTGCTTCCATCTCTGCCTCTCTCTCTCTCTCTCTCTTCACACACACACACACACACACACGCACACACGCACACGCACACACACACACACACCCGTCCATGTGCTTGATGGCGTCTTCGGCGTCGCGCTCGTTGATGAAGCGCACAAAGGCGTAGCCGCGTGGGTCCATGGTGTCGCGGTATCTGCCGAGCGAATGTGCGCGTTGCCGCGATGGAGGGAGGATGATGATGATGATGATCGTGCGGGGTATTCAGGACGGGGACAGAGATGACAGGTGTTGGATGATGGGTGATGCGAGTGGGCAGCAGCGGCAGCAGCATCAGCAGCAGCATCAGCAGCAGCGGCAGCGCAGGGTGGTATCAACGGCACAGGATCAACAGCGACTGCTGGGAGGCCCGAGGCAGCATCAAAATGATGGCGGGGCAGGCGCCACAGTAAACAGTGGGGGAAGGGGAGGGGAAAGAGGGAAAGCGACAAGGCTAGCGTGCGAAGGAGCGGGTGAAGGGAAGCGTGTAGCATCCCTTCCCTTCCCTCCGTTTTGTGGTGTTGCAGTGGTTGGCTGGAAGGGTGAGTTCAATTCACCTGGGCATGTAAATGTCGCCAATCTCGCCTGATGTGGGGGGACGAAAAGGAGCACGCCATGCAAAAGAAGCGCGTGTGGATGCGCGCGTATGTGTGTGGTGTGGTGTGGTGTGGTGTGGTGTGGTGTGGTGTGGTGTATGTGTGTGTGTGTGAGTAAGATCCTTGTGCGTGTGTTTGGCATGCACGGCCACCACACCACATGATGCACAGTGAACAATTGACATCGAGATATATCGACAAAACCAACACATAACCGACAGTGAACTGCAAAGCTCATCCAACCAAGCACGCACCAAACTCTTTGAAGGCTTCGCGGAGATCTTCCTCGCGCGTGGATCGGTCGATGTTGTCGACCTTCACGCTGAAGAGGTTGGAGACGTCAGGGCGGCCACCACCAGACATGATGCTTGCTGTTGGATGGAAGAGACGGGTGAAGATGAAGGAGGGAGGAAGATGAGGAGAATGACGCGGTCGTATTGTGTGGTTGCACGCAGTTGAGATGGCAAGAGGACAAGTTGTGGAAGATTTGCAGCAATTTTCAGAACCCACGTTGTGTTTGGCGTGGACAAGAAGACAAGACGACGATGCGAGGCGGAGGCGCAACAGGCGCAGCCGCTGCGGCTGCGGCGAGATGGTCGTTGTTGCGGTGTGGAGGGACTGGAAGCAATAGCGTCAGGGTCAGTGCTGTGCAGAGGGGTGGGTTGGTTGCGAGAAGCAGCCAAATAAGAAGAGGTAGTGCCCGTGCACAACAACAGATATTTGCTGGATGCAGACGCTGGAGCAGCAACAGCACCTTGAGCAGCTCCATCAACACCACCGCCAACCAGAGCAGCAGCGGAAGCGGCGGCGTAAGGGCCAGCTGCTGGTGCTCGTTGATGCCCAAGGGCGGGAGCACCATGCGCCATGGTCGCCAGCAGGTTACTTTGCCACACACCAGCTTGCGTTATCTATCGCACACACAATCATCATCAGCAGCAGCAGCAACGGCTGGCGCCGCGCCATGGCTGCACTGGCATCGCCATGCACACGCTTCAGCGCCTCAACCACAGCAGCCACAAGCGCAACACCAGCACCGCAGGCGATACTCCTCCAACGGAGAGACACCGTCGGTAGCAGACACGCTGCCGTTATCAGACACGCCGATGGTGGCAGATGCGCATGCGAACACAACAGCACCGAGCACAGTAGCTGGCGCCGCGGACCAAGCAGCCACGCGGACCGCAAGCGCGGATGACTCGTGCACGGCACCTTCATCCACACTGCCCGTGTACAGCAAAGTCACGCAGCAGTTGCTGGGCATGCTGAGGCGAGTGTCCGAGCAAGAGGAGAACGCGCCGCAGGGCAAGAAGGCCACCAAGCCTGGTCTCATTGAGCAGCTGGTGGAAGAGAAGCGCTGTGTCTCTCAGGTGCAGGAGTACTTGGCCATGTTTGAAGTGCACGTGCAGAACGGCAACATCAACTTGGCAGAGGAGATCCTGTACAACGAAGACCTGCGGCTGCCAATCACCACGGACAAGTTCAACATCCTCCTCAAACACTGCGCCAAACACGTGCGTGCTGTGTGTGTTGTGTGTTGTGTATGTGTGTTTGGTGTGTGTTGTGTATGTGTGTTTGGTGTGTGTTGTGTGTGTGTGTGGATGATGCGCACGTGTGTCTTACGTCTTACACGAATTTCTTTTGGACGCTCACACGTGGGCACGCACACATAACGCACACACATGCACACACTTCCAGACGTATGATCTTCGTTGCGAGAGCATTTTCAACCACATGCTGCACATGAACGTCCCGCCAGATGCAACCACATATGCCCTGCTCATCCTTGCCATCAGGTTGCGTCCTCGTGTGTGTGTGTGTGCGTGTGTGTGTGTGTGTGTGTGTGTGTGTGTGTGTGTGTGTGTGTGTGTGTGTGTGTGTGTGTGTGTGTATGTGTGTGTGTGCCGTATATGCGTGTATGCGGCCTGGCGGTTTGTTTGTGTACAAGCCTGTGAATGAAAGCGTAGCTGACGTCAACTCACACATGTACGCCTCGCGTTAACTGCGTTTGTTCCTCCTGATTGTCCCTCCAAACACGCTCTTCTCCGCCTTTCATCGCGCGCACACGTTCAGACGCCACGACAAGCCAGATGCCATCCGCCACATCCTACAGCTTGCAGCTGACATGGGGTTTTCTCATCACGATATGCTGCGCGCACCGCTCTTCGCCACAGACATCAACTTGCTCGACCTCTTCAAGAAGGTGTGTGTGTATGTGTGTGTGTCTATGTGTGTGTGTGTGTGTTTGTCTATGTGTGTGTGTGTGTTTGTCTATGTGTGTATGTGTGTGTGCGTCTGTGAGTGTATGTGTTGAGAAACAGAGAGAGAGAGAGAGAGAGAGCATATACATGCATTTTATGCTTGTGTGTGTCCAATGTCTCAACCCACACACGTTCACACACAACGATACACCCTGGTGCAAACTCACATTCCACACCCCCTCCCCTTTATGTGCGTAGCAACTGCAGCGCGTCGGGCTGGCGGATGCGAGCCGGCCGCGACCGCACGTGGTGGACGTCGAGTTGTACGAGCAGCAGTGGAACCAGGAGGCATCACTCGGTGTATCCGTGAGTCACACACTACGCTGGTGGGGGTGGGGGTGGGGGTGGTGGTGGTGGTGGTGATGATGATGATGATGAATGGTTGTGGTGATCGATGAAGCAAAGACAATCGCTAACATAACGTTTGCTTGTGTATGTGTGTACGTGTTGTGTATGCGTACGTGTTGTGTATGCGTGTGTGTATGCGTGTGCGTACATGTTGTGTATGCGTGTGTGTGTGTGTCTGTGCAGCTGGATGCGATTCCCACGCGATCGACGCGCGAAGCGTTTGACGAGTTCATGGCGAAGCCAAACGTAGATTGTACGATCACACTGATGGTCGTGTCGAGAGTACCTTTGAATTGAGGAGGGAAGGTTGCCTGACAGAGCGTTTGTGTGTGCATGCGTGTGCGCATGCGTATGTGCGTGGTGACGGTTCATTGCGGCACGCGCAAGCGATCAGCCTCAGCCTTTGCGTCACCACACAGACCTGCACACCTACATCACGCTATACTCACTCACACACACTCACACACTCACACACACAACACGCACACGCACGCACGCACGCACTGTGCTGCTGCCTGATCACCAGCGGAGACGAACATGTCTGCGTATCACATCTGGATCGACGACATTGCAGCCGCCATCGACCACCAGCGCGAGATCATGGTCTCGTCCCCTAAACAAGGTGCCCCGCACACGCGCGCGCGAAGGGCTGCCCGTTTGCGTGTGTGTGCGTGTGTGTGTGTGTGTGTGTGTGTGCGTGTGTGTGTGTGTGCGTGTGTGTGTGTGTGTATGTGCGTGTGTGTGTGTGCGTGTGTGTGTGTGTGTATGTGCGTGTGTGTGTGTGTGTGTGCGTGCGTGTGTGTGTGCAGAAGAATGCTCACAAACACCAAAACCACCACCGTGATCACCACTGCCACAGTGGATGCTGAGCTGGCGTGGAAGATTCTGTACAACAGCTTCGTCGACTCCCGCGCCATCGCTACTGCCGCCCTCTCAGTCGTGAGTCGTGATCGTGTGATCGTGTGTGTGTGTGTGTGTGTGTGTGTTGAGTTGTGTGTGCGGATGTGCAAGAATGCGGGACTACTGGTCCGTGGCACTGCTGCACCCACTTGAGCTCACCCATGCATTCAATCCCTCGTTTGTTTTCGTCAGTTTGAGCACCAGACCGCGGCCAACCCGTACGGCTGCAAGGTGAGCAATGATGATGATGATGATGATGATGATGATGATGATGATGATGATGATGATGATGATGATGATGATGATGATGATGATGATGATGATGATGATGATGATACAAATGGTGGTGGTGGTGGTGGTGGTGGTGATCAAAGACAATACCATCCATCTGATCTGTGTGCTTGTATGTCTTGTTCGTGACTGCACCACCACAGCCGCTGACTTACCTTCATTGATTGTCTCCCTCCGTTGCCAGATGAACTCGATGGTGATGAGTATTGGCCGCGCTGTGTACCGCACATTCGCCGTCGCCCTGGCCCGCGAAGCTGGCCCCTCCGACCTGGTGCGGTTGGCGGTGATGTTGATGATGATTCTGATGATTATGACGATGATAATGGTCGTGATGGTGGTGGTCGTGGTGCAGTGTGGTGCAGTGCGACTTGTTTCTTTTCAGTTCTGCCAACTTGTCTTCCATCCATCCATCCATCCATTCATCCATCCACTCATTCAAACCCACCACTGCCACCACCGCCACCGCCTCTGCTTCTGCCTTTTGGTCGTCAGGAGCGAACGGTGTACGCCCGCTATCACCAGATAATGTCGGACAGAGAGCAGATGAAGAAACACAGCCCGTCAAAGCTCTGGCGCCAGCTCATGAAGGAGTGAGTTGGTGGAAGAGATAGTGCGTGTGCATGTGGGTGTGTTGGTTGGTGTGTTAGTTGTGTGCGTGCGTGAGTACGTGTGCGTGTGTGTGTAGGCATGTAAGTAGTGGGGGAATATGTGCTTGTTGCGTGGTTGCATATCAATGGCCATCGCTCACCACGCCTTGTTACGTTGCCATTGTACACATCAGATACTCGATTGAGTCGGGTGTCTCTGTTCCCAACGAGGACTCGGGTCTCGCCTTCTGGACACCGCGGGTAATGTGCACTTGTGTGTGTGTCTGTGTCTGTGTGTGTGTGTCTGTGTGTGTGTCTTTGTGTGTGTTTACACCTGTGTGTGTGTACACCTGTGTGTGTGTACACCTGTGTGTGTGTGATGCAGTGCTGAGCATGTTCGTTCCATCTGATAACACATTCCCGCTGTCCATTCACAAGCTGCTTGCATGCACGTGGTGTTTGCAGATGCTGGGTGCTGTTGGTGGCGAAATGATCGACCTGGTCCTGCGAAAGGCAACACTGTCTGCCATCACAGGGTGAGTCTTCCTGGCACAACCAATTTCGTATACCCCGCATGGCCCACACCCAATGTACAGACCACTCGATCAGCCAGACGCAACCCTCTCATTGCCTTTGTTGCTTGCATGCAGGCATACCTGTGTTCGCCCATGACTTACACTGCTCCTGCTGCATTCTGTTTTTGTGTTGACAGGAGAGCCGAAGACAAGGAACTGCCCGCGTTTTATCACACGTATGAATTTGAGGGAACAAAACGTTTTGGTTTCATCCGCACCCACGACACCGTCCAAGATTACTCGTACAACTTTGTCGCCACCAACGCCCAGCTCGGAAAGGTGCTGTGCTCGCTCTCGTGTGTGTGTGTGTGTGTGTGTGTGTGTGCGTGTGTGTGTGTGTGTGCGTGTGTGCGTGTGCGTGTGCGTGTGTGTGTGTATGTGTGTGTGTGTGTGTGTGTGTACACGTCTGTGTGTGCGTGTGCGTGTGTGTGCATACATGAGCACAGCACAGTGTATGGGTGTGTTTGTACGTGCGTATCTCTTGTATCTTTTCGTAAGCAGCACTTTTTCATGCCTGACACCACCACCGACACATGTTCCGCCGCCACATTTCTGCATCACCAGAATGTGTTTCGGCGGTCGATTGACGCCGTGAACCTGCCGATGTTGGTCCTGCCAAAGCCCTGGACGGGCGTGCGCACGGGTGCCAGCCTCGTCTCCCCAGGTGTGGCGTGATGGTTTGGTGGTGTGGTGGTTTGGTGGCGCGGTGGTCGTGGTGGTTGCGGTGGTCGTGGTGTGAGCGTCGTGTGATGATGATGATGATGATGTGGTTTGTCCTTGATGACTGCGAAGCCATGTGTTGAGGTGTTTCTCCTGCGAGCACACTCACCCACCCTTCATCTCGTCAACTGCGCGCACACGTGTGTATTTGTGTATTTGTGTGTCTGTGTGTGTATTTGTGTGTGTTTGTGTGTGTGTGTGCTTCAGTGACGATCATGCGCACGTTTGATTCGCACTTCCACCACTACGCGCTGCTTGCGGAGACGACCCACCTGCTCGACGATATGTTTGATGCCCTCACCTACCTCTCCTCCATGGCATGGCGTGTCAACACAAAGGTGATGAGCACGTGCAAATTGCGTTTGTGTTGTGAGACGCGTCTTGTTTGTTCCCCGTTGTGTAATCTCCGCTTCTCCCTCACATCTCGTCGCTGTATCCTCTGAACCTGTATGCGTACGTGCGTGCGTGTGTGTCTGTGTGATGTGTGCTGTACGTGTGTCTGTGTGTCTGTGTGATGTACGTGTGTGTCTGTGTGATGTGTGTTTAAACTCAGGTGTTTGATGTGGTGCGCGCCGCTTTTGAGGCGGAAGTTGGCGTTGAAGAGCTCGCGATTGCACCGCACATCATTCAGCCGCCGCCAGTGCCAGCAAGGACGGCAGAGTACGTGTGGACATGACTGCGTGTGTGTGTGTGTGTGTGTGTGTGGACATGAGTGTGTGTGTGGACATGAGTGTGTGTGTGTGGACATGAATGTGTGTGTTTAGGTGGACGTGGATGTGGAAGGTCGTGTGAGTGCTTGCAGATGCTCCTGCGAGTGATGCAATCGTTTCATTTGACGCGAGTACGCGCACGAGCACTCACCATGGCACGCTGTGCGTGGCATGACAGCATGTCTGCGGAAGACAAAGCCAAGTACCAGCGCCAAGTCATGGAGCATCGAAAGCAGAGCTCGGAAGCGTATTCCCAACGCACCACTCTCCACCTCAAGCTCATGGTCGCACAGGCGGTGCGTACACGGGCTGCGTGTTTTATGTCTGTGTGTATGTGCATGTCTGCGTGTGTGTGCGTGTGTGTGCGTGTGTGCGTGTGTGTGTGTGTGTGTGTGTGCTTGTATATTTGTTGAATGCCTGTATGTCTGTGTTTTATGTCTGTGTGAATGCGCATGTCTGCATGTGCGTGAGCTGTCCTCATCGCCATCCTCGCACCTCGCTCACCTCCGTGCCCACACTGCAATCCAAACTCACCACTGCAATCCACACTCACCACTGCAATCCAAACTCACCATACAACAGCTGCGGGACCAGGACTTTTACCTCCCGCACAACCTTGACTTCCGTGGGCGCGCGTACACCATCGCTCCGTACCTGACACACATTGGTGACGACCTTTCCCGCGGCCTCCTTGTGTTTGCCGAGAAGAAGCCGCTGGGGAAGAACGGCCTGCGCTGGCTGAAGATCCATCTTGCAAACGTCTACGGCAATGACAAGTGAGCACTTGGTGACAGTGGTGATGGGGTGGTGGTGATGACAGTGGTGGAGGTAACAGTGTGGTGTGAATGGTGATGGAAGTGATCCTCTTCCTCCTCCTTGCTCTCCTCATCGTCATCATTGTGATGTTGCACCCCGCCTTCACGTGGATTGCCGATGTGATGCTCGCTCGCACCACCTGTCTCTCTCTCTCCCACCACATTCCCTCCACCAATCTCACATCCCACATCTTCCGCTGCGTGCGTGTATTCTCAGGTGCTCATTGGACGACCGCGAGAAGTTTGCTGAAGACAACATGCACCACGTCGAAGAGACTGTTCGCAATCCCCTCCGCTTCCTCGAGGTTTGACAGGCGGTGACCTCAAGATGCATGTGTGTGTGTGTGTGTGCGTGTGTGTGCTGGCTTGTAACTCGGGTTGGTGTCGTTGCTTTGGGTTGAATGTAGTTCGTTCCAGCACATAAATGCACACACACGCACGCACACAAGCGAACACGTGTCGCTGCCTTGTTCACTCATTTCCGCACAAACACATACACGTACCGCCTTTCCCCTTCCTCCTGTCTGCGTTAACGCCAAATCAGGACGGGGAGCCCATGTGGTGGCTCCAAGGCGACAACCCCTGGCAGGTTCTGGCTGTGTGTAACGAGCTACATGACGCAATGTGTGCCCCAAACCCGGAGGAATTCGAGTCCGGTTTTCCTGTCCACCAGGATGGCACGTGCAACGGCCTGCAGCACTACGCAGCGCTTGGACGCGACGTGGAAGGTGCGCGACACGTGAATCTCGTGCGCGTTCCGGAAGACGACCGCCCGCAGGACGTGTACAGCGCCGTTGCTCGCACGATCGACACGCACTTGCAGCGCCACGCACAGGGCGACTTCTCATCCACGTCGAAGCTGCCCGTATCACACGAGGTGGCGCAGGAGCTTGCGTCGCTGCTGGTGGCACAAGGCCCCATGAAACGCAAGATTGTCAAGCAGACGGTGATGACGAACGTGTACGGCGTGACGTTCGTCGGCGGGCGGGAGCAGATAGGGCGCCAGCTGAAGGCTGCCAAGGTGGTGCCGCCTGAGAAGGTGTATGCGACGGCGTCATATCTGACGGCGCTCGTGTTCCTGAGTCTGGGCGAGATCTTTGAGAAGGCTCAGCTGATCCAGCAGTGGCTGTCCCAGCAGGCGAAGAAGATTGCCGCGTCAGGCGAGCCGGTGGCGTGGGTTACCCCCATTGGCATGCCCGTCGTGCAGCCGTACCACAACGCCATCAAGTCCACGGTGCGTCGTGGTGGGATGCTGTTGTCGTGGGAACATGTTGTCGTGTGGTTGTATTTTACTGTGGTTGTAGGATGATGTAGTTGTGGTTTGATTGTGGTTTGATTGTGGTTTGATTGTGGTTGTGCTGTGGTGTTGTCAATACTCCCGCCATCTGTTGCACACGACGGTACTCTGCTTACGCTAAACGCACGTGTCTGCGACCACTTCCCGTTTGCAGTTTTCAACAAACCTGCAGACCATCTGGCTTGTGGAGACTGGCAATCCGTCACAGTTGCCGGCGGTTGGCAAGCAGGGGTCAGCGTTCCCACCAAACTTTGTCCACTCGCTCGACTCAACGCACATGATGATGACCGCCAACGCGTGTCGCAAGGACGGAGTTGCCTTTGCCAGCGTCCACGACAGTTACTGGACCCATGCCGCGTACGTATCGTGTTGTTGGTTGTTCTGACTGTGGAGGAAGTGCTTTGAAGAGGGCCGCGCGCGCGCGTGTGTGTGTATGTATGTATGTGTGTTTGTGTATGTGTGTGCAGGTTATGCGACCATGTACGCATTTCTGTGTGCATTTGCATGCGCGCAGAACATCACAGTCTCATCACATACATGCACAAACAACGACACATCCACACACACACACACATGCACGTTTGCATTCACTCTATCACACACACATACACTTGCATTCATTCTCTCTCTCTCGTACACATCTACACATCACATCACCTCCTCTCTTACGTCTCCGTTCGTAGGACGGTGGATCAAATGAGCAGACACACGCGCGAGCAGTTTGTCAACATTCACTCGCGTCCGCTGTTGAAGGATTTGCATTCATTCTTCAGGCTGCAGTATGAGGGTCGCAAGTACGTGCGCCCGCGTGGGAACGACGAGACGACGGTTGAAATCGACCCGTGCCCGGAGCAGGGCGAATTCGACATCAACGAGGTGTGTTGCGTTGCGTTGTGTTGTGCTGTGTTGTGCTGTGTTGTGTTGTGTTGTGTTTGTTGTGTTGCTGATGCTCCGGCCTCTTGTTGGCTCGCGATTGCTCATCTTCACGCAATCACTGCGCATGCGTTCAGGTACTGAATTCCAAGTATTTCTTCAGCTGAGGAGAAGAGATAACACCAGACACGTGAACAGGCAAATCGACTGAACAGCTGTGCCAATGAAGTACGGCATCAGTAAACAGATAACCAACGCGTGTGCCAAAACCCTCACATGAGCATGTATATGTGTGTGTGGAGTGAGTAAGTGTGTACGTGAGTGTGTGTGGAGTGAGTAAGTGTGTATGTGTGTGTGTGTATGTGAGTGTGTGTTTGTGTATGTGTAAGCGAGCGCACGTGTGCCTTGCGTGTCAGTGCTGCTACATGGGAGGGAGAGGAGTGGCGTTGGCGAAGGCGGCGTTACGAAGAACGGAGCGGGGAAGAGCAGGCCAAGTTGGGGTGATGGTTTCCGTCTGTGGTGGTAATGATGCTGGAACAGCTTGCTCGCTTGTACACTGCTGTTCAACTTCCACCTCTTCCTGCTGTTGTTGCGCTTTGTTCATCACACGTTGCACTTCACTTGCCACTGGCTTAACACCAGCCTCCCATCGCTGCTGTTGCTGCTGTTGCTGCTGCCACTTCCTCGTCTCTGCTTCCTCACGGGCGAGTCGTTCCAGCTGCTGCTGCTGCTGCTGTTCCTGTTCTTCTTTTGCCCGTCGCCTCTCCTCCTCCTCTTCTTCCTGCTGTTTTCTTCGCTGCTCTTCTGCTTCCACCCGAAGCGCTGCAAGTGTGTGTGTGTGTGTGTGTGTGTGTGTGTGTGTGTGTGTGTGTGTGTGTGTGTGTGTGTGTGTGTGTGTGTGTGTGTGTGTGTGATCACACGTGTGCGCGCGTGCATGAGGGGACACGAAGAAAAACCAACAAGGAAACAAACGCAAAACAAAAGCATGGGAATCAATGTCCACGTATCCCCTCGGTCGTTCCCATGGATGCCAGCACCCCTCGTGCATCGCTGACCTGCTGCGAGGCGGCGTGCAAGAAAGCCGCGAACTACACATTGCATCACAACGGCGCTCTGCTTCAGCACTTGATGCAATACTAACAAGGTGATTGTGGGCAGATGCGTGTGGGTGGGTGTTTTGTTGTATGCATGCGTGCATGCGTGCGTGCGCGCGTGTGTGATGGTGAGTAGAGTGAGAGACGTGAGAACAGTAGAACGGGCATGTAGACGTGCAACAGCAGCAGCAATACACATACGTGTGTTGAGCTGGATGATGTGGTTGTCCTTGAGAAACAGGATCGTGTTCCCAAACAGCGGTCGCTCGCTCTCGTCCATATCATTCAGCTGCAGCAACGTTGGCAGTGCACATTGCACCACATCCTTGGCGTGCGTTGCACTGGGCACGTTGTGGCAAAGGGTCAGCGATGCATCACAATGTGAATGGAAGAGGTGTGAATAGAGATGACTAGTGCCCTTTCGCCATCATACTACCAAATCACAACAACAACAACAACAACAACAACAACAACAACAACAACAACAACAACAACAACAACAACAACAACAACTTAAACAACAACAACTTAAACAACAACAACTTAAACAACAACAACTTAAACAACAACAACAACTTAAATAACGACAACAACAACGACTTAAACAACAACAACAACTTAAATAACGACAACAACAACGACTTAAACAACAACGACTTAAACAACAACAACTTAAACAACAACAACTTAAACAACAACAAACAAACAAACAAATATACAACAAACACGCACATGTACACATGTGCTCATGTACCTGCTTGCGGCTGCCGCCAGCAGCGGTTTGTATTTGGCGATGAACTCGTCGTAGCGGATGTGGACGGGACGTCCGGCCGCAAACACACGCAAACTGTCGACAATACCGCCAGCTCGGAGCTGTTGCCGCACCTGTGGTTGTCGTTGGTGATGGCAGTGGTGACGGTGGCAGTGACAGCAAAGATGAGGAGGAGACGCTTTGAATTTGGATGTATGTGTGTGCGTGTGTGGAGTGTGCGTGCGTGTGTGGAGTGCAAGGTGACATATTCAGGTATTCGGGCAGAGACACATGCGTCATTCTTCACGCGATGCATTACGATACGCACCACGTTGTCGTCAAAGTGAAGCTGAGTTTCGGTACTGTTTGATGCGAGACAACGAATGTAGTGCACCCGGCAAGCGCACAGCCGTCGAAACAGCTGAATGTGCATCGTCGTGGTGCGGTTGTGGTCGTGGTAGTTGTGGGAGTTGTTTTGTGTGTGCATTTCAAGGTGCGCGTTTGCATGTGAGTAGGTGATGCACTTGCATGTGGCTGAATGCACTTGTGTGCACAAGCCCATGCTATGAGAAGCAAGCACCACTGGAGCAACATGCAAATGTGCTATTCATGGCAAACACGCACCGCGTTGATGTCGGACACAAACTGGGCGGTGATGGTGGCGTGCTTTGATCGCGGTGTTGTTGACGACGACGATGTTGAGGCGGTGGAGGGTGTCCCGGATGATGTTGTTGCTGACGTCGATGATGTTGTTGCTGATGTCGATGGTGATGGTTCACACCATGCATCCCGGAAGAGGGCAACCTCTGCCTCTGTGCACAGCGCACGAAACACTGAATACACACCAGTGCAGTCGTCGTGGACGCAAAGTGAGAGAATACTACAATGCAGCCCCAACACTCATCCCATGGCTCATAAAAGGTACAGCACACGCAAGCACGTGCGTAAACACAAGACAGGCGCACGTGTGCACATGCGTGTGTGTGTGCATGCGTATCACAGTCGGGTGCACCTGCTTCATTGACGTCCTTGTTCTGTGTGGGCATATCGTCAGCAGAGTACGTGACAGCGCCCGCGTAGTGCTTGATCACAAATGTTCCCGGCTGTCGTGCCGTTGGCCCAACAAACCGATCTGAACCAAAGGGGGTGATGCGGGTGGGGGGATGTGAGTGAACATGTGTATGGACGTGTGTTTGGACACGTGAGTGAACATGAGAGAGCGTGTGTGAGTACATTTCTGTGTTTATGAGTGAAAGAAGAAAGCAACTCAAGTGGCAACTCAAACAGTCAGAACCGAAGCGTTCACCATCACGAGTGACACATCATGTCTCGCATTGCAACACCCTTCATTCTCGCTCATCATCAGCGGCACCTTTGAATTTGGCGGCGAGAACATGGTCGCACCGCTGCGCGAATGAAATCTGACTCGACTGCGACTTGCGCCGCTTGAGCCTGCAACCAAGAAAACAGTACACACCACCATTCGCATGCAAATGTATGTTGTGTGTGTGTGCGCGTATAAACATTGTGTGTCGTGACATCGTTAAGGCATGATCGTGGTGCCAAATGCGCTGTGTCACAGGGGGTTAGAATCCTCTGCTTCAATATGTATGAGGAATACCAACGTCTCGCTGTCACATGATTTCTTTTTTGCACCTGCAAGCCTCATCGAGTAGCCGGAAGATGGAGTGCGAGTGCTGTGACAGCAGCTGCACACATGCGTCGCTCGTGGGAGAAAGCAGCAGCTGCGAATCGAGCAGCCCCTCGGTCTTGTACACACGCAATTCCGCCTACAGACACGTTGCACGTGTGGTGTGTGCGTGCGTGCGTGTGTGTTTGTATGTAAGTGTGCGCGCGTATGGGAGTGAGCAACTGTGTGTTAAGGGGCATGAAATGAACATCTGAATAACCAAAAAAAAAAAAAAAAAAAAAAACAAGCCGTGCATGGTCGCAGTCACCAACGGTACATTCAAGAACACGCACAAACGCATGCGTGCCTGACATCGATCATGTGCTCCACGAAATGGCGTTGAAGGCGCTCGTTGACAAAGTTGATGCACAGCTGCTCGAGCGCGTTGGTCCGCAGCGCCTCAAACCCAAAGATGTCAAGGAGCCCTTGACCGGTCGTGATGGTTATGGTGATGATGGTGGTGATGTTCGTGGTCGTGTTGACGGCAGCAGCAGCAGCAGCAGCAACAATGATGGCAGCAACGATGGTGAGTGCGTGAACAAGTGTTTGTCGCCACAATGACGGTGGGTGAGCGGAAAGCAAACGACGAGAAAAGGGGCATGGATGTTAGTGTACAGGAAAGATCACTCGTGTGGAACAAACACAGGCCTTGCCAACATGTGTGTGCCTGCACGTATACACCCACTCAGTGCGTGAGAGATTCGTTTCTCACCGATGGTGGATTGTGACTGCTCTTGGTGCTGCTTGGATGCCAGTGTCACCGTTGCGGAGAGGGTGTCATTGATGCTGCGAACAACACACGCAAAGATGCGCTTGTAGAGGAAGCGAGCAAGGGCGGCGGTTGTGGTTGCAACAGCATCCACGCTTCGTGGTTTGTGCACACACTCGCGCCCGCACTGCAGCCGGTCGTACTTTAGATGCGCAAACAGCTGTGACAGGAAGGCAGGTCGTGATGTGTTGCGGGGTGGGGTGGGGTGATGTGGTGTGGTGTTGTATGACGGGTGTGTGTGTGTGTGTGTGTGTGTGTGTGTGTGTGTGTGTGTGTGTGTGTGTGTGTGTGTGTGTGTGTGTGTGTGTGAGTACGTGTGTGAACATGAGCACGCGTGCATGTAAATCCACATATGCCCGTGTGAGTCATATGTGGACGCATTGCGCTTTGACAGTACTCCAAAACCACAAGCAAGAGCACACAATGCGACGAGCACAAACCGTGTCAGCGTCTGCGTCAAGCAGTTGCGCCACATGAACCAGTGATGGCACAGGCGATGAAGACGTGACGACCAACGCAGGGTCGACTGTCCCCAACGCCACGACGGCGCACACGCCCTATTGATGTGTTGGGAGATGTGATGGGCGGGCGTAATTGCGAGTTGTGGAACGCGTGTTGAGAGCATTTGGGAGTGCAAGGTGCCACGCTTGTCTGCATGTCTGCTTGCTTACAACTGCGTGAACGTTGATCCTTTGTGTGTGTGTGTGTGTGTGTGTGTGTGTGTGTGTCTGTGTGTGCATTAGGTACACACCTGCAGAATGGCGGTTTGTTGCTCCTGGGAGAGCGACGCCTTTGCCATGCCGCAAACAACAGATGCAAGCGCGTGCGTGTGTGTCTGTGCGTGGTCGTGGTGTTTTGCTGGGCTGCCAATGTCCTTGCGTTGCGGCATGAAGCGCGATTGTGCAAACAGACTGCAGGGGGTGTGGCGTGATGTGGCGTGGTTGCAGATGTGACGAGAGAGTAGGTGTGATGCATGTGTGTATGGTGAGTGTGTGTGTGTGTGTGTACGTGTGTACGTGTGTGTGTGTGTGTACGTTGCACGTTCTTAGGAGCATGAGTGGGAGATCGCATGCACTCTTTCGCGCGAGCACACACACACAAACACAACAAAAAACAACACACACACACACACAAGCAAACAAGCAAGCAAGCGAACAAGCAAACAAGCAACAAGCACATACTCCTTTGGCATGCCCAGGTGTTCGTGTGCGTAGTTGTCTTCGTCCATGTAGTGGAAGATGTGAAAGTTTCGCTCGCCGGCTTGCTGCGCCGTCACACGCGACGCCTCGAGCAGGTAAGTCTGGTGCCCGTGGCGAGGGGTGGGTGTTGGTGAGGGTAGAGTGGGTGTGATGGTGGGTTTAGAATGAGAGGGGTGAGAGCACTGTGCGTACCCACACGCGTGCACATGTGAACGCGAATACTGACAGACAAGCGCACAAAACCAACACCACCATGCCCAAAGAGGTGTGTTGTTGTGTTACCTTCATGGTTGCGGATGTGAGCGAGCTCTGTTTGATGGCGCGCAGAATGTAACGCGGTGACATGTGTGTATGCGTGTGTGAATGACTGAAATCGACTTACTTGCAGGCAACAGTGGCAGAGGACGCACCAACGAGCACTCTACCTGTGTGGAGAAATGAAGGTCCACAAACTTTCCAAAGCGACTTGAGTTGTGGTTGTTCACGGTTCTGTCATGTATGTGTGTGTGCGTGTTCGTGAGGGTGTAGTTTATGTGCGTGTTACAGGCAGGTATACAGAAAGAGAGGCAGACAGACAAACGAATAGACGAGGGTTCACACGCACACGGAGACACGCAGACATGCGCGCTGCTACTCGTGCACTGCATTTAGGGAACCCTTACCCGGCGTTACCAAACGCTTCAAGCAGAACACTCGAGGCCGCCAGCGCCTCAACCACAGGATGCTGTGAGTGAGTGTGTGTGTGTGTGTTGTGTTGTGTTGTGTTGTGTGTGTGTGAGTGTGTGTATGTATGTGTGTGTGAGTGTGTGTGTTGTGTTGTGTGTGTGCGTGTGTATGTGGTACATAAGTGGGAACGCGTTTCATTGTTGGTTTGAGAAAGGGAGTGGGAAAGTGCGAAAGTGGTGCAGACCTAACATAATATGCTGAGCGAGCACGTGCGCCATCAGCACTGACACTGCCGCCATTACCGCACTCACCGATGGGCTGCTGTGCAAGGATGATGGCGAGCTGCTGGTGTGCGTGAGGTAGTCCAGGATCAGGTTGGAACTGAACGTCTGCACGCAGTTGAAGAAATACACGTGGGAGCACATACGCAAAAATGAGCTTGGTGAGCCTGTGCTTTACACAGCAGGAGCATGGATGCACACAGCGCTTTGCTTGACCCTACCTTCCCGCATCTGTAACGCCCGCACACAAGCACACAAGCACGCACACACACACACACACACACACACGCATGCACAAGCACACACACGCACGCACACACACACGCACACGCACACACACACACACGCACACGCACACACACACACATACACACAAATACACACACGCAAACACCTTGCCGGCGCCGCTCTGGCCCGAGAGGACAATGACTTGAGATTGCGCAGTCTCCGGCAGCAGTTGCAGCGCACGCTGGGCAATGGTGTACACGTGTGGGACACACGCATCACCTACGCCAAGGAGCAAGGTATTGTGTAAGGAAAGCGTTTGGTGTACTGCGTTTCTCGTCGCACACGCGCAGGGCAATACATTCAAGAACAATACACACATTCGCGCACGCATATGCAAACCCACACACGCACACACACACGAAAAATTAGGCGCACAGAAGCACGTGTACCCACCTTTCTCTGCACAGAGTGCCTTGTAGGTGCTTGCGGGGATTGGGTTTTCATCCGTGAATGGATTGACGGCGATCAACGTTGGCCCTGGATCAAGGAAATGGTGGGCGCATGAATGAAGAGCCCCTTTAAGGGAGAGGCACGATAGACTCACGCTTCTAGTCACAGCCACATTGTACACGACGTGGCAATCACCGTCCAGGTGAGCGTGTCTCCATGTGTGCGTGCGTGTCTCCAGTTGGACATGTTTGACTACACAGTACCACACATGCACACATGCACTCACACACACACACACACTCACACTCACACACAATCATCCGCACCTGCGAGGCTGTACCAGACGCCGCGGTTGAACTTGTCCTTCAACTGCTCCACGACTGTCCAACAAGATCACCACAACAAGCAACAGCGCACAACATGAGCAGCTGCGAGTTTTGGCGCCAATGCCTGCCTCGAACATGACTCCAGATGAAGATGCGAGAAGCAAGGTAACATTCCATGTCCTGATACCTGTGTCCTCATCCAGGGGGACGACGCGAACGAGATCAACCTGGTCAGTGTCCAATTGCTGCGGCTGTGCTTGTGCCGCTCTCTTCACACCGCTGTGTGCTGTGGTGTGTTTCTTGCTTGGTGTTCGTGGCAGAGGCACAGGCTTCTTCCTTTTCGTCATCTTCTTCTTCACCTGCTTGTTCTGCTTCGCTTGCTTGACCCACTCCGCTGTGGACCCGACATCTTCCATAGTTGCCAGCGTTGGCTTCTTCGCCACTGCTGGTGCCTGTGCATTGGGCGTCGTGTTCTCCACAGATCTCAGCAGCAGTGTGCCGCTGTCAGCAACACCAGCACCATCATCATGGTCTCTGCTTCTGCTGTTTGGTGTCGTCATCGCTGTTGGTTACACTGCTTCGTCGTCGTGGGTTCGGAGTGTTTGAATTTTTGGCGGCGAAGATGGAATAGTAGTGGAAGATGTGACTGGAAATCGTCAGTCCATATGAGGCGGGAAAATACGAACGACGACAGAGCAGCAGCACCACGCGACCTCGCGCGGGCCGCTGCCAACAACAACAACAACAACAGCAACAGCGACAACAACGGCGACGACAACGACGACAATGACGCGAGAACCAGTAGAGGCAGAGGAAGCAGCGATGATGGTGCTGGCACTGGTGGTCAACGCACGGCCACACCGCACGACGAGCGTCGCGATGTGCATGTAAGGGTGCACGAATCACGTCGTGGGCGGCGTGGCCAGCGCAGGAGCAGGAGCAAGGAACGAAGGAGCAGTCGCAGTCGCAGAGGTCCCAGCCGCAGTCGCAGTCGCAGAGGTCCCAGCCGCAGTCGCAGTCGCAGCCGCAGTCGCAGTCGCAGCCCCAGACGCAGCCGCAGGCACTTTGCGCGGTTGCATCGGCAGCGAAGTCGCTCTCCAGGCATTCATCGTGGTGGAGAGGATCTCAGAGACCTGCTTCGCTGGCAGCGGCAGAAGCAGCAGCAGCAGCAGCAGCAACAGCACGATGAAGGAGAAGGAGGCCGCCGTCGCGACGGCGGCAGAAACGACAGAAGCAAAGATGACAGCGACCTTCGCTCGTTCTTGAGCTCCTCAAGACAGGGGCGCCCCCGCATACCGTTGCTGGAAACCCCACGCCAGCAAGAGCGCCAGGTCGGCGAAAGCCCCGCGGCAGAGGCGCGACGACGACTGCATCAGCAACGCCTGGCAATGAGAGCATCTGACCCGTACGACAGCGAAGACGATGGCGACCTGCTCTCGCCCAAGAATGCGTCCCGCGTTCGCGCTTACCGTGCACGCGTAATGCAGGCGCAAATGCAAGAAGAACAACAAGCCAGTGCGATGCTGCAGATGCAACCACAATCCATGCTGGATCGCCTGCAACCACGCATGCAGCCCGACACCCAACACCAACACCAGCAGCAGCACCACCACCACCAGCACCACCACGACGACGGCGACGACGACGACCACCACCACCACGACCACGACACGGCTCTAATAGTGAGCAGTGGTGTGCGCGACACATCGAGCGCTGACCAGACAAAGGCAAAGATTGGCGGTGGCAGTGTTGACGACAATCCATCAGACTGGGTGCAGGAGCAGACCCCGGACGGGCAGCCGTGTTGGCGACACGTGCGCACGCTGGAGATGAGCTGGTCCAAACCCTTGAGCTGGCGTGCGCTGCGGTCGGCACCGCCAGTGGTGTGGCGCAAGGAGCTCAACGAGCACGGCCTGGCCGTGTTTGTGCACGCGCACACGGGGGAGGTGATAGTGCCAACGCGCGCACAAACGCGCCACTCTGAGAAGCACCGTAAGGACACGGCCATCCTCGCTGACGCGGGCACGACGCGTCGCATCGACGCCTCCGAGACGGCAACGGGCCGGCAGCTGCTGCAGTTTTCGCGCCAGGAGCTCTCGCGGCGACGGGGGCATCTTGGCTCCACGCGCTCGCTGTTTGACCGGCAGAAGTACTACCGCGAGTTTTACGTGCGGCGGCGTGCTGATGGCGGTGGTGAGATTCGATGGCGCGTGAAGGCCGGCAACCCCATTGTCGCCACCATCGCCCCACGGCACATGCGCATCTACGAGGACAACCCGCACATGCACCAGGTGTTTGCCAACAAGCGGGAGCTGGTCATCACGGGGCGTGAGCTGCGTGATGATGACCGCATTGCAAGCAAAGACTTTGTACCGCGGTCGCCATATCTGCGACGGCAGGGCGAAGTGAAGACTGTTGAGCACTGGGGCCAGCGCAAACTCCTCATGTCCGAGATTGAGTTTCTCACCCGCGTTGTCAGTGCCGCTGGCGATGGCGGACGAGTTAAGACGGTGGTGTATGCCGGCGCTGCGCCTGGCGACCACATTGAGTTTTTGTCACGGGAGCTGTTCCCAACTCTTCGCTGGGTGCTCGTCGACCCAGCCCCCTTTGTCTGCCGCCCCGCCGACAACATCATCATCAAGCAGGCACGTGCACCTGTTTTGTTTGTGTGTGTGTGTGTGTGTGTGTGTGTGTGTGTGTGTGTGTGTGTGTGTGTGTGTTGGGGGAGGGGGTGTTGTAACGGCACCTGAATTGCGTGCCTTCTCTATCGTTGATCTTCCTTCTCTCTTGTGTGCCTATCTTCCTCGCGCACGCACGCACGCACACACACACACACACACACACACACACACACACACACACACACAAACCCTTGCACACACACACACATCAACACACCAACACACACACACACATCCTAACACACGCTCAGGACTACTTCACGGACGACCTCGCCTGTGCGCTGGCCGACGAGGATGGGGTGGTGTTCATCTGCGACGTGCGGTCGATGGACGCCGGCATGAACGATCAGCAGAAGGAGAACCGCGTGGCTGCCGATATGCTCTGGCAGCAGCAGTGGGTCAAGCTCATGAAGCCGATGGTACGGTGCCATGGCGTGTGGTGTGGTGGGGCAAAGGAGTGGGTGTGCGTGATGTATGGCTCTTGCATTCGTGTTCCGATGTGCTGCCATCATTCATTGGTTGTGTGTGTGTGTGTATCTATGTCTGTGTGTGCTTGTGTGTTGTTTGTAGGCTGCGATGCTCAAGTTCAGACTGCCGTATGCGACCCGGAGCGACACGACGAGCAGCACGACCTACCTGGATGGCGATGTCTACCTCCCCTGCTGGGGCGGCCGCACCACCACAGAAACAAGGCTGGTCGTCACAGATCCGGTGAGATGGTTGATGCGTTGCGGCACAGAGAGAAGGAGAGAGGGGGAGAATGTGTGTGTGTGTGTGTTTGTATGTCGGGATACTGCTTGCTGTCTTGTCACACTCAACAACAGTCTCTTTCACACCAAACACCTACACTCACTCACTCACTCACTTCACGCACTCACTCACTTCACTCACACGCGCGCAACCTCAGGAATCGTCGCGTGAGTACAACCACAAGGTGTATGAGGATTACATGTTCCACTTCAACACGGTGACACGGACCAGCCACTTTGATCACGACGTGAAGGGTGTGCCTGGCCTCGACCACTGCTTCGACTGCGCCTCCGAAGTGCACATCCTCAAGCAGTACCTCCACCACAAGCACGGCCACGCCATCCCGCGTGACTCGCTCGCTCGCCGCGTCAGGGACCTCTCCATGCGCATCTCACAGCAGTGCAGCAGCAGCAATGGCAGCAGCAGCACAGCTCGCACGCTCGCTCTCCCACAACAAACCACGCAGCACCACTTCTGCTGAGGGGCCAGTCAGCGACACCATAAAAATTATCAGCTGTAACTTTGGTGGAATTTGTAACCGCCAGGACACACACACACACGCACACACACCTCGCACACACACCACATCCGCACGCACAGACACGCACAGACACGCACAGCAAATACAAACAACAGCGATGATGGTGGCAGAGGCCGCATTTACGTTACACCACCACCAAGGCTCACATCAGCACATCAGAGTGTGTCGACGCGTTCTTGTTGCTTGTTGCTGACTCTTTTGTTCCTCTCCTTCCTGTTGAATGTCTCGCAAGATGCCTGTGCTTGGGTCGCCGTTCAGCGATGTGAGCTGTGACCTCGTTGAGTACTGGGAGGCCAAGCTCGAGAAGACGTCTGTGCGATACAGGCACGCACAGCGTTCCAAAGGAACAAAGCAACGGTGAGGCAAGATACAAGAGGAAGACGGCCATGCATTCGTTCGAAAGAAGCGTTTGTTTGTTTGTTTGTTTGTTTGTTTGTTTGTTTGTTTGTTTGTTTGTTTGTTTGTTTGTTTGTTTGTTTGTTTGTTTGTTTGCTGCAGCTCACCATCTCCGCGCCCTCTTCAACGCATGCTTACTCACACACTCACTCACTCACTCACACTCACTCACTCACTCACTTCACCTCACTCACTCACTTCACTCACTCACTTCACTCACTTCACTCACACACACACACACACACACACACTCACTCACTCACTTCACTCACTCACTCACTCACTCACTCACTCGTGCGCAAACTAGGCACTGGCGGCAGGTGGCGCGCGAGACTGGTGGAGATGGAGCAGAGGGCGCAGAGGCCGTTCGCCAGTCTCGCAAGGAAAGCAAGCTCAGCCCACGCCAACAACGAAAGCTGCGCCGAGACGCCCGCAAGGTTAGTGTTGGTGTTCGTTGCTGCAGTCGCCCACAGCGTGATCATAGGCGCAATGCTCTGGCTCACTTGCCTTGCCAGCACCGCTTCCCCTTGCCAACACTCCTTCCTTCTTTTCCTTGCCCCAACTCCCATCACCTCACGCTGTGCATCTTGATGCCTTGCTGTCGTCAGGCACAGGACATGAAGGAGATGCTCGAGGACGTGATTGAGAAGCAGCAAGCGCACAAGGACGAGCGCATCCAGCGCCACATTGCAGCTTTCTCCAAGACAGCGTCCTCCACGCATCCCGTTTCTCAGCGCCAACCCTTTGGCAGCGGTGGTGGTGCAAGTTCAGCAACACGCGGCCGTGGACGTGGTCGTGGCCGCTCGTCTCACCGACAGGGGCCTGTGCGCCAACCAGTTCTCAATGAGCACGCCACTCTCCAAACCAGCGCATATTGGTTCGACCCACCGCCGTCAAAGGATCAGTGCCTGCGCTTGGCCATGCAGCAGCTCACCGCAGTCACATCCGCGCCCCTCGATCACCTGCACGACGTGTGCGCCGTCTGCGCGTGCGAGCTCTATGAACCCGCAAGTGCGGAACCAGATGTAGAGCAGCAACAGGAGGCAACACAGGAGGCAACAGAGGCGCCACACACCCACAGTGACACGGACGATTCCGGGTGCGGCAGCGACACGGCTGAGGAGGATTCGCGCCCCTCCCCGGCCTCACCACCACCACGCCTCTTCATCCGCAGCAGCAGCAGCAGCAAGTACAGCTGCAACAGTGAGGCTGCAACAACAACAACTACAACAACAGCGACAACGACAACAACAACGACAACAACAATAACAACTACGACAACAAAGACGGAAGTACAGAAGAAGGTCGCGGCAGTGGTGCCGGCAGATGGGGAGGAGGTTGTCTCCCTGCGCGGCTGCAAGCACACGTTCCATCGCGACTGTATTGCGCACGCCTTCAAGTACCACACGCGCTGCCCCGTGTGCCTCGTCGAGCTTGCGCCCCAGCAGGGCCCGCAGCCAGCCGGCACCATGTCTGTCTCCGTCATGCCGCACATCGCATGCGCTGGCCATGAGCGCGACAGCAGAGGCACCATCGTCATCAACTACAGCTTTCCCAGGTAAACGAAAGCCAGGGCACAGGGTTTGAGGCGATGCATTGGGGGATTGGTGTGTGCACGTATGTGCACGTATGTGGAGGCGTGATGATCACTGTTGGACCGTCTTGTTGACACGCACACTTAACAATTCACGCGCGTACTTGCTCGTTCACACACACACACACACACACACACACACACACACACACACACACACACACACACACACACACACACACACACACACACAGTGGTCGGCAAGACGAGCGGCACGAGCATCCCGGCTGCATGTACTCGGGCACATACAGGGTGGCGTATCTGCCCAACAACAAACAAGGCCGCGAGGTGCTGGCGCTGCTACAAGTGGCATTCGATCGAAGGGTCATTTTCCGAGTTGGCACATCAATTACAACAGGTGTCTCAAACACCGTCGTCTGGAACGGCATCCACCACAAGGTAGGGGGAGTGTGTGTGTGTGTGTTGTGTGTGTGTGTGTGTGTGTGTCTGTGTGTTCGGGGTCTTCAACTTTACTCCATCGCCTTGCACCGAATCACACACGTCCACACATGCACACACATATGCACACACGCACATACACACGCGCATCCTTGGATGATCTGTACAGACGTACATTGGAAGGGGCCCCTTTGGATACCCGGATGCAACGTACTTGCTTCGTGTCAAGGAGGAGCTTGGTGCGTGTGGGATCAGCGCGTGATGTGTTTTTCTCAAGCGCGTCCAAGCGAAAGGTGTGGCGCGTATCCGAACATAACGTGGTGTAACATAACAGTAAACGATCTTTCAACTGGGGATGTGCAGTGGAGAGTTCCACAGCAGATGAGATATGTGACACCGGTTTGTTCGGTAGTGTCTCGAGTTCATTGAAGGATCAGGTCATGCAATGTAACAACAATGTTGTCGTCGTAGTAGAGGATGGAAGACAAAGAAGCCAAAGGGGAAGCCAAAGCATGAGCACGACAGCACACCATGCGTTGTTTGTGATTGTCATCCATCATCTTGGTAAAGTCTTGCAGTGACTTTCCGCAATGGCAGTGATGACACCATCGACCAGACCACACCCCCTCTTCTTGCTCTTGACAACATGGGCTGCACACACAGCAAAGAGAACAGCGATGGGGCCAGTGAGGTCGATGCCCAAGCACTGTCAGTGTACGGATCCTCGACAACAGCGGAGTGCTGCGCTCAGCAGAAAGAAGGCGAGCACACTCAGTCGCGTGATGACTCGACTGACGGACAGCAGGAGAGAGAAAAGCTTTGGAGCGAACCACGACACCAGAGGGCGACATGGCATGCACTGCTGGCACAAGCATTGCACATCCGGCAGAACCCACGCGATCGCCCCGCAAACACCGTTGTCAAGCTGCTGACAGGCGACGCTCTCCCCGACAGCGAGATCCAGACGCTGGGCACGCGACAGCCGGCCATCCGCCTGTTCCTCTCCTCCACGTTCACTGACACGGAGATGGAGCGCAACGTCTTGATTGAGGACGTGTATCCGTACCTCAAGTCCCTCGGGCAGCGCCTGCGTGTGCAAGTCTACCAGTCCTCTGAGATGCGCTGGGGCATCCGTTCCGAGGCCTCTGCCGCCCACGAAACCAGCGAGGTGTGTGTGTGTGTGTGTGTGTGTGTGTGTGTGTGTGTGTGTGTGTGCTTGTGCTTGTGCTTGTGCTTGTGTGTGTGTGCTTGTGCGTGTTTGCGAGTGCGTGTGTGTGTGCTGGATGAAGTTGCACCTTGCAATCCAACAATCCCTTCCCACTCTCACTGAGCTTCAACGCGCACACTGACCACCCCCTAACCCCCCAACACCACACGCGTTTCATAGATTTGCATGCGGGAGATCAAGAGGTGCCAGCAAGAATCGAGCGGCATCAGCTACGTGCTCATCCTCGGCAACAAGTACGGCTTCCGCCCCTTTCCAGCCAAGATCCCCGAGGAGGAGTTCAAATTGCTGAAGGAGGAAATGGCCAAACAAGTCAAGCAAGCCAAGCAAACTGCCTCCACTGTGACCTCAGCTGCGCTCAACAAGGCCATGGAGTACATGGACGAGTGGTTCGTCCTGAATGAGAACGTCGTGCCACCGACCCGCGAGCTCAAGCCCGTGACGAAGGAGCACTCTGATGCGTGGTGGTCCGACATCTTCCCCACGCTGCAGACGTGTCTGCGCCAGGCAGCAACGGGAGCTCCTGGGCTGTCTGATGAGCGACGCGCCCTGTACGTGCAGAGCGTGACGGCGGAGGAGATTGAGAACGGCCTGTTCAAGGTGCAGCCGAAAGAGGCGCGCGACAAGGCGTGCTTCGTCTTTGACCGGCGGCTGGAGGGCATTGACGTTGCATCGGACCCAGACACAGCCAAGCTGTTCATCGACATGACCAATGGCGAGGTGGACGAGGAGGCGCAGCAGCTGCTGGAGCGATTGCGTGCAGAGGCGGTGCCGGCTGCTCTGTCACCATCTCGCATCAAGACCATGTCCATCCCATGGGGACCAGGCATCGACCTCGCTCGCACCGACCACGCAGAGTACATGCGCACCTTTGCCGACGCCTTCTGCGACACGCTGGCGACGGACATTGAGCGTGTTGCGCGCGAGCACGCGTTTGAGAGCGATACAGTGGTGGAGGAGGCGGCGGCGCACGCCATGTTCGGCAACCTGCGGCGTCGTGGGTTCGTGTCCACAGCAGCCACGCAGCAGACGGTTGATGCTGCCCTTGCATACGTGCAACAGCGCATCACGAGTGGCAAGGAGGACGCAGCTCCGTTTGCCATCTGTGGCCCATCTGGCAGTGGCAAGACCTCACTAATGGCTCACATCGCAGGTGCGTTGTGTGTGCGTGTGTGTGTGTGCATGCGTGCGTGCATGCGAATGTCTCTTGTTGTGCTTGCCTTCATGCATGTCCTCATTGTGGGATGCGTTCCGCTTTCTTCTGTTTCGTCATGTGCTCACACACACGCTCACAACCATACACACACACACACTCAATCACATACATACATACACACACACGCCATAGGTGTCATCAAGGAAGCCCACCCAGCTGCCGTTGTGGTGTCGCGGTTCCTGGGCACGTCGCGGGAGAGCGGCGCTGCTCGCACCCTGATGGCCAACGTGTACCGCCATATCCACCGCGCATCAAAGGAAAGGAGCCAGCAGCAGCGCCAGCAGCCGACTTTGAGAAGCTGACCAAGCAATTCCAGGCCGCCCTCAAGCTTGGCACTGCTCGCAAACCGTTGGTGCTCGTGCTGGACTCGCTTGACCAGCTCTCAGACGAGGACCAGGGCCGCAACCTGGACTGGCTGCCGCTCGCATCGCTGCCGCCGAACTGTGCCATCGTTATCTCCAGTCTGCCGGATGTGGGCGGATGCTGGGAGGTGCTTAAGGCCACGCTGCCAGACACCAACCAGCAGCACGTGGCCAAGATCAGCAAAGATGACGCAGACGGCATCCTGAGCACGTGGCTGGCCGATGCCAAGCGGTCCCTCACCCCTGCACAGCGCAGTGTTGTGCTGGGCGCCTACGAGTCCTGCCCCACACCGCTGTACCTCCGCATCTGCACGCAGTTCTTTGCGCTTCGCTGGACCCACACGGACGCAATTGCACCCGACTTCTTTCCCAAGACGGTGGAGGGCCTGATGGAGAAGGTTTTTGATGAGCTGGAGACGCGACATGGCAAGGAAACGGTGCGAGCAGCGCTCGGGTACCTCTCTGCCTCGCGCGGTGGGCTGAGCGACAACGAGATGGAGGATCTGCTGTCCTGCAACGACACCGTTCTGGACGAGATCTACGAGTGGTGGGTGCCGCCCGTCCGCCGCGTGCCCCCGCTCATCTGGGCACGCATCGTGTCTGACATGGAGGGCGCGTTGGTGGAGCGTGGCGCTGAGGGCGGCGTCACTGTCCGCGCATGGTACCACCGGCAGCACCGCGAGGCAGCAGAGCGACGCTACCTTGGCCTCAACTCACGCAGTGGTGCTGGTGCTGACACGGGTGATGATAGCGACGGTAACGGTGATGGTGCTGGTGATGTCACCACGTCCTCGTCCACGACCACTACCACCGCAGCCTCCACTTCCACCACCACC
>NW_004754926.1:1552166-1576856 GCF_000188695.1 Salpingoeca rosetta | reverse complement strand
TCCATGAAGACGGTGCTGGCTGGTCGGCTCGATGACCCGCGCTCCGGTGTTGTGGTCAACGCGCGAAAGGTGGCCGTGCTGCCGTTCCACCTCATGCACGCGCAGCGGTGGGAGGAGTGCGCGACAATCCTGTGCAACCTCGAGTTCATCGAGGCCAAGGCGACAGCGGGGATGGTGCACGAGCTGTGCAGTGACATGGTGCGGCTTCAAGCTGGTGCCCGCGCATGCGCAGTGGAGGGGGAGCAGGAGCAGGAGGAAGGTGTTGATGTTTGGGTGCGGTTTGTGACGGCCAATGCCCACATTTTCGAGCGAACCCCGGATGCAGTTGTTGCACGTGCGTCGCTGTTCCCAGACTGGACGGCCGTGTTCCAGGCGGCAGACACCGTGCTGTCGGCGCCAGCGTGTCGCCTGCCCCGTGTTCGACAGCATAACAAGTCGCAGGAGCTTGAACGACGTGTTGCCGTGTTTCCGGGCCCACCGGACTACGAGCGCCGTCTTTTGTTCACGCGTGATGGGGAGTGGCTGTGCAGTGGTGGTGACACGGGGCAGTTGCGCGTGTGGGAGGCAACGTCCGGCACCCCCGTAACAAAGCTCACCATGCCTGATGAAAACGCCAAGATCTGTCGCATGCTGCACCTTCCAAACGGCCATGTTGTGACAGCCTGTGTGACTGGAGCCATCTTGTCTGACGAACCAGCGCCACTTTGGGTGTGGGATCTCAAGACACGTGAGCTTGTCCACACGTTTGACGTGTTGAATGGAGAGGAGCTGTTCTTCCGACAGCTTGCCATGGCTGATGGCGACACGGTGGTACTGGCGCTGTGCGACGCAGACGCAAACGCAGACGACGCCATCAGCGTGGCGGAGCTTGTTGAGGATGACAGCGACGACGACGACGACGACGACGATGATGATGATGATGACGATGATGATGACGTTGTGAGTGCGAACGATTCATCAGGCAGTGATGTTGAAGGCGGCAATGTCGAAGCTGGCGATGAGGCAAACAGCAGTGATGCAGGCGATGATAGGGAGGAGAATGATGCAGGTGAGAAGGATGGGGAGAATGATTCAGGTGAGACGAGTAATGCAGGTGAGGAGAGTAATGCAGCTCAAGCGAGTCATTCAGGTGAGGAGAGTGATGATGACAGATCCATTTGCAGCAGCCAGGGGCCCGCGAGCGCTGACGACGATGCACAACCAATGACGTGGTTCGGGGATGATTGCAAGACAGATAATCCATCTTCGGTGTTGCTGTTCGACACCAACATCACTCGGTGCTTGTGGCGAGCAACTGTGAAGGACACGCTGATTCGGGCGGAGCTTCGTGGCACGACATTGGTCGCTACAACCGAAAGCGGCAGCATCGTTTGGTACACGCTGGAAGGCGCACCTGCTGTGACACACGTCACCACCACCACCACCACCACCACCCCCTCCACTTCCCCTTCCTCCCAGCCACCTTTTCAAGAACCCGTTGAAGGCAAGCTCACGGAGACAGCACGCTTCACCCCTTCAAAGTGCGGACGACTGTGGGAAATCCGGCGAACGTGCCTTCTGCCAGACTCCCTCGACGTGGTTGCCGTTTCTGGACAGAGCCTTTTCAAAGTCAGGGCAGATGGAACCGTCCTTGCCCAGGTTGAACTCGCCACAAAACCGGCTGGTCTGTCCCTGTTGAAGCAGGGCACACTTGCGGCCGTGAGCCTCGTCACGGAGGTGCTGTCCTTCTACGACGTGGAAACGCTCACACACGTATGGACCATGTCGCCGGTGGAGGTGGGCGAGCAGGCCATCTCGCCGGATGGAACACTGCTCGCAACGGCTGGTTTCACGCACATCACCGTGCTGAGCCTGACTGGTGTGAACGCAACGCACAGCACGCCACCAAGCGAGGACACTGCCCCGGTACCAAAGTCTCTACTGCCACCCTGCGTTGCGTGCATGGACGGCACGCCAAACTCCGTGTACACGATTGCAGGCGATTGTTCCCGAATTGAGGTGCGAGACGCAGCAACGCTCAAGTGTCTCAAGGCTGTGGATGTCTCAAGCTTCGAAGAGGGTGTACAGCACGTGGAGTTGAGCCCAGATGGCCGCTTCGCCGTGTGCGCGCCCGTGGACTGCTCAGATGTGAGCATCGTCGACGTCGCAACATGCACTGCGCATGAGGACGTGTTTGACCACTCGGAGGACTGGCGCCATGGTGCGACAGAAACGTTCTTCTCGCCCACGAGCGACCTCGTCATTAGCGCAAACGACTTAGGCTCCATGTGCGTCTTGCGCTTGCCAGACTGCCAAGTTGTGTTTGGACATGCCGATGGCGCTGAAACAACGGACCGCTACCACACAGCGGCGCTTCGAGACGTCGCGTGGCATCCACAATATCCGCAGGTGCGCGAGTTTGTGACTGCATCGCAGGATGGCACGGCGCGGCGCTGGAGAATGACGGACGCTGGCCACTGCGAGCTTGTGCGTGTGTTTCAACACGAGGGACGCGGTGTGGTGGCGGTCAGGTGGTGCATTGTCAGGGATACTGGTCGTCAGCACGCGGACGGCAGCTGCCAGAGCGACGATGAGATGGTGCTGATCACGGCTGATGATCTGGTGCGCATTCGAGTGTGGCGGCTGGATGCGGAGGAGCCACATGCCATGTGGGCAGCCGAGGACGTGGGCTCCGAGCAAGGACATAACGTCAGCATTGCGCTGTTGCCAGAACAGCAAACCCTCGCCACGTCCTGTTCCAACGACACGCGCCACTTTGTCAAGTGTTGGGATCTCTCTGGCAACCTGATACACAGCACAACTCGGCACGTGAGCTGGATCCTCGCCCACCCGAGCGGGCGATATCTGGTCGTGCCTGTATTTGGCGGCGTTGAGCTGTTAGACGCGGCTACATTTGAGGTGACCTCGCGGGTGTTGGGCCACGACGGCGTTCGGACGGGCGCCTGTCACTTCCGCATGTCGCCAGACGGCAGGTACGCTGTTTCCGTGTGGCCTGACGAAGCTGTTCTTGTGCATGATCTATCCAATGTGCTCGACTGTGCACATGTTCATCAGGGCACAGAGCAGACAGGCCAGGACGCAGGAGACGCGATGGCGCTTACCGATAGCGAAGCGTGAAAAAAAACCCCCGCCTTGATGATCATGCGTCGTATGTCGTTCTTTCAAAAGCGGAGTTGAAATGACCATGACGTCATGTGTGTGAGAACATTAAATGATTTGCATTGTGAATGTATGATATGAAATTTGACCAGCCAGTCGCCATAGGTTTGTCGCCAACAATAATAACACAAAACAAATGCGAGCAGACACATACCGAAGCTTGGGACGGCTTGCTTTGTTGTGTTTGAGCTTCAACTACGCGTGGAAGCAGCAAGTCCACACACAGCAACTACAGTGCAGCATTCAGTGCAGCACTCAGTGCTCATTTTTTCTTTTTCTTTGTTTGCCATATTGTTGTTGTTGTCGTTGTATGAAGTTTGTCCCTCAGCGCTTTCGCCTTCCGCACGCACATTCCCTTTGAGCCCACCAGCGCGCACAACACTCGTCAGCCTTCAGCTTTCACTCATGCCCCACGAAACGACATGGCATGGCATGGTACAACAACGACATGACAAGAAAGCTGCCCTGTTGTGTGACAAAGCACCATCTACTCCACCACAAGAGTCAAATTCAGCAATCCACTGTCTGCAAGCAAAACGCAGGCACAGAAAACGCACAGGCACAAGAAAGCGCAGACAAGCAAAGCATCAAGTCTCCCCCAATTCTCCGATTCTCAACGCAACCAACCGACACGCCATCAGTGCTGTTGCTGTTGTTGGCGTGCGTGGTGGCTGCCGCTCAAGCGTACATTTCTCACCAGCCTCACCCACCCCATCCACCCCCATCAACCCCTCTTCCTTCCCCTTTTCCCTCGCCCATTCTTCCCACCCGTTGTCTGTCTCAAGCGTCGCTCTGCAAGAACACGCGCTTGCTCTGCTGCATGCGGCTCCAACGCGGCAGGTCTGTCGCATCGCGGAAAATGTGCAAGGGGGAAACACACGGTGAGTGGTCGGCGAGCAGGGGCGCGACAAGCAATCAAACAAGCAAGCAACAAGCAATCAAACAAGCAATCAAACAAGCAATCAAAACAAGCAGGTTCAGACAACGGGTAACGACTCACAAAACAGCAAACAAGCACAAACAACACCCCCAAACAAAATAAAAAAACACACACTGCCACCTCTACCAACCCTACACACGCCTCTTTATGAAACCCACATGCAAAGTCCTCTGGTGTCATTCCAAAGCACTCGAGAAAGTCTCGGCGGGTGAGGGCTTGCTCCGGCGCCGTAGGGTCCACGTCTTCGGGCATCCGCCCCAGCCGCTGCATGGCCGTGAGCTGGTCATACGTGTAGAAGTGCGTGCGCTCAGCTCGGCTTGGGAACGACCGCCCTGGCGTGGAGGATGTTGACGAGGCACGTCGCGTATTGGAGGACACTGTGCCAGCACTCGCCGACGCGGAGACAGCAGAGCGCGCATGCCTGTCGCGAAGAGTGTTGTTGTTGTTGTCGTCGTCGTCATCGTCATCGTGGTGGCGGCGGTGTGATGATGATGAAGATGTTGGCGCGTGCTTCCCACCCAAGACAGCCTCGGAATGCGTGCGCTCTGACTCAAGGGCGTGCTGCGCTTCCTCGCCGAAGTGGCCAATGTGGGAATCACCGTGGCCACGACCACCGGTGTCACGCAGCGGCATCTGAACACTTGCGAAGCGCGGTACGTTGCTCGTGTTATTGCTGCTGGCGTTGGCGGGCTTGTTGTTGCTGATGCCTGCCCCAGTATGGTCGTCGTCATCGTCTGCGGAAAAGTACTCCTTGTGCACGTCTGCCCAGTGTGCAAACTTGTGCCTGAAGATGATGGACTCGAGCCCCTCGCGCTCAACAAAGACCGGGCGGTCGCCACGGAGCGTGTCCACCATGCTCTGCGCCGGTGCGTGCAGGCTCTTGTCGAACCGGGAGCCAAGCCAGAGGTACACTTCGTCCGGGCACACGACAGCAAACGCCTTGGCCGACACCAGTTGCAGGCGGCTCATCTCCCGTCCAGACGACAGCATGACAGGTGAGCCCACAACATCATACAGCTGACACCCGCGCATGTACGCCAGCGCAGCTGCATCGCCGCCGTCGTCAGCATCGCTGCTGGTCGTCGCAGCTTCAGTCCCAGTGCGGGTGTGGGTGTCAGTGTTGGTGCCGGTGCCAATGTGCTCCACGTCGCCCTCCAGCACGCGTTGCAGTGCTTGCAGGTGGTGGTCCGCTGGCGAGTCGCCATGCACCTTGTGGATGGATGCGCGCGTGCCATACTCCTCGTCGCTGATGTCAATGGCAATGGAGTGTGCAAACGCCCGCGTCACGCGCTTGCTCGTCTGCCCCTCCCACACGTAGAGCGTGCCCACGGCGTCCAGCACAAAGCACTCACGCTGCGAGAGCGAGGAAAAGTGCAGGGGCAACCGCTGCATGCACGCGCGCACGCGTCCGCACACGCGATAGAGCGACGGCTGGCGTTGGAAGTGCGTGCGGTTCAGTTCGGGCTGACCTGTGGGCGTGAGACGGGCACCTGTTGTGCGCAGTTCATCGCGCCCGTGCATCGCCTGCTGGTTCATCATGTACGCGAGCGAGTGGCCTGCAAACTCCTTCTTTGCGTCTGTACCAGACACTGTGATGTGGCGACCAGGGCCTGCTCGTGCCGACACATCCGTCTTCTGCTGCCGGTGCTCGTGCTGGTGGTGCTGGTGGTGGTGGCGGTGACCTGCGTTTTGTCGGGCGGTGCGTGGAGAGCCGACGGTGTTGCTGCGAGAGCGGACGTTGCGCTGCTGCGCCAGCTCGATGCGAGCGCGCTGGGCGCTGTGGTCGAGCATGTTGGCGTCACGGCACACGTCGTCGTAGCCGCTGATCTGCGGAGACTTGGCACCACCGCTGGTGGCTGATGGCCTGGTGGCGGTGGTGGTGGTGATGGCAGACTCAGCGGCCGATGTGTGGTCCAGAATGTCGCTTCTGGTTGGTCGGGCACAACATGTGAAGTGATGCGTGTCACGGGTAGGCGATGGCGACGTGATCGTGGGAGCGCCGACATGCACAGCACAACAACACAGCAATGCAGGCACATATAGAGACAGACAAGCAGACACACACACACAGACAGACAAGCAGACACACAGACACAGACAGACAAGCAGACACACAGACACACAAGCAGACACACACAAACACACACACACGCACGCACGGACATACGTACAGGTCCATGTCTGGGTCTGCAGTGAGCTCTGCCTGTGCCTCTGCCCACATGTCATCATCGTCATCATCATTATGGCTGCGCTTGGTTGGGCCAGCACGTGCCGGCTGGCGTGATGCGGCTGCCGCCGCCGCGGCAGGCTTCTTGGTGGCAGCTGGCGTCGCTGCGGAAACAGGCCTGCAAGTGTGCGTACGAGTGATTGAGTGAGTGAGTGATTGAGTGAGTGAGTGATTGAGTGAGTGAGTGATTGAGTGAGTGAGTGAGTGATTAAGTGAGCGAGTGAGTGTGAGTGTAGGGCTCCGCGAGAGAGGGCATGTTACAGATGGCGTGAGCATTTGAAATTGTCTCGAAAACAAACACGCCATGCGCTTTTTCACATCAGGATAATCGCACTTGGCAAGGGAGGAAGGTTGATCCACGTTGTCGCGAAGGCGTTGGCGGCTCTAATGTGCAGAGCAGGCAACAGATGTGAGCTGGTGGCACCACGCGCAACCTCCGAAGACAGCAACACACTATGAGCCACACATAACACACGCGCCCACAAGCAAAAATCGAATAACTGCCTGTGGCAATAAAAGATAAAATGTACACACGTACATAAAGCGATTGCACGGCACACACCCAAAATGTACACCCCCTCCCCATGGCACCACCTGCTCGGCCTTTGCTGTCTGCATATCGAGTGCCTGTTTCTGCTGCTGGCGCCGCAGGTTTCGCTTCGCCCGACGCCGCTCGTCTCGGTCCTCAATGTGCGACACAGCCGTGGACAGCTGCAGCCGTGGTTTGGTGAGAGAGAGAGAGAGAGAGAGTGTGTGTGTGTGAGGGTGTGAGTGAGTGAGGGAGTGAGTGTGGTATCAACGGGTGTGAGGGCGCGAAGACGAAGGCAAGACATCATCAAAGGTGTCAGACGGCACATGTGTTCCACCCATCCACACCCTCACACATACACCAATCTTCTCCTTCCCAACACACCAATACCCACCTCCTTCTGTGCCTGCTGCTGCTGCTGCTGCTTGTTGCGCGCTCGTTGCTCCACCTCCGCCCGCCAGTCATCGCCTCCTTCCTCTCTGGCGTCCAATTCACGCTCTGGCTGCTGCTGATGCTGCTGCTTGCGTGCACTGGAGAGAACATTGCGAAGATCACGCTGTTCAGCCGCGGGTGTGCGCACGCCGCTCACAACACCACGCGACGCGGCTGATGCTGATGATGATGTTGACGCAGACACATCGTTCGTGTCAGCTGCTGTCAACTTGCACTCGTCGTCGTCATCACCGGTCTTGGCGCGTGGAGATGTGGAAATGACTTCCTCTTCAATGTCCAGCTCAGCAAGGAGCACGGACGTTTCTGCGAGGATGGGCATGTACGTGTGTGTGTGTGTGTGTGTGTGTGTGTGTGTGTGTGTGTTTCTGATGAGAAGCCATGGGAGAGGCAACATGTACCAACCACAACCACAACAACAACAACGACGACAACAACAACAACAACAACAACAACAACAACAACAACAACAACAACAACAACAACAACGACGACAACAACAACAACAACAACAACAACAACAACAACAACAACAACAACAACAACAACAACAACAACAACAACAACACGGTCGTGTCACACTGCTCCGCCTGCACATCACAACACATCACAACACATCACCTGCATCGGTGAGATTCTCTCCAGCGAGCAGCGCATCCAAGTCCTCGGCATCAGACGCTTTCGGCGGCTGTGAATGAGAGGGTGTGTGTGTGTGTGTGTGTGTGTGTGTTGGGAAAGGCGTGGTGTGCGAGGTTACATGTGGTTGTGTGTTCTTGCGTGCGAATCAAATGTGTAGGGCACATGCATGTAAAACCATGCCAACCATGACCTCACGAACACCGCATGCCACCCCTCCAAACTATTCTACACACCTTAGGTGCCACGCGCGACGTGTTTGGCGATTGGTTTGGCGAACTGCACACAAACACACAAGCACAAGCACACAAACATACACACACACACATACACGCACGCACGCACACATGCAGACACAACATAGGTGAGCGAGTAAGCACCAATGACTTTCACGTTCACGGGCAGACAATAGGTGCACACATGACTGCGTGACACGTACGGGATGGCAAAGACGTTTTCCTCCACAAGGCGCTCAGCAAACGTGACCTTCTTCTGCTGTTTGTCTGCGCACACACGCGCACACGCACAAAGTGGACAGGGGAAGTCACACAATAAGTACGTGCGTATTTGTGTGAGCATGAGCATAAACACGTACGCAACTACAACACACAGAAGCACCACACAGCACACACACAGCACACACACACAAGCGCGCACACACGAAAACGTACCTGTGAGCGACCCTTGTCTGGAGGAGAGGGCAGATGGGCGGTTGCTGCTGTTTGCACTGCTGCCAGCACCATCGCTGTCCGTATCAGCAGCGACGTGCTCATCAAACACCGGCGGTGGTGGCGGTGAGCTGACGGCCGTGTTGCTGCTGCGATGCAGGCGCGTACCAGGTGTTGCCCGTCGCGGCGACTGCACACCCGTCTCCTCAAACACGTCCCTGAAGCATAGTGCGATGTGATGGAGATGAATGCCAAAGGTGCCCGGTTGGTCGCAAAATGGTTAAGGGCGGTTACTGGGATATGGCGTAAAGCATGCACGCACACACACACACACACACACACACACACACACACACACACACACACACACACACACACACACACACACACACACACACACATACACACCACCACCACCACCACCACCACACTCCACCGGCCTCACTTGAGGATGTTGCCAAGTTGCTTGGTGCGCATGCCATGTCGGCGTTCAAGATCAGCGGTGATGGATGCCAGTCGTCGGCAGCACGCCTCGGCACCCTCCACAGATGACGATGACGACGAGGGCCGGCTGTGCTCGTTCGAACCTGCAGGCGGCGTGGCAGCAGCGGCAGTGGCACGCGGTGTTGTCCGACCGCTGTTGTTGCCGCTCGCAGTGCCACTGCCGCTCCGGCTGTCGCGTGTGCTGCTCCTGTTGCTGCCACTGCCGCTGCCACTGCCAGGTTTGCGCAGGTTCGTGGCGCTGCTTGTGCGGGACGCGCGAACAGGCGTCGTTGCACTGGCCGGGACGGTGATGGATGTGGTGGAGCTGGACGCGGAGGCCGTTGGGCTGCGGTTGGCACGCCGCAGGCTGGCCTGCGTTGGCGTGAGGTAGTGCGGCGTGTGCTCGGCGGATGACGAGGACGAGGACTTCCGGCGGCGTGAGCTGGACGCCTCGCGGGAGGACGGGCGGACCTCGGCCAGGACGGGGGCGCGGGGCGCCGACGTGAGTGATGACGACGACGATGACGCAGATGTGCGCCCCACCAAGCGGGCTGGCGGTGTGCCAATGCCGTCATCACCAGGGTACCCACGCCTGCTGCTGGTGGTGCTGGTGCTACTAGGCGTGGAGGTGCCTGTTGGTTGAGGGCGGCCGAGGCGTGTGCTCGCTGGCGTGTATGTTCGCGAAGACGAGTAGGTGGCTCTGGGCGATGAGTACAATGACGTCGTCGACGTGTAGGAGGACCGATACGAGGTGGACGGAGTGGTTCCCGTGGCAGTGCGGCTTGTTGTGGCACTGGTGGAGCTCAGGACGGCAGATGCTTTGGCATCCAGCTGTTGCATCTGGGCGCGCTGCTGCTTGAGCCTGCGCTCCCGCTCCAACCGGCGCTGTCGCAGCCGTTCCTCCACACCCTTTGAGTGCTCGTCAAAGTCACTCGTCTGCGATGTTGGGGGTGGTGGCACGGTGTGCAGCAGTGAGTGATGACATGGTTGGTGGTGGTGAGGTGGGCTAGCAGCAACAACAAGAATAACACGACCGTTACCGTTGTCATTGTGTGTGTGTGTGAGTGCATGCGTGTGTCTGTGTGTACTATTGACAAGGTGTGTGCATATGCGAGTGTGACGTGCGCTGCAATCACTGCCCCCCCCCCCCACATACAGACAACACATCCTCCATCCCTACCAGCTTCCGCAGCTGTCGCTGTGCCATCTCGACGTTCGGTTGCCTCCTGCTGGCTTCTTGCTTGTTTGGTTGCTTGGTTTTGCGCAAGTTTTGCTTTGTGTTGTTGTTGTTGTTGTTGTTGTTGTTGTTGTTGTTGTTGTTGTGGTTGTTGTGGTTGTTGTTGGATCTTGTTCTTCTTCTGGGTCTTGTTGTTCTTGTCCTTCTCGACCTCGACTTTGCTGATCAAATCACACACAACAGCACATACACCACGCATCCACACACATGAACCATACAAGCAACAAAGTGTGTGTCAGTTCCACGGCTGGTAGAAGAAGGGATACGCCTTGAGCCGGCAGTCTGTTGGCCGATGCCACACCTGCGTATGTGTGAGTGTGAGAGAGAGTGAGTGCGTGAGAGAGTGAGTGCGTGTGTGTGTGTGTGTGTGAGGAACAGAACGATAGGTTGCAGCAATGTCATGACAAAAGTCAAACCAAGAACCAACACGCACACACACACACACACATGTCGGCTTCAACTCACGACAAAGAGCATGGGCACTGGATCTGGGAGGCGGGCGGTGGTGAAGGAGAGCTCTTGTGGCGCATACGGCGACCCGTCCCCTCCCGTCGGCGCCGGAATCACAGAACTGCCAATCCACCGTCATCATCGTGATGTGTGTGTGTGTGTGTGTGTGTGTGTGTGTGTGTGTGTGTGTGTGTGTGTGTGTGTGTGTGTGTGTGTGTGTGAGGGGATAAGGAAAAGGAGGCAGTGTCAAGGCGAGGGCTCACGCGGTTGTAAGCAGCAGATGCAACAGCAGCACTGGATACAAAACCTATCCAACCATAACAGCATCAACAGTAACAGCATTGAGCACCACCAGCGCTGCACCCACCTGCGCGTGACCTGCGGCACGTGGCCGCCGAGCTTCGTCTGGCACACAAGCAGCTCCGGTGTCGGCACGCCATCCTCTGACAAGGTGGGGGGAGGACGGGTTGAGGGTGAGTGTGTATGGAAGAGAACATGTGCGTGTGCGTGTTGGGGGAAGAGGGGTGGGATTGCACAGTTTGCATACAACAGGATCGACGGCAGGTGAGGGCATGGGCGTCGCAATGTTGTAACGTAACAACAACAACAACAACAACAACAACAACAACAACAACAACAACAACAACAACAACAACAACAACAACAACAACAACAACAACAACAACAACAACAACAACAGCAGCAGCAGCAGCAGCAGCAACTGAACCAAGTTCCACAACACCGCCGCTATCACCACCACCAGCGTCGACAGGGTGCAGCACCTGTCTCTGTCATGACGATGAGCCGCTGGCTGTTGAGATCCCACGCGAGGCCAACCACACTCACGGGAGCGCTGACGGACGAACAGCATGCATGTGAGGGCACGCATACCCAAGCAGAGATCAACAGCGCAAAAACACAAGCAACACAACCAACACGATGCAGATAACACACACACACACAAAGCGCGCGCACACACACACACACACACACCACGCACGCACACACACGCGCAAACACACACACACACACACACACACGCACACGCACACACACACGTACACACGCACGCACGCAAACAGACCCGTCTGTGTAGTTTGGATCCTTCCACACGTTGAACGCCTCCCCAATCGGCGGCATCATCGCTGAATAGAACTGCACACGAGGAGATGGGAAGTGGAGGGAGGAGGAGCATTGGTGTGGGGGCAAGCGATGATGTGTGGGGCGGCGTCGTTAACACACGAAAGCAAACACGCACACAGCCACAGTATCGAGAGGCTGACACAGGCATTGAAAGTGCATGACGCAAACGAGATGACAAGCCATCGGGAATCACCGCACACACACACACACACACACACAACCACACACACACACACACACACTCACACAACCACACACACACACAACCACACAAGCGCAAACACACACACACACACACACACACACACACACAACCACACAAAAGCAAAAAACACAAACAAAAAAAAACCGCACACCGTACGGACCTGCAAGCAGTGGACGGTCGGGTCGCCGCGGACAGCAAAGAGGAGATAGGTGTCATCGTGACTCCAGCACGCGCTGGCAATGTAGCCCATCGACGCCTGCCATCGCGACGCCTTCCACCCATCGTCAACATCAAACGTCCTGTACACGCGCGCGTGTGTGTGTTATGAGAAGCGGTATGAGACAAGTCCAGCACGAAATGGCCAACGAGTGCACAGCACACAGGACACACACACACACACACACACACAGAGGGCACACACACACCACTTCCACCACCGCCATTACTCCGCCTCCTCAATTGGCGTACATGAAGTGTCTGGCCTTTGTGGCAGCGAGGACACGCCGGCCGCGCGGCGACCACGACACGAACCGAAACAGCTCCCGCGCGCACACACGCAGCATCGTCATCGTCGCCGTGTCCTGAGGATGGGTGGTGATGTGATGGGATAGAGGAGATGGGGAGGGGGGAGAATGAACGCGGTATGAGGGCGAGGAGAGACGGGAGAGGAAGTCATCCACACACACACACACACACACACACACACACACTCACACACACACACACACACAGACACACACGACTGCATATCCCGCTTCTCCTTCCATTCCCCCTTGCACAACTGGCATTGCTGCAAGACGTACACAGAGGAGGAGGCCGCCGGTAACGGGGGCGATGAGGAGATAAACGCCGCACGGGGACCAGCACACCGCAAATGCACCCCCGCTCCCAACAGGCCTGGTGATCCCGTCGTGGTAGCGTGGTCATGATATGGTGGGTCAAGGGTGGGTGGTGATAAGGTGGGTGGTGAGGAAGTGATAAGGTGGTGGTAAGACACTTGAACCATGCATAGCCGCACAACAGACGCATGCAGGCAGGCGTGGCGCGGAATGTGGGGCAGTGACGACAGCAAGCAAAACCACGCGAGGAGACGGCAAAGCAAAGCGCACCACGCAATCATACACGACACACAGACACACACACACACACACACACACACACACACACACACACACACACACACACACACACACACAAACGCACGTGTATTGGCACGCGGTGGATGTGTCGCCGAGAGTCCACAGGAGCACTTCCTTCTGCGTGGCCACGCAGAGCACATCTGCCCAACGGTTTGCGTGTTGGCGGAGCGTGGTTGAGATGCGGATTGAAGATTCTACACACTGCAACAAGACTGCGGTGTCGCAGTATAACAGCAGCACGACGACATCACACCACCACAGCCATTGCGCCACCGCCAGCGGACCTTTTCTGGACGGGCACCACGCAAGGGAGGTAATGGTTTTGTCGCGTCGAATGGACAGCGTCACCTCATATGGCGACACCACGTCAATCACGCTCTGCACAGCACACATCAGCGCCATGCGTGTGTGTGTGTGTGTGTGTGTGTGTGTGTGTGTGTGTGTGTGTGTGTGTGTGTGTGTGTGTGTGTGTGTGTGTGGTGTGTGTGTGTGTGTGTGTGTGTGTGTGTGTGTGTGTGTGTGTGTGTGGAAGAGACGATGTGCATGGGTCGGACACGTGTGCAGGTTATGTTGGCTGCTTCGTGATGGGCATAACCTACCGACTCTGTGTTGCGGATCTCAACAGTGCCATCACGTCGCGCAATTGCGCACAGCTGTCAGTGATCAGGAGCAGAGGTGTTGGCGCGACAAAGGACGGTTGAGCAGCGAGCGGAACACATCCGAGGAAGAGCAACAGCAAGCAGGCACGTCCAGGCCGAGCTAGAAAGCTTGCATGCACTTGCCTGGCAGTGTGGGTGTGCATGTGCTCCCTGGACAATGGACTTTGGTGCCACAAGCTTTGTCTCCATCGGTGTCTGCACACGAATGAAGCGGTTGATGTGCTGTGAATGGCAGTGTTGGAGAATAGGGGGAGCGTGCGCTTCTTCGGCCATCTGATTCGAGCTGCAGAGCAAGCAGGCGAGCTTGCCCATGTGTGAGCGTAGTGAGGCAAGCGTTGGGACTCACCGGCGTCAGCAGAGACGTGACTTTGTTCCAGATCCGCGAAATGAGCGGCTGTTTGCCAGCGAATGTGCGCATGCATGTGAGTGAGCACGTGAAAGCCAACATTGGGGATGAGGTTGCACACGCTGATACGCGGTTGTAACACCAGGATATGCCTTGTACAGGTTCAAATGCACGCACACACACACACACATTCATGCACACGCATTCACGCACACAGACAGACAGACAGACAGACAGACAGACAGACACACACACACACGCATTCACGCACACAGACAGACAGACAGACAGACAGACAGACAGACACACACACACACACACATACAAGCAATCACACACACAGACAGACAGACACACACACACACACATCCATGTACACGCAAGCAATCACACGCATTCACGCACACATGTGCTTACTTCGGTCGTTGTGTGGTGCATGTGCTCGTCCAGTGCGTTGAGGGAGCGTGCATGTCGCGCGGTGTTCTTGTGGTCGATGATGACCGGGTTCCGCAGCGTCACTCGACACGCCAACTCCTCTGTTGGCACGGGTTGAATGTCCGCGTTCAACTCACACAGCTCTTCATCCCTCGTGCCCACCATGGTTCTCCCAACACCACCACGACCACCACCACCACCACCACCAACACCCACGCCACTGCTTCTCCGCATCATCATCGTTGACAGCGGTGTCTGTTGACGGTTATGAACAGCACGATTTTCACTGCTGACAACGACGACGCAAACAACGAGCAAACACCAAGCACACGAGAAGAAGCATGACAAGCACGAAGAAGAAGGGAGGCAGCAAGGCGGCGGGCATGGATGAGGTGACGGATTGGGAGCGGCAGCTCGAGCGCTGCAAGGTCACAGCCGGCGCCATGGGAGGTGAGAGCACTGCCTCGTGTGCCTGCTGCTTGCTGGTTTGGTTTCTTGTGTTTGTCTGTGCGTGTGTTTGTCTGTGTGTGTGTGCGTGTGTGTGTGTGTGTGTGTGTGTGGTTATGCTCTCTCGTCTCATCCCTTGGTGTGCAGGTCGAAAGCAGGTGCACTACACGTTTCCAGATGGCACAGAGATGGTGGAAGAGTACGACCTGGCCAAGGACAACCTCCTCAGTGCGTATGCACCCTGTGTGTGTATGTGCGTGTGTATGCGTGCGTGTTCGTGCGTACGTGTGTATGCATGTGTGTGTGCGTGTTGTATGCTTCCGTCCCCACCTCTGTCTATGTCGTTCTGTCTGTCTGTCTGTCTGTCTGTCTCTCCCTGCCTCTCACATATGGTGGCCACTCCTTACAACTCACACCAGTCCGACGATGGAAGCGCAAGACTGCACTTGGAAAGGCGGGAGGCTGGGAGTTTGAGCTCGGCGAAGACTATGCCCCTGCAAGCGCTTCATCCTCTGGATCAGCCATGATCCAAGCCTCATCATCCAACGTGCGACCTTCTAGTGTGTATGTGTGTGTGTGACTGTGTATGTGACTGTGACTGTGTATGTGACTGTGTATGTGTGTGTGACTGTGTATGTGTGTGCGTGCGTGCGTGTTACTGTGTGTGTGTTATTGTGTGCATGTGTTGGCGTTCTCCCATACAAACACACACACACAGAGACACATCTATGACTTGGCTGTGCTCCTGGGTGTCGATGACACCTGAACGCATGTGCGCATACTTGCGCACACACGAATGCGCTCACTCTCGCTGCCCTCTTGCTTCCTTTCCATCACGGGCATGTGCACAGCCCGTCTGTGTGCGACATGACACAGAAAAGGCGTTTTGCTGGCGTGTGCGCAACATCCCATACCCAGCAGACACCTACAAGTGAGTGCGAGAGGGTTTGCGCGTGTGTGTTTGATGTGAGTGTGATGTGTGAGTGTGTACGCGTGCGATGTGTGAGTGTGATGTGTGAGTGTGATGTGTGAGTGTGAGTGTGTGTGATGTGTGAGTGTGTGTGTGTGTGTTTTGCTCTTTGCCCCTCTCAACCTTGGTCGTCTCATTTGACCTCACGTGGGCTCGTGCCCCCGCGCTTGTTCACAGATTGACAGTGGAGGACAACAAGATTGTGCTTCGAACGACAAACAAAAAGTGAGGCGCACTGCCAGTGCAACACACCTTTCTAGCCAGAAGAAGAAACAACAACAAGAGCTGGCGCTCACACACACACACACACACACACACACACACACACACACACACACACACACACACACACACACACACACACACACACACACACACACACACACACACACACACACACACACACACACACACACACACACACACACACACCAGGTACTTTAAGCGAATTGAAATTCCGGACATGGAGCGGCTGCGGTTGCCGCTGTCACAGGACGCCATCTCCCATTCACACGCCGGCACCACGCTGAATCACTCAAGCACACGCACACACACACACATGCACATGCACATTCATGCTCAGGCTTCGAAAGAAGGAGGTGGAGGAGGGCTGTATGTGCACTGGGGTGGCTGGTTGGTGTAGATGGGCCTGTTCCATGGCTTGTTGAAGCCGTTGGTGTCGAGGAAGTTGGTCACGGTCTCGTTGTACTTGGCATAGTAGCGGTTCACGTCGCGGGTGAGGACGAAGAGGGAGATCTTGGCCTCGTCGGTGACAATGGCGTAGTCGTAGCAAGGGTCGCAGATGGCGTTGCCCGTGGGGACGCGCGGGCCGACGGCCACAATCCAGTAGGGCCCGTCAATCGGGGCGACGTCAAAGTGGACCTTGAGCTTGGCGGGGATGCTGGGGTTGGGGGCGTACGCGTAACCCTTGATGTTACCCGGAGGGCCCGTGGCGCTGCCGGTGCGCTGCTGGTTGAAGACGCTGATCTTGCCGTCGGAGCGCAGGCCGTAGTCTGCGGCAACGCACCACGCGCCCTTCTCAAAGGTGGCAGCGGAGGAGAAGTCGTCGGCAATCTGGTACCAGCGGCCAAGGTACGCAGTCACGTTCAGGTTGGGCACCACATCGATGGCCTCGGTCGCGTGCATGCTTGTGCCAAGCACCACCACAGCCGCCACCAGCGCCAGCGTAAGCGAACTTGTCGTCATTGCTGTGTTGAGGGAGTAGAAGAGGGGGAGGGGGAAGTGTACGTGCTCGTGTGCGTTTGTTCGTGTGTGCTTGTGCGTTTGTTCGTGTGCGTGTATCGCTTGTTGTTGTTGAGGGAAAATGGAGGTTGGAGACAGCCAGGCAGGCAGCTCTTATTCTGCGCAGCCTCTTTGCTCGTGTGTGCAATGTTGCTTCTTGCTGCACACAAACACTGACTGGGTGGCTGGTTGGTGGCTTACGTTGAGTTCTCGCTCATTCGTGGTGATGGATGGCGTCATCAGCAAAGTCGTCCTTCGTGAAGGGCACCCATCGATTTCTGCTGATGTCAGCAATAATCGCACAACCGTTTTGTTTTCTGCCATTGATGATGACTCATGTGAACGCACACGTCAGGCACACACACACGCATTGTTCTCTCGCGCTCGCTTGCTTTGCGCCCACGAAGTCGATTGCTCGCTCGGAACGGACTGACGTGACTGGCTGACTCAAGGACGCATTCATTGCTCTTGGTTTGAGGATGGACCTGTTCTTCCTGCTCATCTTTGTGGTCATTGTCATCTTCTTTGTCATCCTGTTCGCAGACTGCTGTTGAGGAGAAGACGACGGAGAGAGCAAAAAGGCACAGCACGAGGCCAAGCGAAGGAAAGCAGACAGAGGAAGTGGCGGAATAAGGTGAGGAAGGAGGAGAAGCAAAGAGGGCAAAGGGGAAGGAGAACGGGAAGGAGAACGGGAAGGACTCCAACCAACTCGGGAGGGGCATCCCGACCCAACAACAACAAGCAACAACAACAAGCAACAACAACAACAAGCAATGACGACAATGGCATCGCCCGCGCCACTGCTGGTGCTGCTGATCGGCTTGGCTGTGGCCCTTTCAACGCCGAATGGAACAACCGCAACCAATGCAACCAACATGACAAAACGTCGATGCCTGTGAATGTGACAACAACATCGATGCCTGTCAACGTGACGACAACGTCGATGCCAGTTAACGTGACAACAACATCGATGCCAGTTAACGTGACAACAACATCGATGCCAGTTAACGTGACAACAACATCGATGCCTGTGAATGTGACAACAACATCGATGCCCGCTAATGTGACAACAACGTCGATGCCTGTCAACGTGACGACAACGTCGATGCCAGTTAACGTGACAACAACATCGATGCCTGTCAACATGACCACCACCACCACCATGCCCGCTAATGCGACGGCAGCGAACACAACCACCACCACCACCACCACCACGACTTCAACAACCACGACGACAACAACTACCACGTCAAATGAGACCTCCACCGCAACAGCCCCCGCAACGAATGCAACAACGACAGTTTCGCCAGCCTCCACAAGCGCTGCAACCACAACGACTTCAACAACAACGACCACGACAACAACAACGACCACAACAACCACGACCACGACCACAACAACTACCACGTCAAATGAGACCTCCACCACAGCAGCCCCCGCAACAAACGCAACAACACCAATCCCGCCAGCCTCCACAACCACAACAACCACGACCACAACAACGACCACGACCACGACCACAGCAACGACAGAAACGTCAACAGCATCCACGAGCTCCACGGCAACGGCGACGAAAGCCATGTACACCTTCTTGGTCAAGCTGAAGGTTGCCGTGTCCTCGTCCACGCTGAGCACGATGGAAGTGCTCGCACTAATCCGCCAAGTTGCATCGCAGTACCTGAAGATCAGCGAGGATGATGTGGAGGCCGCTGTTGTCATGGCGTCTGGCGGGTCCCCGCATCGCCGGCGTGAGCCTGCCTCCACCACACCTGCCCCAGCCAAGCCTGCCCACGAGTACATTGTGTTCCTGCATGTGACGGTGGAGCAAGACCTGTGGGAGGCGGCAAACGAAACCCTCAACGACTACATTACAAGCGGCGATTTTGCCCGCGACCTCCAACGTATGCACTCTGCACCCAGCCGTGTCTCGCTTGCTTGCAGTGTGTGTGTGTGTGTGTGTGTGAGTATATTGAGCGCACTGTTGTGCACTTCACCTCGTCAATGGTGGATGATGCCCCTTGGCTTTGTCTCTGGCGTGTCATATCGCGTATTCCAACTCACATGCTGGTCTATCAACCCTTGCCTCGTTGCCTTTGCTTCGTTTCCCTCATATCTGCACACACACACACGCACACACACACACACACACATACACACGCACGCACGCACACGCACGCACACAGGCTCTGATGAAGGCATTGAGTCTGCGACGGTGGCTGTTGCCTCGCGGGTGCAGCCGCAGGATCCAGCCTCAACGTCGGGCGTGTACGCGTGGCAGATTGCCCTTGCCATCGTCGGCGTCATCACCCTCATCGCTATTGGTGCGCCAACGCTTACATGTGTGTGTGTGTGTGTGAGTGTGTGTGCGTGTGTGTGTGTGAATGCTTTGCGCTCGTTGTCGCAGGTGTTTTCCCACGTCCATCTGCCCTCCACCTGTGCTCACTTCATCCTCACCCCCACATCACGCCATGTCGCCCCGTTATCACGCGGTTTAGTTGCGCTGTGGCGGCGGCGGTCGCGGCGCGGATACCACACGGCGCAGACAACAGAGGCGCTCTTTGACAACCCGCTGTACTACTCGGAGAACGACGACGACGAGGAAGACGTGTATGCAGCCTGGGGCGCCTCCCGCGCATGAGGTGGTGGTGGTGATGATGGTCCTCCTGGTGTGATGGTGATGATGGTGATGTGGTGGTGATGGTGATTACATCACATCGCATCACGTCATGTCACATCACGTGTTATTCTTCCTCTCCTGTGAGTTGGTGTTTGCTGTGAATGTTAATGTGTGTATGTGCGAGTGGTTTGGGACGTGTGCTGATGCTGATGACACGCGTTTGCTGTTTCATGGTGGCACTTCACATTACTACTGTGTTTTCATTTCATATAAACGAGCCATCCTACACATGGAGGGAATGCCAAGAAGAACTGCACTGCAAGGTGATAATAAGCAACAGCAACAGCAACACGACAACACACACACACACACACACACACACACACACACACACACACACACACACACATGAGCGCATCACACGATTGTGGCGCAGCCGACGAGGGTGAAGGACGGGTGCGAGGGACGCGGGCGGAGCGAGCTCTCTGTCAACCGCAAGCACGCCCACGCAGTCACCTAATGGAAGAGAGAGATTAAGAGAGGGGGGGTGCGTGATGGTGATGAGGAGGATGGGCACAACGAAGGAGTTGAATGTGCACGAATGCACCCACAAATGCAACCAAACACACACACACACACACACACACACACACACACACACACCTGCTGGAGGTCTGGGCAGTGTTTGAGGAGGCGATCAACAAACTCGTCCGACACGTCCAAGTTGCGACACAGCGACACATCCAGGTGTTGCAGGTGCACGAGGGAGCACAGTGGTGCAAGGAGATCAAGGGACAGCTTGTCCAGGCTGTGCAACGACAGGTGGGTGAGGCGTGGGTTGGCCGTCAGCACTTTTCCCACGCTCCCATCCGTCAACTCCACGCAGCGAGCAAAATTGAGCGACCTGGTGCCGCGGTGCAACGAGGATGGCAATGTTGAAGATGTTGAAGATGCTGGCGTGTGAGCACCACGTCGCACGCGACAGTGCAGGCACTAAAACATTGACACGTATCTACAATCACGTACAAACACACACACAAACAGAAGCACACACACAAACAGAAGCACACACACACGCACACACACACACAAATAAAAGCATACACGCACACACACACACACACACAGACACACACACACACACAAACACAAACACAAACAGAAGCATACACGCACTGCGATAGATGGCTGCACGGTCACCTGAGCTGTTTGCAGCCGTCGGCAAGTGCGACTACTCCCTCGTCTGTAATGTCGGGAAGATGCGCCACATTCAACTCGTGCAGACGCGAGCACTTGCGCGCAATTGTCAGCACTGCCCGGTCAGTCACCTGCGCCAGGCTGGGTGTTGGTGTGGTGGTGGTGGTGGTGGTGGTGGTGGTGGTGGTGGTGGTGGTGGTGGTGGTGGTGGTGTGTGTGTGTGTGTGTGCGTGTGTGTGTGTGTGTGTGTGCGTGTGCGTGCGTGACTTGTGGCTGTGCGTGAACAGAGAGCAGACGCGTGGGCGGACCACATGCAACACAGCACCGCACACAAACCCAGCCTCACCCGTGCACGTTGAGATGCGTCAGCTTCGGGCCCACAGTTTCCAGCACAGCAACCAGCTGCGTATGAAATGAGCACACAGCGATTGGTGAGGGAAGCGCTTCGTGGTAATGTTGCAAAACAGAAGCACGAAGAACCAAACCAAACAAGCAAGCAAGCAGAGAGAGAGAGAGAGGGTGTGTGTGTGCAAACACGCAGTGGACACACTTCACGACACACACACACACACAAACAACACAAATTTGCACACAAACAACACAAATTTGCACACAAACAACACAAATACGCACACAAAAAACAACACAAATACGCACACAAACAACACAAACAACACAAACAACACAAACAACACAAAAAAATACGCACACAAACAACACAAACAACACACGTACGCCGCGGTCTGTGATGAGTTCGCACTGGACGAGGGAGAGGCGGGTGAGGTTGCGGAGACTGGACAGTGGCGCGACTTCTGCATCCGATATCTTCAGGCACTGCTTCAACTCAAGCTCCTCCAAGCCTGCAGTGACGGCGGTGGCGATGAGAAGGGGTGGAGGCGCGGTTGACATGCGAGAGGAGAATCACGCACGCTTGCACAGACATACGCGCACAGACACACACACACACACACACGCACAGACACACACGCACAGACACACACGCACAGACACACACGCACAGACACACAGACACACACACATGCGCGCACAGACACAGACACACACACCTTGCTGCTTTGAGAGTGCGATGAGAGTCTTGTCGGCGAGGGTGTTTGAGGAGCTGAATGCAAAGCGCCTGAGTTTCAGCTCCGAGATGACAGCGGCCATCACCGCGTCTGTCGCCTTGAATGCGCCCGTGAGCTGAAGATCTGACACGAGCGGCGAGCACCTCGGCAGCATCAGCAGCCGCTGGTGTCGGTGCACGTTGATCCGAGTGTTGTGGTCGATGGTGGAGTGTGGGGGGGGGGGGAGAGGAAGCAGCAGCGAAGAAGATGAGGAGTGAAGCAAGCGCAGTCATAAAATGCGCACGAAACGGTGATACAAACGAACATATGCACAATTGCATGCACGCACACGCAGCACACACAACAGCGCACACAACAGCACACACACATGCACACACACACACACACACACACACAAACACACACATAGACACACACACGCGCGCGCGCACACATGACGGCTTACATCGTCGTCGATTTGGCCGCAGAGGTCGAGGGCGAGGGTGGAGAGGGCACCACACGTCACAAACAGGTCGTGATAGCTCTGCGGCGAGAGATTGGCGCAGTCAAACAGCTGCAAGTGCTGGCGCGACGGACGAACAAACAGCTTGAGCGTTGCATCTGTCAGCTTATTCTGCTTGCAGATGACAGCACAGATGCGATCCAGGGCATCGTCCGCAATGTCGCCAAAGTCCGTGACGCAATCAATGTGTTTGACGAGAAACCGCACGCACATGTCCTGCAGGGAGATGAGTGATCCTCCCCGCAGCTCATGCAGAAGCGAGCCTGTCGCTGCCCGCTTGCTGCCCTTTGCGCCCGCTGTTCTCGACCGTCGTGTTGGTGTCTGACGTGCCTTGCTGCTCACTCCTCCTCCTCCTCCTCCCTGCTTCGCCGCTGCGCTGCCACGTCGGCCACCACCGCTGTTGCTGCTGCGACTGCTGCGAGTGCTGGTGCTGCACTTGGTGGCTGCTGCACGTTGGTCGCGCCGACGCGGTGGGGTGTACGTGGCATCATCTCCGTTGTCATCACCATCATAATCATCATTGTCAACGTCACCATCGTCGTTGTCGTTGGTCTTGTCGCGTTTGCTGTGGCGCAGACAGGGCACGCACAGAACCTGCCCCTTTGCAACACGACAGCCGCAACCGCCACACCGCCCAAGGCGACGACGACGCAGCCCCACAAACTCATCATCATCATCATCATCATCATCGTCATCATCGTCGTCGTCGTCGTCATCATCGATGCTGCGTGGTGGTGGTGGTCGGCGTTGTCGCCGTGAGCGCCGAAGTGCAGGTCTGTCACCATCACCAGCACCAGCCACGCTGGCGGGAGCAAAAAAATCACCATCCTCATCGTCGTCATCATCGTCATCAATGATGATGGCACGGGCTGTTGCACTGTGCTTGCGAGACGCGAGGCGTTTGTTGGCAGGCGTTTTGCCTTGAGCCAGGGAAGCGAACAGCGATGATGACGATGACGATGATGGCGATGCTGTTGACGCTGAGGACGACGGACCAACGGTGGCAGATGCCGCTGAGGCTGGTGGCACCTCCGGTGAAGGCTTGCTGTCTTGTGCTTGCGCAGCAACTCGCCTGTACCGTGTGTGTGTGTGTGTGTGTGTGTGCGTGTGTGTGTGTGGGGGGGGGCAATGAACAGAGTCAGTCGACAGTTGTAAAAGGTTGATGACTGGATGCGCACATGCATGGACAGCACACAGCAGAAGAACGCATGTCCAAGCACATACACACAACACAAACACATCACACGCGCACACATCACACAACACAAACACACAACACAAACACATCACACAACACAACCACACACACACGTACCTGGTGGCACGCAGCACGGCCAGGCGCTGTCGCTCCTTCCTCTGCTTCTGTTTCTCCTTTTCTTTTTCTTTCTGCTGCTGCTTCTTACTCGCCCTCTTTCCCTTCACACTGGAACCGCCCCGACGCACAGCAGCAACATCATCATCATCATCATCATCATCGTCCTCGTCATCATCGTCGTCGTCGTCGTCATCATCATGTGCACTGGAGTGTGGGCGCTGCGAGCGACGCCAGCGTGCGCCCCTGTTTGGTGCGGTGATGCCCTTCTCGCGCAGGAACGACGACAGGGCGCTCGTTGGGCCGTGCACCTTCTGCCCAGACCGCGGCCGCGTTTGCTTGCGCATGGCGCTGTTTGTCAGCGACCGCCCGCTCTGGATTCGCTCCACATCCACCTTGCGCAGGATCGAGTCCAGGTTCGGCTGTGCCTGATGAACATGTGTGAGCGAGTGAGTGTTCGTGTGTGAGCGTTAGGGAGTGTGTGTACATGAACGCGAGCGGGCGAGTGACTGTGTGTGCGTGCGTGCGTGCGTGCGCGCGCGTGTGTGTGTGTGTGTGTGTGTGTGTGTGTGTGTGTGTGTGTGTGTGTGTGTGTGTGTGTGTGTGTGTAGT
>NW_004754926.1:1541615-1552066 GCF_000188695.1 Salpingoeca rosetta | reverse complement strand
GTGTGTGTGTGTGTGTGTGTGTGTGTGTGTGTGTGTGTGTGTGTGTGTGTGTGTGTGTGTGTGTGGATGAACATGCACGCAGGCAAGCATACGTAGGCAGGCAACAGCAGCAGTGTGTACCTTGGTGGCGCTTTGCTGCGTGGCGCTGACGGTGGCGGATACGCTGGTGCCGCTGTGCACGCACGCCTCGCAGAACCAGCTCGTGCGGGTTGGCACCTCGTCCATCTCCAGCAGGGCACAGTAGGCATGAAACGGCTTTGAGCAGCCTGTGCACTTCAACACCTGGCCAGTTTGGTTGCAGAAGCTGCACCGTCCTTCCTCCAACCGCAGCGGCTGCTGTTGTCGCTCTTGTTGCTGCTGCTGGTGCTCTCCCGATTGCTCTCCCGATTGCTCTCCCGACTGCTGCTGCTGCGGCTGCTGCTGCTCTTGTGTGACTGGCGCTGTCACTGACAACGCTCGAGAAAGGGAGCGGGAGGGCGTTGCAGTGGCAGACGCACGCGATGACGTTGCTGCAGGCGAAGACTGGGACGACGAGCTGCGTGTCACAGCTGCGCTCGCTGGCTGTTGCGAAGCACTGCCTGTGGCGCGTTCCGCGTCACTCGCCGCTGCAGGCGCTCCTTGCTCCGCCCCGCTGCTGCTGCTGCTGTTGTGCTGCTGGTCCTCCCCTTCATGGTCCTCATGCTCGCCAGGGTTCGGCTCGAGTTTGGCTCGCTTGGGAGCGTTGGTCGTGGCAACGCCACTGGTGTCTTGGTTCCCTTGTTCTCCTTGCTCTCCTCTGCACTGGCTGCACAGCCACTCCGCATCGGACTTGAGCTCCTCCGCACTGATATCACAGCACCCAACATGGTACGCCCTTGGACACCCATCACAGCACACCAGCTCCCCGTATGCACCGCACACCGTGCACTGGTCCTCATTCATGATGTCCTCGCCCAGCATCTCTCTGCTGGTGGTGGGTGTCGGACACGTCGCAGCACGTTTGTTTTGGTGGTCTTGCCGCGCAATCATGTAACCTCACATCAATTTGTGCTGTAAGAAGAGGCGCGGCCCGCTTTCCGTTGTGCTCTTGTGCTGATGATGACGATGGTGAAGGAAGGCAGCGTGCGGCTGACGACGTGGGTGCTGGGCCTCTGCTTGCTGGCCAGCGTCGGATACATCCTCTCCAGGTGTGAGTGAGTGAGTGTGTGTGAGTGAGTGGGTGGGTGAGTAAGTGAAGGAGTGAGTGTGTGAGTGTGTGTGAGTGAATGTGAGTAAGTGAAGGAGTGAGTGTGAGTGAGTGTGAGTGTGAGTGAGTGTGAGTGTGAGTAAGTGAAGGAGTGAGTGTATGTGAGTGAGTGAGTGAGTGAGTGAGTGTGTGTGTGTGTGTGTGTGTGAGTGAGAGTAGGAGAGTGTGTTTCAAGGAGGTTTTGTTCGCTTGCTCCTTTGCTTGCTTGCAAGCAACGACTTCGTGCGTGGCTGCTTGTCTGAGCCATGCATTGCACGATGATAACACCCCAGCACCCCCGCCCAACCACCAAGATCACGCAGACCACGATACCTGTCGCTTGAGCTCTCCCCTTCCCGCACACAAGAAATACATTTATTCACACTCATTCACACGCACGCACGCACACACTCTCCCACTCTCCCACACACTCCCCTCCCTCTCCCACACTCACAGTGAATGCGCTGCCGTTGATGGAGACAGTGTTGCCGCTGCCGCCGCTGCTGCTGGCGGTACACTGAATCAAGAACAGCGCCGGGGCGCCGCCGGGGAGGGTGTGCTCCTATCCTCGGACGCAAAGCAAGACTCCGTCCTCTCACAGCTGTTTCTTGACCTCCAATCGCAAGCAAAGTCAGTGTCTCGAAGTCCTTCCAGCACGCCTCATCAGTGACATCTGCCACCCCACCTGCCCCAGCTTTCCAGCACATGGTTGCACGTGCATCCTGGCATCTCTGTTCTTTCCTCTTCATCTCACCATTCGTCATCGCCACCATCACCATCATCATTAGGTCATATCGCACGGAGCTGGCCGCAAGCTCAAAGCAGATTGATTCCCTCCAACAAGAGAACGCGGTTCGTCGTGTGGTGGCCTCTGCTCATCATTGGCTGGCTGCACATGTTTGAGTCCGGTCTGGTAGCCTGGCGTCCCGTCACAAAAAGCATGTTCGCTTTTCTTCTGGTTCCTGTGCTTATATGCTGCCATGCAATCCTGCATTGCATTGCTTGTACAGCATTTACGGGAAGAGCTGGCCGCTGTCAAGCAGCACCTGACGGCAGTCAAGGTAAGCCTACATGGGGCAAGCCAGCCTGCGCGCTGTTCCTCTGCCTTGATTCACTCTATCTTGTTTGCGCCCGTACCGTTTGATGCATCACAATCCTGCTCACCCTCATGTTTGTTTTTGTTGGATCCGTGCAACACCCACACCATCGTCCCGCTTGCACGACAGAACGCCGTGCAAGTGACTGATCCCAGCGACAAACAGGCGGCTGCAAGTGACACGCCAACCACCCCGCCACCCACAGCTGCCCCGCCGGTTGGACAGCTGACCTTTCACGCACACTGGGAAGAAGTGCCGGAAGAAGACTGGTATGCGCACGATGCTCTGCTACCTACAGCACAGCACTACAGCCGCAGCGGACACAACAACAGATGTCGAGATGTCCTTTGTCATGAAGCCTCGTCCTTTCGTTCACACACACATACACGCACACACACACACGCACACACACACACACACACACACACACACACACACACACACACACGCACACACACACACGCATTTGCACAACAGGGACTCTTTGCTGCGTCGGCGTGGCTGCAAGGAGGTTGACTACATCGACAAAGTGCACGTGAGCAACCCCTTCTCGTGACATGCACCTCCTGTCACATTTAGCTGGAGCCATGGCATCATACATCATGGCTCATTTTGTCCCACGTGGACGTGACATGACGCTGTTCTGGCCATGCGTGCCTTCGCTTCCTTTGCAGTGCTGCAACCCAAAGTACTTCCACAACTTCACGACGCCAATGAAGCACATGCGCTTTGTGAGCCCGTATCCGTTTGCCGCCTACAAGCTCGAGCGCCTGATTCGTGGCGGCACCATCTCCTTCATCGGGGACTCCATCACCTCCCAGGTCAGACACACACGCCACGCCTTGTTGCGTAATCGTTGCTTGCAGGCAGGCGCCACTTCACAGCGCAAGCTTCTCGCTGTTGGGTTTTTCTCTCTCTTGCACAAATCTGCTGCAACCCCACACTTACACAACACACACACACACACACACACACACATACACACACACACACAGATATATGAAGCGTTGCGGGCGAGAGCACATCGCGAAAAGTGAGTTTCGACAACAACTCAATGTGGCGGGACACCAAGCATCCATGCCATGCTCATCACACAAAGCAACTGCTCACGCATATGCACATGCGCACGTTAGGTACGTCACACGTCCTTTGGAGAAGCTGCCGCCATTGGCACAGGCCGGTCTCCAGTATATCAACAACAAAACTGGCCACCCAGCCCTCGCATTCACAACCCTCCTCTACAGAGCAGACAAGGTGTGCCTTTCTGCGCTCTCTGCTTCTGCGGTTCGATTTCCTCTCTTCCTCCCCTCTTTCCCGCTGCCGTCTCCTTACTATTGTACGCCGCCCCTCTGTTAGGCTCCTTTGCACACAATGTGCGCCTTGTTCATCTCCAAGAGAGTGCTTCCCTGTGTTCTGTTGGTTGTCTCACGCCCACTCACATCCCATCATCAGGCAGAGAACATTGACGAGTTCATTGAGGCCAGCATTCCTCAGCTTCCGTCCACCGCCCAGCACAGCTCAAACCGCCCCCAACACATTATCGTGAGTTCATGATGTTCGTCGTCTGTGTGCGTGCGTGTGCGTGTGTGCGTGCGTGTGTGCGTGTCTAAGTCTCTCTCATTCGCTCTCTCGCTCTCTCTGTGTGTGTCTCTCTCTCTCTGCATCTCCCCATCTCAAGTAGTCAAGTGTCATCCTGCTCTTTTATGGTTGTTGTCGCTCACAAGCATGAAATGGCTTTGGGGTGCTGTGACACCGCCGGTTGTTTGTTACTTTGTGTTTATGCTGTTCTGTTCTATGATCCCAGGTTGCAAATATTGGGCTCCATTTCTCGGACACACACAAGGACAAGTCGGAAGAATTTCGCGTGCAGGTTGACAAGTTTGCACGTGCCCTCTCCACCTTCAACAAACACCCGCTACATTTCGGGTTCTTCAGAGACATTACCCCGCAGCACTTTCAATCCCGAGCTGATTCAAGCAAGGTGTGTGTGTGTGTGTGTGTGTGTGTGTGTGTGTGTGTGTGTGTGTGCACGCGTATACACCCACGTGAATTGTACGAATCCGTTGTCATGATTTGAACACTTCTTCGCCGCGTTTGATGGGCGCCTTTGCCCGCCGCCATAAGCTCATGAACACTTCTTGATTCTCGCATGCTGCTGTTTTGTTTGCAGCACCAAGGCGATTACTTCAAGCGGGATCGAAGCATCAACCACTGCGCACCCTGGTGAGGGGGCGAAGAACAGTCTCATATGCACCCATCATACTCACGCATGCATGTGATTGTGGTGTTTGGTTGTACTCGAAAGTTGATACGTGGGTTCTGGACTCTCTTCGCTGCCCCCGCGCTCGTCGTCGCTCACGTTCTTTCATTCTTCGTCCAATTCACTCCTTTTGTTGATGCATACGTGCATGCAGGCAAGAAACACAGCTGCAGTCCCATCGGAACAACCTGAACAACGAATATCTGATTGAGACGGCTGCACGCTATGGCCTCGTCGTGCAGCCCACAACCGAGTTCCTCGCACCACGTTTCGACGCCCACCTGTACGCACTCATGCGTGTTTGCTGTGTTGGTCATGGTTTGCTTGTCTTTGTTAATTTGTTGCTATTGCCTTGTTGTTGGCCTTGGGTTGTTTTCTCTTGATTTGTTTTGTGATGTGCGGTGCACGGCTTCGATTACATGCTCACGTGTTTGACATGCAAATGCCAATGTGCTCCGCCATTCATATGCATGCGCCGTGTTGACAGGGAAACGCGCAACAATGACAAAGGCAACGTGCTTGACTGCACGCACTGGTGCGCCCCCGTGTTTGACGTGTTTGAGGACGGCCTGATGGCCGTGCTTGCAAGCAGATTCAGCGTCGACTGGCTCCACCCATGAGCAGAAACAAAACAGTACCGCCCGTGAAGTGGTCAGGATTGTTGCAGGATCATCCTTTCCAGACATGTCACGCCCTCCTACTTTGCTTCGTTCAACACACACACACACACACACACACACACACACACACACACACGCGCGCGCGCGCGCGCACGTCATCTTGCCGCCTACTTGATCGTCGTGTATTCGCGAGAGAAACTGTTAATTATATCATGTGTAACAACACCAAGCCAGAAATTACCAATAAACAGCCCACAGCAAACATTGATCTTGCGCAAACACATACATGGGTACCACACAATACATATCCACCGAAAACACGGCCAATCCTAGCCTCTGATGCTTGCTACAAACCACTGGCCAACCACAAACTGCCAACGCCAACGCACCATACACTACTCACCCCCCCCCCCACATAGCCAACGGCACCCCATTCGCCCCATCAACTACTTCGAGACATCACTGGCTGCTCCCCAGCTGTTGTTGTTGTTGTTGTTGTTGTTGTTGTTGTTGTTGTTGTTGTTGTTGTTGTTGTTGTTGTTGTTGTTGTTGTTGTTGTTGCTGCTGGTGGTGGCGTTGCCTCTGTCTTTCCTTGAGTTTGCTCAGATTCGTTGGTCGTGGTGGCACGGGCGGCGCCGAAGCCGTTCGCGTTCGACTTCCCGATACGCGAGATGTGCTCATACGCCGGCTCGACAGCCGCGGCGCAAGCTTCGACACGTCACCTCCGCCTCGCCCAACACCAACACTAACACCAATGTTGCTGATGGTGGCACGACGCCCCTGTTGCTGCGGCTGCTGCTGTTGTTGTGGTTGTTGTGGTTGTTGTGGTTGCCGTGGTTGCTGCTGTGCGTGTTCACTGCCATGGGATACAGGCGCCTCGTAGTGCTCGTCCAGTCGCACGGGCGTTGGCATTGACACAAGCGATGCTGATGTCGTTGCATGTGTCGGTGGTGGAGGCGGAGGCGGCGGCGGCGGTGGCGGTGTACCAGGTGGGATGGGCGGCGTGCTGGGGAGAACAGGCGATGGCTCTTTCGCATGTGGCTGTCCATGATCCACGTCCCCGCGCTCACTCGCTGCATCAACGCCACCAACGTCACTGGCCGCCACCCGACCACCAGCATCAGCATCATCTTGCGTTTTTCCCATCACATCAGCTGCGCCCATGCCAACAAAACCGTACACGCTCTCCTTTGCTGCTGTTCGCGACTGCTGTGTCACCTGCTGCACCCCCAACTCTTCACCATAGTCAACGCAGTCATCGTCACCACCGCGATCCACATGTGCGTCATAATGGTCTCCACGCCCATTGTCGTTGCCGTCGGTGACGTCACTGCGCAAGTCTTGTGTGAGCGAGATTGGTACCACCGCATACGGGCTCACACCGTCTGCCTCCATGGCGACTTGTGCCGCGCGAAGTTGCGCCTCACCACCAGTGCCGTCGCCGTCTCCTGACAGCATCGCTGCTGCTGTTGTCGCTGGTGGTGGCGGTGGCGGCAGCGATGGTGGTGGTGGTGGGAGCGTACCTGGCGGCGGTGGAAGTGGCGGTGGTGTCGTTTCACGCCGTGGCATGCCCACGTGATCGCCACCACCACCACCACCACCATTAACACCACCGCTGGCGATACCCGCACCACCAGTGTACCTGCTGATGTTGATGTGTGAGGATGCAGCTGTGCTGTTTCTGCGACGATGTGCATCGGCCACAAACGCCGTGGCAGATGCGTGGCGCCCCATGCCAGTCGACGCCGACACCGACGTGTGGCGGAGGTTGCGCTGGTGCTGGTGCTGGTGCGGGCGTGTCAGCTCAACAGCTGTTGCTGATCGTGAGCGCATGGGGCTGTTGATTGGTGGCGGGAGTGGTCGTGACGACGAAGATGGCGGGGGGCGCGCTGGCAGTGGTGGCGGTCGCTCGCTCACACGCTGCTGTTGTTGTTGGTGCAGGTAGTGTTGGGGGAGGTATGAGCGTTGTTGCGCGTGGTGCTGTGGCGGCGGCGGCGGTGCACGGCGGGCGGGGCGGGGCTTCGGCGCGTGGATCTGAACAGCGGCAACCGACAGCACACCAACATGCATGCAGACACAACCATGCCGTAGGAATGAGGCTGCATATATTGAGCTAGAGCAAGGCCGACAAACAAGTCACAGCAGTTGTGTTTGCGACGCACTTGCACACACGCACACACACACGCACAGACGCACGCGCACGCAGAGTCAGAAACATACACACATCACACACACACACACACACACACACACACACACAGACGCACGCATGCCACGCACATCTTCCTCGCCGCCGAGATCAAAGTCGTCAATCTTTGCGTAGAGCGGGTCATCCTCGTCACTCTCATCATCAGCGCCATCACCGCTTGCACCGCCAGCGTTGCCAGTGCTGCCGGTGCTGTGCTGCTTGCTCTCGAACCCGTAATGGCTGCTGTTGGCAGTGCCAGCGTTGCGCGTTGGGAGCTCGCCGTGCGTTGTTGCTTCGTGCGCACCGTGTGCTTCGTATGTCATGTTTAGCGTCGTCCCTGGTCGCTGCTGCTGCTGCTGCTGCTGTTGTTGTTGTTGGTAGCGCTTTGCCGGCGTGGATGTGTCCATGTGTGAGCGCGTGGCGCGGAGCTGTGGCGGCGACATCACATGGCGTAGGGAGCTTGGCGGCGGTGGAGAAGTGCCTGCAGGCACGGGCGCGTGCGATCGGGCCTCAACAGCAGGCGACACATCGCGGGACGAGGGCGGGGACAGCAGCAGCGGCGTGGAGCGCCTGCACCACAAGATGAAAAGGAGAGAGAGGGCGTGTGTGTGCGCGCGTGAGTGTGAGTGAGTGAGTGAGGTGGGATAGGGGCCGAGCGGAGTGTGGACCCGTGCGCACACTTGTCTTCATGCGTGCGTGTGGCCCAGACCTGTCACTCGCTGGTGAGTGTGCGGATGACCCTGTCGCGTCCTCTCGTCGCCACGCCTGACGAAAACACATGGATGAAGGGTGTGGCCGAGGGTGGGTGATGGATGGTGGTGGGTGATGGATGGTGGTGGGTGATGGATGGTGGTGGGTGATGAGGTGGCGGCCGAAAGAAAAAGGAGGAAAACTTAAGCTGGCATGACACGGCCACAAAACACACCATACACACAACAACAACAACAACAACAACAACAACAACAGCAACAACAACAACAACAACAACAACAACAACAACAACAACAACAACAACAACAACAACAACAACAACAACAACAACAACAACAACAACAACAACAACAACAACAACATCATCATCATGATCATGTAGCACACGTGACAACATCAGGTGAATGTGAGTGTGTGCATGCATGCAGTTCAGACCTCAATGAAGATTGGCTGCTGGAGGACAGCCTCCATGTCCCCATCACTGTCGCACAGCAGCAGCGGAAACACCAAAGTGTGAGGAGCACCGATGATGGATAATCGCGTGGACGGAGAGCGATGGGTTGAGGAAGAGGAAGAGGAAGAGGAAGAGGAAGAGGAAGAGGAAGAGGAAGAGGAAGAGGAAGAGGAAGAGGAAGAGGTTGAGGAAGATGAACGGGAAGGAATGGAGTAAAGGAATGGAAAACGATAACAGCAACAGCAGCAAGGCAGCAACAGCAACAACAGCAGCATCAGACCTGACTGCGGCGAGCAGGTAGGAGCAGCCGATGCTCGAAAATGCCTGAGCAATGCTCGCTGGCGTGTCCCCGTTCTGGTCGCGCGCGTGAATGTCCGCACCAAAATGTAACAGCTGCGAGCACACATGGAGTGAAGCGTGAATGGGGTGACGCGTGTGTATGAATGTATGTGCGAAACATGTGTGTGTGTGTGTGCGTGTTTGCGTGTGGGATGTGCTGTTTGCGACGCACCAGCTTTGCACACTCGACGCGATCCATCTGGCAGGCGACGTGGAGCGGGGTGTGGTGCTGCAGGACCTGATATCACACGCAATGGAACACATGCACCATCGGTGGTAACGCGTCAATGCGAAGGCACAGGCGCATGCAGACAGCAGCAGCACGCACTCATATATTGACACACACACACACACATCCTTCCTTCTCACGCAGACACACTTATTCACTTACACACACACACACTTATTCACTTACACACACAGTTATACACTTACACACACACACACACAGACACACAGACACACCACACACACACGCGCGCGCAGAGTCACCAACACGTTCACAGCAACATGCCACCCAGCCCCCTCCCATAAATAACGCCCTCCGTGAACGCAGTACACACCCCGTTGGCGCTGGTGCCGTTGAGGAGGAGAAAGGCGACAGCGAGGGCGTTCCCCTCCGCAATGAGAAGATGCAGCGCTTCAAGGCCATCGCGCCCGTGGACATTCGCACCAGATACGAGCTGGTGCAGCAGAACAACACACACGCCACAGTCCGCGTACGCGTTGTCGCGAAGACACCGTGTCAATGGCGTCTGCTGCTGTTGTGGCGGCAGTGGGTGTGCGAGAGGGAGATGAATGTGGATGTGGTTGAGCGTGAGTCAGCATCATCAGTGAGATGCTGCATGTTGTTTGTTTGTACGTGCGCGTGTATGCGTGTGTGTGCGCGTGTATGCGTGTGCATATTTGTGTGTGTGTGTGTGTGTCTGGATGCGCAGGCGCAAAGCGCAATACTACGACTCCTCACCATGTTTGGCTGCAAGTTTGCGAATGCAAATGCGCCGTATTTCTTGCGGATGAACGCAGCGCGGTCCTCCTGTGTAGTGGAGCGGGCCTGTCCAGACCATCGCGGTTCCAGCACCCCATTGCCAAGCTCGTTTCCAATCGCCTGGCAACAGCATCCATCGCACGCGTGCATCAACGTTGTGCATGTCAAACGCACAAGTACACGAACAGGTGTGTGTGTGTGTGTGAGTGAGTGAGTGTGTGAGTGTGTGAGTGCGTGAGTGTGTGAGTGAGTGAGTGTGTGTCAGGGAAGTTGCGTTTGTTCCTTGCCATATCGATGGAACGGAAGAGAACTGCTACCATCACCTCCATGACTGCCACTGCTCACCCGAACTAAGAAGAGATGGAGAGCAGACATGGATGTGTCCTTGAGGTTCACAATCCGTCGAGAGTGGTCTGGGCCAGCCAATATAGACCCTATGTGTGCGTGTGCGTGCGTGTGCGTGTGTGTGCGTGTGACGGGGGAAGCAAGGGAAGTAAGGTGTAAAACCATGCAGCCGGTGTCATGCAAGTACGTACACATGTAGACACACATGCAAACACGCATGCACACACACATACACACACACATGT
>NW_004754926.1:1521615-1536615 GCF_000188695.1 Salpingoeca rosetta | reverse complement strand
CCCTCCATGTCCGGCCCGCGTGGCGGCGGGACGGCGTGTTGGCGGTGGGAGCGGCTCACCCGGCGGTGGCGCCGCGTGGCGTGGGCGGTGCACATCACGGTGTCGCATGCGCTCGCCGCCACCACCACCACCGGCAGCAGCGCGCCGACGTCGCATAAGCTCGTCCTCTTCCGCAGCAACGCGACGCATCATGAGCGCATCGTCCCGCGGCATGGGATGGTGGCGGGCGCTTGGCGGCGGCGGCAGCAGGTCGTCGTCGTCGTCATATGGCATCATGGCGCGGTGGTGAAAGCGTGATGGCGACAGTGACGCTGGGCGGCGGTAGGGGTCTCGGTCGCGTGGTGGCAGGCGCTCACGGCGGCCGGGTACGGGGCCTGCGCGTCCGCCACCACCACGTCGGTCCAGTGGTGGCGGCGGGTAGCGTGCAGCGTCCATGACAGGGTCGTAGCCATCGTCACGGCCATCGTCGTACACCCCGCGAAGCCGGCGTCCACCGCCACCTGGGGCGCGTGCGCGTGCCCGCCCGCCACCCCCTCCACGAGGCAGCATGCGCTCGTCCTCCCACAAGTGCTCGGGCCCGCGCTGCTCCCTGCGCCGGTCGCGGTCCTCGTTGCGTTCGTTGCGCGGCCGTCGGTGGTGGTGGTCGCCATCATCGTCGCCCGCACGCGAATGCGGCGACACCTTACGCCGGCCGAAGCGTGGCGAGAGGGAGCGGAAGCGCGACTTGCGGCGGGGCGCTGGGCTGTCCTCAGGCAGAGCATAGCGCTCGTAGCCTGCTGCCGCTCGCACACGGTTACCGCGGGCATGTTCATCAGCGTCATCATCATCGTCGTCGTCGTCATCATCATCAGCGCCGCTGCGCTTGCTTGCTTTGGTTGTGGCCTTTGACATGCGGCTGGCGCTGCGACGTTCTTCCTTCTCTTTTCGCTTTCGCTCCTTCTCCTTCTCCTTCTCCTTCTGCTTCTTTGTCTTCTTGCGCCCGCGGAAGAAGAAACTCCGCTTGCGCGCCACCGCATCCTCCTCCTCATCCTCATCCGATGATGATGATGACGACGATGCCGATGATGTTGTCTCCTCACCAGACAGCCGCACGTCGCCAGCACCAGCAACAACAGCACCATCGTCGTCGTCGTCGTCGTCGTCATCGAGAGCACTGCCGCCGCCGCTGCGTGATCGCATGCGATTGCGTCCTCTGCGGCCCTTTTTCCCAGCGCGCCGGCCACGTGGCGACGGCTGCGACAGCTGCGCCTCCAGACCACGCTGATCAAGTGCGCTCGCCTCGCGGGAACTCGACCGTCGCCGTTCGCGCCGCCGCCGCTCAACACGCCGCGCCTCTGCATCGAGCACGCCGCCATCATCGCCCTCGTCACCGCGGTCACGGTCCTCGTCGTCGGTGGTAGTGTAGTGCTCGGGGCGGTCCTGGTAGTGGTCTGGCAGTTTGCTGCGCTGGAACCCGGCGCTCGGGTCGTCGTCGTGCTCGAAGGGGAACACGGGACGCGCGCCTGGCACGCACGGGCAGGTCAGGGAGGAGGTAGAGGGGTGGGGAGGAGAAATTGTGATGGGGATTGGGGATGGGGAATGAACGACAAAGTTGCAAGTGCTGCGAGAGCAATTACACACACACACACACACACACACACACACACACACACACACACACACAGCCACGCAGACACAGACACGCAGACACACACTCACACAACACAAGCAAACACACACAAACAGAAACACACGCACCTGCGGGCAGTTTCTTCTTTGGGTGGCCGTGTGGCATTATGTCTTCAGAGTCAATGCCAAAGAGCTTGTCACTGGGGGTGCGGCGACTCGGGCTGTCCCCTCGTCGGTCCAAGCGCGGCCCGCGCCCAAACGCATCCCCGCCGTCGCCACCGTGTGCATCCACGTCCACGTCGTCCACAACAGCGTCGTCAAGCGCTGTGTGGCGGGAATTCATGGTGTCGCGACCGGCGCCGTTCATGTCCTCCTCGCCGCTGCCAGAAACGCTGGAAGTGTCTTCTAGAGACATGAAAGGGTGCAATGGTGACGCAGCCGTGATTGAGTGCAGGGTGATATGAGAGTGAGCGAGTGTGTATGGAAGTGTGTGTGTGTGTGTGTGGTGTGTGTGTGTGTGTGAGGCATGTACGAATGTGTGTGCGTATGTGAGTGCGTATTGTGTGTTGTGGAAGGAAGAACGGCGTGTAGAACAGAATGAGCAGAATGCAGGCGTGTGCTGTTCGGAGTTGCTCACCTCGGCGCGGTGGGGGCCCATCAACAAGGACAGATGTGCTGGCAGTGCGAAGAAGTTGGGAGTGCGGAGGAAAGGTGAGTAACGCATCAATGTCAGTGCAACAACAACAACAACAACAGCAACAACAACAACAACAGCAGGTGCCACCACCACCACCACCACCACCACCACAACAACAACAACAACAACAACAACAACAACAACAACAACAACAACAACAACAACAACAACAACAACAACAACAACAACAACAACAACAACAACAACAACAACCCTCAGCAACGTCGACATACCGGTCGACAAATATGGCGGCTGTATCCGATGCCTAGCGTGCGACATGCATGCGTGGTGCAATCAAGGTGAGGATGGATAACAAGCACAACTGCGCGTCCTGTGGGCGCTTCTGTGGACAGGAACGCGAGTCACCCACACGTTCTGCAAGCGAACACACATCGCACCCACTTGCTCCCCCGCTCCCGTTCCACGTTCACCTCCACCGTTGGACGCACCTTCATGTACTTGTTGAGGGCGCTGCCTCCGTAGTTGACAAGTGCGCCGACAACTTTGGAGAAGCGTGCCCGGTGCTCGTCCAGAACCTGCAGTTGAGCCATGCGGCGGGGAGGTGGAGCGAGTGTTGATTGGAATGGAACGTGAGAAGATAATGGTTGGGATGTCATGACGAATAGCGGAGGCAGCTGGCGCGGGGCCTGCACTGGGGCATGAGAAAGGAACACCGTGGGCATAAGCACGCACGCACACACACACACGCGCACACACACACACACAAACACAGACGTGTGTGTATTGTTGTGATACCTTCTCATAGAACGTGTCCAGAAAGTCCTGCAATGCCGTTTTGGAGTCTTCGACCACGCCGTGTTGCTGATGGATTGTTGTTTGATGTCGTTTGGGGGCAATATCAGCACAGGATCGAAGAGCAAACGCCCGCACAGCACATGTAAGCACGCAAAACAAAAACACACACACACACACACACACACACACACACACACACACACACACACACACACAAACGCACACACATGGGAGCGCAGTGACTGACATCAATGACGTCGGAATCTGTGCGATCATCTGTCGCCTTGCCGTGCTTCTTCTCCAGCTTTTGCAGCTTCTTTTCCTCCTTCTTGATTTCCTGTCACCATGTCACAGCACATTCACACACACACACACACACACACACACACAGACATTCGCACACACACACACACACACACACACACACAGACATTCGCACACACACACACACACACATTCGCACGGATGCAAGGTGTGAGTGGTGTGGAATGACTGCACGTGATACTCATTCGTTGACAGATGGAATTGGCGCGGCCGGCATACCTGTGTAGCTTTGGCCTTGCCCTCCTTCAGTTCTTTCTCCAGCGCCTGGCATTGGCGGGGCAGAGGAGGAGGAGGAGGGGTGAGTATGATGGTTGACGGTGGACGCCACAGAGGTGTTAGCACGCAAGCGTGTGCACTTATGCCACTCACGACAGAGAAACTAACACGCACACAAATGTTCGTGCACACAGAAACACACACACACACACACACACACACACACACACACACACACACACACACACACACACACACACACACGCAAATAAACAACCCACCAGCCAACCAAACACACACACCGATTGCGTCTTGGATGCGTCCTGCACGACGGCTTCGATTGCTGGGATCAGATCACTCTCCAGCACATCAACCTGGCGCAGCGAATCATGGCAGATTGTGAGATGAAAAAGTATGTTCCCTCAATGGCACGATGCGTGTGTGGTCAGTAGGCTGTGGTTGCAAAAGGGATGATGACCAGCACCGCAAGCATGGAAGACCTGGTTCCAGTGGAGTTGTTGGCACTTGCGGAGACACTCGCTGCCCTTGACCACAGCAGAGCCTATCATTTCACCATCGTGCACGAACATGACCCATGGACAGGGGGAAGGTGAGCTGAGCAACCGACACGGTGAGCAGAGACAGACAGACAGGCAGACAGACAGAGGGGCACAGGGACACACAGACAGGGGGGCAGAGGGGCACAGGGACAGACAGGCAGACAGACAGAGGGGCACAGGGACACACAGACAGGGAGGCAGAGGGGCACAGGGACAGACAGGCAGACAGACAGAGGGGCACAGGGACACACACACACACACACACACACACACACACACACACACACACACACACACACACACACACACACACACACACACACACACACAGAGGCAGACATGCACACACATACACATGCACACACTCTCTCATTGCATGCTTTGCACGTACGCATGTCTTTGACACGGCGTGGGCATTTGGGCGGAGGGCGCCCCAGCTCGCTAAGAGCTTCTTGCACGCGTGTCTCTGCAGCTTGGATGGCTGCAAGCGGAGGCAACAAATCAAAGGGAGCAACCAATCAAAGTGAGCAAGCAAGTGACGGACAGACAAGCAAGGAACAGACAAGCAAGGAAGATGGTGTGCCCGTTACCGTCGGTATCGACACGCACACACACACACACACACAGACGTACCTGCGATGGCTTTGATGTATTTTGAAACCTCTGCAGCCACCTTCTTGAACTTTGGCACCACGGTTTTCAACTCCTGTTGGTGTGCATGTCAGCAGGCAGCGCCTCGTTTGATCAGCGAATCACACATCATACAAACAAAGCACAACTGTCAAGCAACCACAACGCAAACACACACAACACAGCACACACACACACAACACAGTCCACACACATACACACACATATACACACGGCACACACGCGCACGCACACGTTTGACACATCGCACCGCACCCACTCACATCCAGTTGCGTGGCAATGTCACCCTCAACATCCAGATCTTGATGCTTGCCCATGGCGAACGCATGTGTTCTGCTGATGTAATGGCGCTGCTGACGTTGACGAGCAGGCAACGACGGGCAAAATCACCACCCGCCTGTACTGGTATCTTCCTCCAACTCTGCCGTCCTAGAGAGTGTTGTTGCTGTTGTTGTTGTTGTTGTTGTTGTTGTTGTTGTTGTTGTTGTTGTTGTTGTTGTTGTTGTTGTTGTTGGTGGTGGTGGTGGTGTCTTAGTGGTGGGTGCGTGCACGTTCCACTCCTCCCTCTCTTATCGTTGTTGTCGTTGTCGAGACGAACAAGAAGGTCTGTCTTTGTGGGAGGACAAGCACAGAAGCAAAGCAACACTTTTTTTCCGCTGTGTGGTGTGTGTGTTTTGGTTTTCGCACACAACTTTTTTTTTTTTGTTTTCGTGCCCCACCCCCTTTGCAAATTGCGCACAGCTGACAGCGGAGAGCAATTCGCAAAACCGATGTGTCAAGCAGCCACATCAAGAAGCAAGCACAGCCCAGTTACGCACACAACCCCACAACCACGGATTCTACTCACGCTGACACCAGTGACGCACAGCTGTGACTGAGCCGGACACAACACAACCAACCAGCGACGTACCGCGCAGTGGCCGCAAACGGAGTCATTTACATTCATCTCTTGATTCCCGCAACAACAACGTGAGCACACGCGCGTCGGCCAACAAAAAAGGCAACACCAAAATCAGCAGACAGATACAGCAACACAAACAAGCGACTGTCCGCAGCAGCTGTCCACAGAGACAACAACAACAACAGCCCCTTTGATCCAAAGGAGACAGAAAAATAGGCACAAGCCAACAAGCAAACAGAAAAAGGACGCCAAAGCCCGCACAGAAGGGAACCAAGAGAACCAGAGAACAGGCAAGCACGCAAAGATGGCTCAGAAGATGCCTCAGAAGCAGCAGTGTTTTGTTTGGAAGACATTTGGGCTCTGCGCAGGACAGGCAGAAACGGGGACCCACCGCTGCCACCATCTGCACGATCCGGCAGTCAAGGGCGTGTGGCTTGAGCAGGCTCGCGCGTATCTGCCGCACGCGTACCGCTATGGCAAGTATCGTCCTTCCTTCGAGGACTTGAAGCAGGCTGCTGCCCAGCAGCCGTCCATTTCCAAATCACAGCCCAACACCCACGTCCGGCGGCTCCTCAACGAGAAGAACCAGACGCCAGCCCACTTCTTGATCGACATCCTCGTGCTGCAAGACTTCTACGTGAAGCGAGAGGCTGAGGACGTTGTCAATTTTGCCATCCAACACCGACGCAAGCTGGAGACGAACAACCAGAAACGGGCAAACTTCTACAACGCGCTGCGCTACTGCACATACTGTTCCATCGTCCACATGCCCTATGGTGTACTCCCGGGCATCGACGCGACCATTGCGTCGACTGTAGCCTCCGCGGCCGTGAGCCGTGTCAACTCTGGTGTTGCGCCGCTGCCGCATGGTGCGCCGCCACTGCCGGCGGAGCATGTGCAGCCCGGAGGTGGTGTGGCTGCGCCCGACGCTGCGTGGTGCTGCATCTGGTATGTGTTTGGCGCGTGCTGGGGTGCTCGGCTTCCAGAACACGACGATATCCGGTGCCGCTTTGAGCACGGCGACGAGGTGTACCAGCGGTCTATCCTGGTGGCATACGAGAGCGACCCAGATGTGCGCAGCGACCTCAAGCGCGTTGTGCGTGCCGTGCCTTTCCACCGCGTGTTTGCGGAGATTATGGAACTTGCCCAGAACGAGCAGGAGGAGGTCACCACGACCCTCATCACCGTTGTCCGTGAAGCCATGGACATGCTACGCAATACGGCCGCGCAGACCATGAAGGCCCTTGACGAGCGTGAGGCTTTTGACGAGTACCAGGCACTGGCGTTCCGCGCATGCCTGGATGCCGGGTTTCCTGCAATCAAGCTCAAGAGTGCACCCGGCCCTCACGTTGTGGTCCACGACGACGACGACGATGGTGACGGTGAAGATGACGACGTCGACGATCGCGGTGTTGGTCATGGTCGCGGTGGTGGTCGCGGTGGTGGTCGTGGTAATGGTGGTCGAGGTGGTTGTCGTGGTAATGGTGGTCGAGGTGGTGGTCGAGGTGGTGGTCGTGGTAATGGTGGTCGAGGTGGTGGTCGAGGTGGCGGTGGTCACGGCCAGCGAGATGAGCGACCGTCGTGTCCTGTGTGGCAGGTGCTGCGCTACTGCCCAAACCGCAGCCACTACCACAAGACGCCGTGCAACTTCTTCCACCCGTACGTCAACTGCACCAAAGCCTCCGACCACAGCGCTCTGCTGTGCTCATTTGGCCACAAGGAGAAGAACGGCCTCTCGCACGATCAGTGGAGGCGGCTTGTGCAGGCGCTGTATGGGCGAGACGCGACGCAGCTGCACATGCACCACAGCGCCGTACGCACAGCCATGCAGCAGAAGGGGCGCACCCTTAGCACCATGCTCATGGACATTGTGAGGGAGGCCGACCAGCTGCGCATGCGCTACGGCGACAACATGGGCCTGTACAAGCAACGCATGACGCAGCACTACGGGAACCGGTCCCTCACGTACGAGGACTTTGTCAACATCTTTGCCATCACACTCAACGCGGGCAACGCCGCGACTGTGCCGCGCTTCCTCACCCGCGCACCCCAGGCGAAGAAGAGCACCTACAGCAACCACGGTGCTGCCGATGATGATGATGATGATGATGATGATGATGACATGGCAACGGCCGTGCACGTGGGCGGAGGTGACGAGGACATGCACACCATGGTGCATGGCGGGAAGAGCACCAGCGCTGACAGCGGCGACTCCGCCACGTTGGTGGATGGACGCAAGGGCAGCTACCCCTACGATGATGATGATGACGACAACAGCGATGGCTGTGGCGGTGGCGTTGAAGATGAGGGCGCCGCGCCGCACATGAGCGGGCTGTTCCACGGGACGCAGCTGGACGTGTGCTTCCTTCTCGATGCCACCGGAGGCATGGAGCCGTACTTTGCGGGCGTGCTGGCAGCCATGCAGCGCACAGCACAGGAGCTGCACGCCACGCACGGCGCTGGCGAAGACACGGGCGCGGTGCGGTTTGCACTCGTTGCCTACCGCGACAAGACACACCTGGCGGACGACCGGCCCGAAGTTGTGCACTTTACGCCCAACCTGGACGCGTTTCTGTTGCGCCTGAAGATGGTGCACCCCCAGGGCGGCGCCGACTATGTGGAGGACGTGCGCGCGGGCCTGCAGTGCGTGCACGATCGCCTTGAGTTTCGCCGCGAGGCCACGCGCGTTGTGCTGCACATTGCCGATGCGCCGTGCCACGGCCGCCTCTTCTACCACGACCTGGTCGACAGCTTCCCTGACGAGGACCCTGAGCGTGTGCTTGGGCTCGTGCGGTGGCTGGCCAAGGAGCAGATTGAGTATGTGTTCGGCGGCATCAGGGACCCGCAGGAACGCGACAAGCACCCGTTCTCCACGCGCAAGATGTTTGATGAGTTTGACGCTGCGTACGCGGGTGCGAGCGCGACGGGCCGGCGCATGACGTGGGTGGACACGAGCGAGCCCGCGGCACTGCTGCAGGTCCTGCATCAGATCATGGCGTCAAGCATCTCCACATCAACAAAGCTCGCCGAGGACTTTGACAAGCAGCTGTCCCTCGGCAGCGGCCCTGCTGCACATCGCCCGCGCCAGCATCAGCACCAGCCGCAGCGGCAGCGGCGTGTGGACATGCAGCCCGGTGCCATCATGTGGGGCACGGTGCCGGCCATGTCCGAGTGCACCACGACGTCGCTGAAGCTGCAGTGTGATTTCGCGAACATGCCCAACCTCAAGGCAGACATGTTTGCCGAGGAGACGCGTGCGAAGCGTCGGATGCAGTTGTACCCGCTTGCCTTCAACAAGGGCACGTTCCGTGTTGTGCACCGCGCGCGTGCGCTGTTTGCGTCCGGCAGCACCAAGCTCGTGGTGGTGAAGCGGCCCATCTTCATCGTGCCTGCGCAGCGCGAGCGGGAGCTGTGTCTCGGGGAGATGCGCGAGCAGACGGTGGCGCAAAAGCTTGCCCTCGAGTTTATGAAGGAGTTGAAGCGTGCGGGCATTGCCACGGGGATGCAGAGGTTGAAGCTGGTGTTTGCCAAGCCAAACCTGGTGGAGGTGAAGGGCGCACACCGCTACCACGAGGCGCTGCGAGCGCTTGCGCCGCACATGGAGGTGGGCGACCTGAACGGGTGCTGGGTGATGGAGAAGCAGATGATCAACGGCAACTACACCAAGTACTCGAACAACGCCGGCAAGGTGAACCATGCAGACACACCGGAGGGCATGGTGGTGCACGCGTTCAGCCACTGGACGCACGCGCGGACCAGGGGCCGGTTCATGGTGGTGGACCTGCAGGGCACATGCACGGAGATGGGCATCTTCCTTACAGACCCTGTGGTGCACGACTCGAGGAACAAGGAGTTTGGACGCCTGTTCAGTGCGGGCGATCGCGGTGCCCGCGGCATTCGCGATTTCTTCAGGACGCACAAGTGCAACCACATCTGCCGCGGCCTCCAGCTCAGGAAGCCCGCGCTTTAGGGGCTTTGTTTGGACGGTTGTGATTGTGTGATTGTGGTTGTGATTGTGGTTGTGGTTGTGATTGTGGTTGTGATTGTGTGATTGCGTGTGATTGCGGTTGTGTGATTGTGGTTGTGCGTGTGTGAGATTGTGTGTGATTGTGGTTGTGATTGTGATTGTCAACTGCTTGACTTCCTACCGATCTGCTCGTTGTGTTACAATTCCTAATGTCGCGTCATGTTACATGCATTGTGACGCAGAAGGTCGATGATTGTGTATGTTTTCTGTCTTTCCTTTTGTCTTTCCTTTTGCTCTTGTTTGCTTCGCCTTCTGTCTTGCTTTCTTAACTTGCCTCTTTTATCATTTGGTTGATGATGGGAGTGTGTGTGTTGACAGCGGGGTTCGTTTGGGAGGGGAACCTTGCTTTTGGTTTCTGTTGCATTGCGTGTCACGTTAACAAAAAGCCCTCCCTCAAAATCAAACGTGAATGTCACAAGTGAAGGAACTAGCAATGGTGCGTGTGTGTGTGTGTGGGGGGGGGGGCGGGGAGGTGAAGAGGAGAGGACGACAAGGACAACAGCGGCAGTGACCCAACGCACACATGTACACATGGAAACATGAACCTACACACAGACACACACACACATGTGGAGACACAGGTATCAGTGCAAGGCAGCGCGAATGTGGTCTGGGTGTGTGAGGAAGGAGGACAGGGGCATTGGGTCAATGCCAGCGGCTGTCATGGCTGCGCAAAACCATTGTCGTTGTTGATGTTAAAGTGGTTGATTGAAAGGTGGGGAATGAGTGAACAGAGCATCCATGTGTTGTCACGATGGCAAGTCGAGTGCAGGCAACAAACACACACACCCACACCCACACCCACACCCACACCCACACCCACACCCACACCCACACACACACCCACACACACCCACACATATGCACACACACACATGGGCAGATACCAACAGCAGTAGCAGTGTACCTTTGGCATATGCCTGATACTTGGCGGCGATGCGCGGGTGTGTGCGTGTGAGCGTGTTCACATCGTCACGCGTGCTTGATGGGGGCGCTCGGTCAACGGTGATCAGCTTCACGTCTCCTTCCTGCCATGGTGCGCATGGGATCACAATGACAGCGGTGGTGATGATTCAGGTGTGGATTCATTGTGATGTGATGTCAGCCCGTGCATTGCGACACAAACCAAACATGACAAACAATGCGACAATTCTCATCCTCTTCCCTGCATGTGCAAGCAACGAAACAAGCTCAAACACACACACATACATACATACACGCACACAGAAACACAGGCACACGCACACATACACACAGGCACACGCACAGATACACACCTCAAGAGCCTCCTGTTCAATGCTGTCAAAGGACTCTTGTAATTGCTTCAGAAAGTCGCCGCCTTTTCGCATCCGAAACCACGATGACGATGATGATGATGAGCCTGCCGCTTGTTTTGCGCGGGTGTTTCGCTTGCGTGTTCCTGTGGTGCCGCGTCTCTTGCCCTGTCTCTTCCGCTGTTTTGTTTGGACGCTACTCTCACGGGCACCACCACCATCACCATCACCATCGCCATCATCATCTGTACCATCGTGTGGCGACAGCAACGCGCACGGTACAGATGCATGGCCGCCAACACCACGCTCGTTCTCAGCTGAGTGTGATGGCGAGGAAGACGAAGATGAGGAGGACGGGTGCGACACGGAACCGGAACAGTCTCTCGCTGCCGCCGTTGCTTCTGCGGCTGTTGTTGCGAGGGATGGTGATGATGATGATGATGAGAAAACGGCCATGTCTTCAGACGCATCACTCATGTCATCGTCATCAGGTTGTCTGGCGCCCTGCACATCAGCCTCCTCAGCACTGTGACTGCTGTTGGCGGGCGTGTGCCTTGTGCTTTGGGTGTGCAAGCGGCGTGATCGCGACCGTGCTGCGGGCACCGTGGTCCTGTGCCGCTGCCGTCGGCCGCCGTACGGGTGTGTGCGAGGTGCAAGCACCCACGCAGGAACATTTGTGGCAGCAGTAGCAGCAGCACCAGCGATGGCGGTGGTGCTTGCCTTGAGCGTCTTGCACGCCATGCTGGACACGGTTGAAGCTGCGGTGTTGTGACCACCCCACAGCCGCGAGCCAAGTAGTGATGGAAGCACAGGCTCCATTGGATCAGCGGCATGCGCGTGCATTGAGTGTAAGGGCTGGGAGCGACTGCGAGGCAAGCTCTTCCGGGATTGTTGCAGATCGGGGGCTGTGTTGTGTCCTGTTTCACTCAGTGTGCGATCAACACCAGCCATCCCACCGGTTTCACCACCTTCATCATCCGTGTTCGGGTTGGCGCCGTTCTCATTCTCGTCCTCACAGGCATCATCGTCCCCATCTTCGTCGTCGCACAGCATGATTGGGTTGAGGCGGGTGATGGACGATCGCCGCGAGAAGCGGGACGCTGACCGGCTCAGGGGCAGTCGGTGGCGGCGAGTCCGTTGCGAGGCCACAGCGGACGACGGGCGCGATGGCGATGGCGTGGCTGCCTTGGAGGATGCGTAAGGTACAGCAGCAGCAGCAGCAGCAGCAGCAGCAGTGGTTGATGCATGGGTTGACCTCAACCGCGAAGGTGGAGGCGGCGGCTCGTCCCCAGTGAAGAGGTGCTCGATATCCACTGCGTGAACGTGATCAGCGACACTGAATGTCGCACGCTGGGCTGCCAGTGCAGCCTTTCTCCTTGCTGCGGTTGTTCGTGTGGTGATTGCCGCTGTACGTTGCGGAGTACCGGTGGCTGCTTGTGGTGTATGAGTGGAGGCTGCTTCTGGGTCGTGTTTGCTCGCACCATTCCGTCTCCCTGCGCCGTCACCAGCGGGATCATCAATAGCGGGATCGGGATCATCGTTATCATCATCATCTTCATTGCTTGTTCGCTGGGTGTCTGCAGCTGTTCCAGTGACGGTACGGTGGTGCTTCGTGCTGCCACCAGTGCGGCGGCGACTGCGCGGCGGCTGGTGCTTCGTGCTGCCACGCTTCTTCCTTCCGTCACGACTTCTGCCCTCATCCTCTTCCGCGACAACCTTGCTCTGGTTTGGTGCGGGGGAAGGGGAAGCAGGGACGATCTCCTCAAGCAAGTCGACCTCCTCCAAGCTTGCAAAGTACTTCTTGAGCCGGTCCAGCTCCGCCTGCCTTCGCTGCTCCGCTGCCGTTGTGCCTGCAGCAGCTGGTGATGCAGTGGATGCAAGTCGTGCTGTTGTTGTTGTGGCGCTTGTGCGCATCGTGGCGGTCGTCGCGGCTGTTTCGAAAAAATGGCGCCAGCCAACGACAAGGGGAAAGCGACACCATGAATTAAGGGCATCGTTGCTCTGTCTGCGAGTTGAGCTGTGGGTGCTGTTGGGTGCTGTTGGGTGTGCTTGGTTGGCGGTTGTCTACGGGATGCTTGGTTGCCTCCCCTCATCACACGCCCTCTCACATCACATCACATCAGCACATCCTGTTCGTGACATCAGAGGTACGGTCTATTGTGGTGCTCCGAGTACGAAAGCGGGGAGCGTGGCACATCATTCAGTCGTTCTGTCATTCATTAGGAAGAAAGGGTCGGTCAAATCAGGAAGGTGATTGATACAAAGCGTGTGTCGCGCTCGCACAAGGAAAGGGCGGCAGCCATCAGAAGGAAGAACAAGAACAAGAAATGGGAGAGGGGAACCGGGGGGCAAGCAAAGAGGAAACAACGTCTTTGTGCCACATTGTACGAAACACAATGGACATGACAAGGAACAACGAGGTTTCGCGCCTCACATGAAACACGCACAGTTGTACGTGCATTGACGCTTCACGACACCACACTTATGCTTCACACACAGTTGTACGTGCATTGACACTACACGACACCACACTTACGCTTCACACACACATACACGCAGACACCAAAAGCAACAACAAAAAAAAAAAGAGAAAGAAAGTCAAGCAAGCAGGCTCAGTGCTTCTTGGCGAGGGGCGTCGTGTCCGGGATGTCAACAGGGGAGGACGCCGAGGAGGAGTACGAGTCATCCAGGTTGACAAAGGTGGCGTTGGTCACGTAGGCGCCGGGCGTGACATCCTTGGACCACTCCAGCGGGCCAACCTGGTACATGTTGCGGCGGCGGCGGCGAACCACGTGGCACGCGAGCATGACAATGGCGGCGAGGAACGTGGCCGCGCCAACGGCACAGCCAATGTACGCCATGTTCTGCGACCACCACGACTGGTCGTCCGAGGAGGAATCGTCCCAGGGGTTGCCCATGTCCATGACGCTGCTGAGCTGGGAGCTGAGCTGAAACATGAGGATGGTCTGCGCATCTTCCGCTGTCGCGCCCTCGACAACTTCATACTCAATGGTCTGGCAGGCGGGGGTCTGCCAGGGCTGGTACCACACCGTGGCAACAATCTGTGCCGGCGGCGCCTCCGACTGCATGAGGAGAGCCCGGCACACGTAGTTGATGGCCTGCTCCTTGGTCCTGAAGCCCTCGGGCGGGATGGGCACTTGGTCCTGGCTGGGTGCAGGTGGCAGCGGGTGGTCGGGAAGGCGGGGGCGGTGCTTGTGGTGGTCCTCGTCATCATGATCGTGGTCCTCGTCGTCATGATCGCGGTGCTCGCCTTCGTCGTGGTCGTGGTCGTGATCATCGTGGTCGTGATCATCGTGGTCGTGTTCGTCGTCGTGATCATCATCGCGACGGCGGCGGCGGTTGCCTGATGAAGCGTGCAGGGGCATCATCAGAGGGGCCTGCTCGGCAATGTCGCGGCAGTAGCCCATCCAGGTCACGGAGGCGTGGATGCGGTACTTCACGCCCGCCACAACCTGCGACTCAACACGCGACACGTTTTGGATGATTGGGACCATGGACAGGCTCTTCGCGTCGTATGTCATCTTGTCCACGATGCATTGCAGGCTGCCCTGAATGGCCTCATCGCTCAGGTCAAAGTCAACAATGTCGTGGAAACCGCCAACCTTGCTGCCACCAGCAGTGGTTGTGGTTGTGGTCGTTGTCGTCGCGGCTGTGGTTGTTGTTGTTGTCGTTGTCGTTGTCGTCGTTGTTGTTGTTGTCGTGGCATCTGTTTGGGTGCCTATGAAGTGGGGAAAAAGGCAGAAGGGAGTCAGACAATGTGTGAGGCAGATAAGATGGAGTGCGGTGGACAGACAGAGGCGAGGGGGAGAGGCATCATACGCTCCCTTCTCCAACAACAACAACAACAACAACAACAACAACAACAACAACAACAACAACAACAACAACAACAACAACAACAACAACAACAACAAACAACAACAACAACAACAACAACAACAAACAACAACAACAACAACAACAAC
>NW_004754926.1:1519404-1521515 GCF_000188695.1 Salpingoeca rosetta | reverse complement strand
GAAAAATTGAGGGCGAACTCGCTCGATGATGATGAGAAGAGAGAGAGAAAGGAGGAGGAGCAGAAATGAGAGAGCGCTGTTGTGCTGAGGGTTTCGTGGGGTGTGCTTGTCGTTGATGAGTCAAACAGCAACGGATGCAATGCAAAGATACAGAAGCAAGCCGTGGTGGGAAAGCGCTGTGTGCGCGTCGTAAGCGTTCGGGCAGATTGCAGAGTTGGACGAATATTGATGAATGTTTTACACAAAAGGGCGTTTGTTGACGAAATGTTGATTTTTTGTGATTTGTCGTGTCGCAGCCAGCCGTCTTGGGCGGACGATTGTGACAATTGTGATAGTGCCCGACACACGAAATGGTAGGGTTTTATTTTTCTCGTTTGTGGTTGGATTTGAGTCGTTTGAAAGCTGACCGGCAGCACCACGTCGGCCTTGCACATGCATCTGCGCTGGTTTGGGGTGCAAGGGTGACGCACACGCCCCAAGCGACCGCTGTCAAGTTGCATCTTTCGTGCAAATCGTCGGCAAAATAAAAATTTTCAACCACCATCACCGACGATGGACACGGACGATGATGAGTTTGTGCCTGATTCCGAGGTGGTGAGCGACGACGATGAAGGCGAGCTGCCACCAACTCACCAAAGCGGGCACGACAAGACATGCCCAAGCCGGTAACCAAGAAGCACGTGACTCCTCAGGAGATCGTGGAGATATGTGCGTGCCTGAGGAACATGAGGGGTCAGGGAACCCTGACAGAGAAGGAAACGCTTCTGGTTTTGCATGTGTACATGCAGTTGAAATTGGCACACTTGGAGAACCGGAGGAAGTCCAAGGGCAAGCGCTCGAATGGCCAGGTCGATGAACGTGCTGCTAAGCAGTTGGGGTATGTTGACACTCTTTTGTTAGTGTGCAAGCTGACGTGTTTGCATGTGTCAACTGTGACATGATTCATTCGCATGGCCGACCTCACTTCACTCTTTTACCTCGGTCTGGAACAACACAGGGTTGGCCTCAGCACTGTGCGTCGGAAGTATGCAATGCTCAACAAGCTGTTGCAAGAGCACGGCATAGATGTGAGTTGAGGAGATGTACCTGCTGTGGTCAACTCATACACCAGCGTGCTGTTTGTCTTAGATCTGTTCATGTTGGCTCATATTCCATGTGCTTCGTGTCTGCAGGGCCTTAAGACACTTTCTGTTGAGAACCGCCGTGGGAAGGCGACACAGCTGCCGACACGTGTGCCCACGACAAAACGTGTGCTCAGGCAGGTTCGCGATCACGTGCGCATGCAGAGAGAAGGTGGACACCGCATCACGGCCGTACAGGTGCTTGACTTCCTACGCAAGCACAGGCATGTGGACGTACGACCTTCGTTTGCTGGCGATGGTGACGACGAACTGGACAGGGCGGCGGCTCTGCGGGCAGTGCAGCGGTTTCTTCGTCGTGCGGGCTACCTTCGCGGCAACAAGCACGTTGTTCAAGAGAACCCGAGGCACAAGCAGCTGCTGGCGAAGTATCTGAAGGAGTTTGATGCAAACAGGAGGTTGCCACCTGACGAGCGCCTCAGAGACCTGACGAGCGCCTCAGAGAGGTGTGTGTGTGTGTGTGTGTGTGTGTGTGTGTGTGCCCATGCTGCTGTGTTGTCGATGTTTCTTCGCATGTGCAATGTTCCCTTTTCGTGTCTCACGTGGCTCAATTGCCTGTAGGTGTATCTCGATGAATCATACATTGACAGGAACTACAACAGGAACAGAGACTCCCTGTATGACCCCAACGACGGTCAAGACATGCACAGTCATCGCAAGATCAAGCGGGGTCGGCGCTACTGCTTTGCCCTCGCAGTTCAGGGCCCGGATCCGCGCGTGTGCACCGTCAGTGACCGCAACGACCGCGCCCTCGCCGGTCCTGTTCCAGGCACGAGCTGGATCTTCGACCCTGGCAGCGCACTGCAGCGTGAGCGGCGACAACAACGACAACAACAACAACAACAACAACAACAACAACAACAACAACAACAACAACAACAACAACAACAACAACAACAACAACAACAACAACAACAACAACAACAGCAGCAGCAGCAGCAGCAGCAGCAGCAGCAGCAGCAGCAGCAGCAG
>NW_004754926.1:1506451-1510048 GCF_000188695.1 Salpingoeca rosetta | reverse complement strand
TGCTGCCGGGAACTGGAGGTCGCGGTGGAGGTCGCAGGTGCCTTCTTCTGGATCAGGTATGCGATGTGTCCGTTTGTGCGGATGCTGCGCACGTTCTTGGACAGCACGCTGGCTTGGCACTTCAGTGCATGACATGCACAACTGTCGATCGTGATGAATGGGTGCCGAGCAGCGAAGCGCGGGAAAACTGCTGAAGTGTCACCACCTTGCTTGTGTGTCAAAGCGGCGACGAACAGCGCCTGTTCCGCCAGAGACACACAAGCAAGCCGGGCATCATCAATACCAAGACATCCGCCACCGGCTCGCGAACTGCGCGCTGCTGCCTTTCGGGCCGCCACTCGAAGGTACAGCCGGCAGTTTCCCTCCATGAGGCGAAACTGCAGATTGAGAAGAGTGTGAGCCTGCAAGCAAAAGAACATGTGGCGCGTGGTGGCTGGTAAGCTGAAGCGGGGGTAGCAGTCGGTGCATGTCTCTCACTCTCACTCTTGCATCAACATGCGCACTGTTGCACAAACACACATGCACGTTTAGCGCATACACTCACGCCCGTTCACATCACATTCATTCACACACACACACATTCACTCTCACCCACTTGCACACACACACACATACGCACAAGACACCGAGGTACATTTACGTTTAGAACATCGCCAACTTCAAGTGTGCAAATATGGCTTACCGCAGTGGCAGACATGAATGATGGCCGTGTTGGCACTCGGTCGCCGAAGAAACGCTCGATTCCCTGTGGGTCAGGTTGGCGAGCCTCCTTGTTGCGTGCATGCTGGCGCATGCGGGTGCACACCCTGCCCATGCCGTGGGCTGACAGCTCAACGACCTTGCTTGAAAACGTAGCTGGCTCGGTGGGCGTTTTGACTTCCTTGTCCCACTTGCCTGTCTTGCGAAAGTCGATCTTGGCTTGAACGTAGCGTTTCCTCGTTGTTTGTGCGAGCTCCTGTAACTCACCAAGTATGTCGTGCTCCTCCGCGCACTTCAGGTACATATCCCGAATAGCTTCGGTCACCGCCCAGCGCATATCCCCCACGTATCTGCAAGGCGTGCGTCAAACGGGCAAGGGTGAGTGGAACAAGCTTTGAATGGTCTGTCATATAGAGATGCGCGCGTGTGCATGTGAGGTGGCAGTTGGTGCGTGTCTCTCTCTCACACTCTCGCACATCACATCGACACGCACACTGTTGCACATACACACATACGCACACTGTTGCACATACACACATATTACACATGCACACATATTTTCACACATGCACACTCACACTTATGCTTACACTCACGCACCTGCAGATTTGGATTACGTTCGCGCGTGGTATGCCGAGACCGATGGAGGAAAACGTACGAAGGTGCGCGCGATGACTGTCTAACTCGGGTTCGTCCACGGAGGTGTGGGCGTGGGCGTGGGCGTGGGCGTGGGCGTGGGCGTGGGCGTGGGCGTGGGCGTGGGCGTGGGCGTGGGCTCTGGCTTGAGCCAACGGTTCTTGAAATGCGCGTGTGGCCGTCTTCTCCTCTTCGTCCGTATATTGCTTGCCCATGACGATGCGAAGTGCTGTCAATAAGCCAACGTTGTCCCTGCCTTTGGTGTAGTCACAGCCTGCCAGTATTGCTGCAATTTGCAGCATCGAAGGCGTCAGACTTTTCAGGGACAACGAGTGCCGCGGCACGCCAACTTCGCGCAAGCTGCAGAAACTGAGGCGTCTTCCTCTATTGCCTTTTATTTGTGACACCACATTGCTGGGTATGTGTGTATGCGAGTGCGCGGGTGAGTGGTCGAATGTGTGTGCGTGGGTGTTTGCTTGTGTGTGTGTGTGTTTGTGTGTGTGTGTGTGTGTGTGTGTGTGTGTGTGTTTGCGTGTGTGTGTGTTCGTGTGGATATGAATGTATGCGTGGGTGTTTGCTTGTGTGTGTGTGTGTGTGTTTGTGTGGATATGAATGTATGCGTGGGTGTTTGCTTGTGTGTGTGTGTTTGTGTGTGTGTGTGTGTGTTCGTGTGGATATGAATGTATGCGTGGGCGTTTGCTTGTGTATGTGTATGAGTGAGTGTGTGTGTTATTGTTTACATGTGCATGCGTGCGCCCAGTTCTCACCTTGCGCCGTACACCAGCAGGTCACTATCCTCAGTGAGTATGGCTGCAATTTGGCCTTCAAGTTGAAGGTGGGCAAGCATGGCATCAGCTTCGCCGGGCGCCTGTATCACCTCTTCGCCGCACGTACACAAGACATGGGTGCGTGCATGAACTGCATTAGGGCGGGGTGTACTGTGCGTTTGCTTGTAGGGGTGTGGTGGCGTCAGTGACGGAGTCGTGAAACGTGTGGGAAGGTTTTCGACAGGATTGGTGCGGTGCGAATGCTGTAAAACACCAACATAACAAAGGCAAGTTTGTATCACCAGCAGACTCACCGATTCCATTTTTGGCGGCCCATTCCTTTAACTGGTGCTGGCTCGGCCTGGCAATCCCTCGTTGGTAAGCTGCCCTTTGCCGCTTCGCTTGTACAGGTGCCTTGATAACCGGTGCCTGACCATCGAGGACAAGGACGGGCACAATATTCAACCTGGAACAACGCCCAACAAGGTCTGTGCAGACCGTAATTCCGCGTCCGACCGCGACCCCTTTGTGCAGGTATATCATTGCATCCACCCCCACCCTGCTTCCGCTGAATTCTGCGAGGTGCACACTCACCGTGCTGTCTGCAAACAGAGACCAGAAGCCACGTACACCCATCGTTGATTGCAGAACAGTGTGTTGGTGTTGGAATGCGTGTTGCGTGTACTGTTCACCGTGAAATGTGATGGTGCACCCTGCCAACTGATCGTTGCCACACTCACATGGCGTCATTGCCAAACATGGCAAGTGCATGAGCTGCTGCCGCTGTTGGCGATTGGTAAAATTATTGAGTCCAGCACCGTTTTGACTTCTGCGAGACTTGCATCTATTTCGCGACCAACATCGGAGCACCGTATTGAGTTGCCCAGCCAGTGACGAATTTCACGACACGTCTCGGTTAGTGAGGCACATGCATGCAGGCGCGCGTGTGTGTTTGTGCTTGTTCGTGTGAGCGTGAGCTTCTGCACGTCTGTGTACGTCTGTGTACGTGTGTGTGTGTGTGTGTGTGTGTGTGTGTGTGTGTGTGTGTGTGTGTGTGTGTGTGTGTGTGTGCACGAGTCTCTCTCTCCGTTTTCTGCCTCTTTCATTGCCACTGACCCCACAATGTTTGCATTGGTGTCTGTGTCTGTATCCATACTCACTGCTGCCTGCACTCCTCGTAACAGAGCGCGTGTTTTGTGTGGAATCAAAAAGAAAACACACACACACGCACCCACCCCCCAAGCCAGAGGGACAAGAACACATGGTGTGCCGAGGGACTCATGGACGCAATGTTATAACACACACACTCTCTCTCGCACAACACAACACAACAGAACCAACAATACACAAAACTACATAGAGCGACGCGTCACGAACCGATTCTACTATAGACTGCAAACGGTGCTCTATTCTGCAGAGCAAAACACAGACTCTCATTTACTCGCGGATCACCTACTACACCTTTTTCGTCCTTGACGACCCCTTTCATCTTTCC
>NW_004754926.1:1498572-1506351 GCF_000188695.1 Salpingoeca rosetta | reverse complement strand
ACACAACACTACACAACACTACACTACACTACACTAATTGGACCACACTACACTACACAGCACAGCACAACACACACTCTCATTTACTCTCGCTCCACCTACTCAACCTTCTTCGTCCTTCACCCCCCCCCCCTTTCTTCTTTCCTCTTCCATGCACGCAGGTGTACGCTTCAAACACTTTCGCCATTCATGTCCTGTGCAGCAACGGGGCCGTGAACATGAACACTAGCGTCCCGCTCCCACTTGGGTGACACATCACTTCTGCTGTACCAGCACGATGCATCCCAGCGGTTTGCAGTCAATCAGCACGGCGTGCATACTTGCCGCAACATCAAACGGACAGTCACGTCAGACGCTTGCGGGCGCTACGTGGCAGGAATCTTCCAAGTGGCGCATAGCACAACAAAGGTGTGTGTGTGCGCGCCCGTGTGTATGTGTGTGTGTGTGTGTTTGCCCCTGCATGTATGCGTGTGTGTGCATGCGCGTGTATTTCAGCACGACGTCATTCCTTGCCCACACCTTCCTAACCCCTGCACACTCGCTTTGTGTACGTTTCTGCTACAAACTTACTCATGTGCATGTGCTGACGTGTCTTCATCTTCACAACACGTGCGCCTGCGTGACAAATGACAGGAGACTGGCCGACAACCGGCTGGCATCGTTTTCCATTGACATCATCGGCAACAATCCACTCAGCATCCTGTACGTGCACATGAAGACGACGAGAACGAAAGCACCCCTCACTGAACACACACACATGGCACACGTGCGTGCACACCCCCTAAACACCGACAGTCCACATCCACATCCACGTCCACAAACGCAGCCTTGCACCAAGTTTCCTTGCTCATCCTATCTGCATTCATATCATAGCCTCTCACACACACACTCACACACCCCCCCCCACACACACACACAGGCGACTGAACAACAACACGCTGGAGATGCTGGTGTACAACAACGACACACGCTGGGCCAACCTCACACAGCTGTACGATGCACCTCGACAGTTGTCGTGCCTGGAGCACCACGCCATTGCGAAGTTGTCTTGCTTTTGTCAGCCACTCACATACACGATGATGGCTGGCTGCTTGCAACGCTGCAGGTACTTGCGCGACAACCCGTGGTACTGTTGTGGCATGGAGTGGTTCCGAGACGCTGTTTCCATTGTACAAGACCTCCCCTTTGTCGCATGCACCGCCCGCAAAGGGTGGCTGGTCACCTCATCGCAGACACAACGGGGACAATCACCATCTGCACCCGAGGTGTGGCATGTCTACCCGCATGAGGCACACGGCACACACGTACACGCCCGCACACACGCACTGCATGAGGACATGATACGTGCACTTGCTTGCTCAGACAGACTACGCATGCACACGCCTTTACTCATGGGGTTTGTCCTTGCGAGCACCAGCGTCACCCATCCCTTCACAGATACGTGCGCACACGGACACACTGACACACGTAACCCCACGCACACGCACACACACGCACACACATACCCCGACGTGCAGTTGATCCTGATGCGCCATCCACACTCAACGTGACATCGGCAGCACCGACAAGTGCCACCGCTGCGTGGCCGCGGCCCCACGGTAACTTTGCTCCCATCGACTACTACACGCTCGATATCCGCCTGCACAACACCACGGACGCGTGGCTCCCCATCACATGTGCCAATACCTCGTTCCCTCCTGGTGACACGCGCACACCGCTCCCGCACAACCAGTGGCGAGTATGTGACAAGAGGCTCAGTGTGTGTGTGTGTGTGTGTGGTGAAGGGGAGTGTGAGTTTGAGTGTATGTGTATGTGTGGTGAAGGGGAGTGCGAGTTTGAGTGTGCGTTGTGTGTGTATGTGTGTATGTATATATGCATGTGTGTGTATGTGTGTATGTATATACGCATGTGTGTGTGTGTGTGAGAGCACGTTCATATCCCATTCGAATCTCAACGTTCATGTGTGCACTTCCCGTGTGCGTCATTTCTGCTGCACACATCCACACCAAACATGATCCATGCACACAGTACGCCTCCTTCATCTTTGCTCGCTCTCTCTCTCTCTCTACTATTGGCCTCACACGCCTCCCTTCCCCCAAAATCACACCCACGCACGCCTCCCCCATGTGCAGTCGCTATCTTGATCACGAGCCCGCGAGTATGGACGAGCTGGCAACACCGCTGCACGCCACAATCACCGGCCTGCTTCCGTTCACCGCCTACGACGTGCGTGTGCGCGCTGTGCACGGTCGCGGGGTGAGCGGGTTTACAACAGCAGGTGTTGTGACTGCAGAGGATGTGCCGAGCAGACCCGCCGCTCCGCTGGTGCTGGAGGTGCGGCAGCGCGCTGTGCGGGTGAACATCAACGCCCCGACCCCCGCCAACGGCCGCATCGTGGCGTATGATGTGCAAATCGTGGAGACGCGCATGGAAACCCCTGGCCGCCGGCCCCTCACTCGCATCATCACGCTCCCCACCAACGGCGACACCACCACCACCAACAACAACAACACCACCACCAACGCCACCATCAACACCAACGCCAGGGAATACACGAGCAGTGACCTTCGCCCGGCCACGCCGTACAACGTGAGCGTGCGCGGTGTGACGAGTGCCGTGGCCGGACCGTTCAGTGCACCTGCGCTGGTGACGACGCTGCCGGCTGCCCGGTGACAGCGCTAAATGAGGTGCATGTGCGCGTCAACGCGACGGCCTGCCTGTTTGAGTGGCTGCCGCTCGCCGGGAACGATGCGGTGTACGCTGTTGTCATGGGTTCTTGTGGCCGTCCGCTGCGTTGTGCGTTGTGCGAGTGCGCGCTGCAGTTGGCGGGCCGTTCAGTGCACCCTGGTTGCCTGTGTTGTTGTGTAGGCGTGTGTTAAACTTACCGCTACTGCTGCTGCACTGTGGTTCTGCATGTGCCTTGTGTCCTTAGGTCCTTGAGTAAAGATGAAAGGCAACGTGTTGATGTGACATGATTTGACACACAATGCACAGAAAGCTCAGAATGCTAGAATGGGACACCACAACAATACCTGACAAAGCTCGACAGCTCGAGCTTTGGCTTTTGTGCAAAGGCAGTGGCGTACCTCCAACCGAAAGACAGGTGGTAAAATGTTGGTAAAGGGGGCGTGGCTGTGAATGGCGCGTTGACGATAATCTGTCAATGCCGCTCCCGCTTGCCGCTTTGTAATTGGCAAACTTTCGACAGATGGGCGTGTCTTCTGTCTTGTCGCAGGTGATTGGTTAAATGGGGGAAGAAACTTTGCTGAGAAAACCCTAGCAGCCAGCCAGTGTGTGTGTGTGTTTTGTTTGTTTGTTTGTTGTTGTTGTTGTTGTTGTTGTTGTTGTTGTTGTTGTTGTTGTTGTTGTTGTTGTTGTTGTTGTTGTTGTTGTTGTTGTTGTCGGAGAAAAGAGGCCGTTGTCATTTCTCCCTCACCACCAACACCAACACCACCCCAGACACACACACATACACACACACCACCACCACCGCTGTGGTGGTGGTGGCAACACATCGCGGGCCTCCCAAAAGTGCTTTCAGCACTGATTAAGGTAAGACACACGCACACAACCCCCCCCCCACCACCACACACATGTACATTCGGTCACATGCACATGTACTAAGCCCCCCACACCCTCACACTTTTTTTTCTCTCTCTTAGGTACCAGTCAGTCCCGGAAGTGGACGGCTGACACTCACTTTTTTCCCCTCCTTTTTTTGTTTTGGTGAGTTGGTATGGTGCCATTTTTGGCGTCCCAACCAACGAGCCATCCTCGCCTCGGCGAGGAAGGTAAGCACCTTGCTACCTTGCAACAACACCAACTCCTCTCACTCAAATGATCACACACACACACACACACATGCACATGCACATGCACATGCTTGCACCCACACTTACTCACAGACACACCACGCATGCACATTGGTTCCTCGTTTCTTCGTTTCTACTTGGACTCTGGATTTGCCGACTGTCACCCTCGCCGACTGCACCTGATCGTGACTGCACCTGATCGTGCCCTTCACGCTGCCTCTTGTCTCTTCCCCTGTCGTCTCTGTCTGCTTGTCTCTCTTTCTCTTATGCTGCTGCTGCTGCTCTCGTGCTTGTCTGTCCCTTTTCTCTTCTTTTGGCGGCTGTTCGTGGGCCAACAAAAATTTGATTCGATGCACAAAGGAGTGCCCGTCTTGTTGTTGTTGTGGTGTGCTTGCTTCTTGTGTGTTTTTTTTTGTGTGTCGTGCACTCTGATGACTGCTGTTCGTGTGTTTGTGTTTGTGTTTGTGTTTGTGGCATGGTGTTGTTGTTGTTGTGGGCTGGATGCTGCCGCTGTCGCAGTGAGTGCATCCTCCTCCTCCTCAAGCAGTGAACCGGTCCTTGCACGGCTTGTGCGCGACAACAGCAATTGCTCGTTCGAGAGCCACTACCCGTATCAGTACGTGACGTACAAGACCAGCGAGGCGCCCGTGATTGATGGATCGCTGGACGAGCCGCTGTGGCAGGAGGTGGCGTGGACGCGCGACTTTCTCGACATTTCGGGCCCGGATTTCCCGACGCCACGCTTCAAGACGGCCGCCAAGATCCGCTGGGACGACAAGCACCTCTACATCGGGGCCTACCTGCAGGAGCCTCAAATCTGGTCTGTCAGCATGTGTGCATGTGTTCGTGCATGTGCGTGCATTGTGGAAGTGCACGTGTTGTCTGCGTGCGTGAGTGTTAGTGCATGTGTGTGTGTGTGTGTGTGTGTGCGCGCGTTTGTGCTTGTGTGTTTCTGTGTGCGCGCGTGTGTGTGTGTGCACACTGACTCACTGACTCACTCACTCACACACTCACACACACACACATACCCACTCACTGACTCACTCACACACACATACCCACTGACTCTCTCACTCACTCACTTACTCACACTCACTGTCTATAACTCAACCCCCAACGTTGTGTATCAGGGCAACGCTCACGAAGCACGACTCGGTCATCTTTCACGACAACGATTTCGAGGTACTGGAGTTTGGACGCAGACTTGGTGGTGCTATATTCTCGCGCATCTGCAAGGATACAAACTGGCAGGCAATTGCACCAGTGATGGCAACGTCACCAGACATTCGTCATCACCACCCCATTGATCCATTCATTTGTCCTATGTTTACCATACTCACTCTCGCATACACACACACGCACACAAAAACACACACGCTCACACTCACACGCTCACACTCACACACACACACAAACAAACAAACAAACAAACAAACAAACAAACAAACAAACAAACAAACAAACAAACAAACAAACAAACAAACAAACAAACAAACACACGTGCTCACACACTCTCACTCACTCACTCTCGCATACACGCGCGCTCACACACACACAAACACACACACACAACCAACCAAACAAACACACACACAAACAAACAAACAAACACACGCACGTCGCCAGGTGTTTGTCTGCCCGGATGGGACGAGCCACTACTACAAGGAGTTTGAGATGAATGCGCTCAACACAACCTGGTCGCTGTGCTTGAACAAGCCCTACGCCAACAACGGTTATGAAAACAGCAGCCGCGTCTTTGGCAAGCACGGGTGCGTGGTTGCAATTGAGCGTCAATTCACTCAAGCAGTGCCCCATATATGTATGCTGTTTTGCCGTGTCACCCGCTCATTGTTCGACGCGCACTCGACAACAAGGCTTCGGTTTTCCTCCTTTGTTTCTTCTTCGTTTCGCTGCGTGTGATACCACTCCACCCTGCCTCCGCCCTGCCATTATGAGCTCACATCACTCACGTGGGTGCCGGTGGTACCCTGCTGCCTGTGGGCAGGTGGGACGACCCAGGCTTGCGGTCTGGCGTGTACGTCGACGGCGTGCTCAACGACGTGAACGTGGTGGACAAGTACTGGACTGTGGAGATTGCGTTTCCGCTCACGGCGCTCGCGTACAACACCACCGCCAACGTCCCGCCAACACCTGGCGAATACTGGCGCATCAATTTCAGCCGTGTCGAGTGGCACGTCTTCAAGAACGGATCACACTACTCAAAGGTACGTGTATGTGCGCATGTTCTGAGTGCGTGTGTATGTTCTGAGTGCGTGTGCATGTTGTGTGCGTGTGTATGTTCTGAGTGCGTGTGCATGCTTTGCGTGTGGGTGCATGTTTTGTGTGTGTGTGTGTGTGTGTGTGCGCGCTCGGTGCGGCCGTGCGTGTGTGCGTGTGTGCGTGTGTGTGATGTTTGTCAATGCCATGCCATGTCATACATGACTGTATGCTTTTGTGCTTTGATTTGTTCCCTCACGTCATTCCCTCACGTCACTTCACCACGCGTTGCTGCGCTGTGCAGGTGCCAAACACACCTGAAGACAACTGGGTGCTTGCGCCAACGTACAAGGTGGCCATTCACCGACCAGAGTACTGGGCGTATCTTCAGTTTGCAGACACACACGTCAACGGCACAAGCGCCGTCAAAGACCCCGACGTACGCCCCCCCCCCCTTTCATCATGTGCATGCTTGTGCGCGTGTGTATGTGCATGTGTATGTGCTGTTTGCGTGGGTTGTTGTGATGTGTGTGGTGTGTATGAGCCTGTTCGTCGCTCACCTTGACGGCGTGGGGTTGAATGCAGTGGACGATCCGCTTCCTTGCCATGCAGCTGTACTATGCAGAGGTAAGCGTTGGTACACGTTTCTTTGTACGTCTGTTGATGCACATGCTCGCTGGTACTGCGTGTTCTTCCTGCACCACCCCCCCCCCCCCACACACACACACACATGCACGCCACGGTGGACAGCTGTCATTCAAGATGAAGAGTGACCGCTACTCGGCGGATTTGGCCGAAGTCGAGCAATACACGCCAATACCAGGCGCCCTCACACGCGGATGCACTGTACGTCTTTCATGGCCATGGTGGTCGTGATATGAGCGATGGTGGTGGGGGGGGGGAAGGGTGATTGGCCAGATGTTTTTTCATCTTGTTGAATGATGCTGCGTATGATGCTGCGTCTCAACGCACACACACAGACACACACTACACACACACACACACACACACACAGACACACACACAGACACACACACACTACACACACAGACACACAGACACACACACACACACACACACACACACACACACACACACACACTCGTCTCTCTCTCTCTCTCTAATCCCCCCCACACACACACAGGGCAAGATCAGCGTGAGTGTTGATGCGGAGGGGAAGCACTACTCTGCGCACGTGCCGGATGTGAGCCGTCGCCGCGTCGCCGTGATACGAGACGACAGATACCTCATTGTCCATGACACATAGTGCAGACCATTCCTGCCGCAGCCACACAAACACACCCACATACACACATGCCACCGAGTTAACACGTTGCTTGTGTGCGTGTGCGTCTTCATGGCTGGCTTGCTTGGCTGTGCACCTTGTCAACCTCTCCATCCTTGTTCCAGCAAATAAAACAGTCATTTGTGTGTGTCACGATCTTCACCCGCACACGTCAGCATCATCGTTGTCATTCGTCGTTCCACTGCCAACCACAACAACAACCACCACCACCGCCATGAAGAAGATGAACCGCGAACTGAAGATGGCACTGCTGGTGCTCCTGTACACATTACAGGGCATTCCCATGTACGTGAGCACACTGCACTCAAGGGGGGCGGGGTTGGGGGAGGGGTGCGTGTGTGTGTGCTGGGGTGCAGACTTCCGTGTTAACTGCTTCGGGTTCACTGACTGTGCAATCATGTGTGTGTGTGTGTGTGTATGTGTGTGTGTGTGTTCGCGTCGATA
>NW_004754926.1:1471072-1493572 GCF_000188695.1 Salpingoeca rosetta | reverse complement strand
CCCACACGTTTGCAGGAGCTGCTGGATGGCGCCTCTGAGGTTGACCTCGCCAAGTTCACCGCCATGTACAACGCCGCCGTACGTTTCTGAGTCGAATGATGTCGACCGTTGTGCGTGCGTGTGTGCGTGCGTGTGTCTGTTTGTGTTGACATGTTCACCAAAATCTCCGACCACCTGAACAGATGGGCAGACAGACAAACACATACACACACAGACACACACACACACACACGCACACACGCACACACACACGCACGCACACACGCACACACGCACAGACACACAGACAGACACACATACACATACACTCTCTGTCTGCCCTTCTGCACTCACTCCTCGCCACTCAAACGCTCTGTCATCCATCTGCAGGAGTCGCCCGACTTTGATGAGGTGCAGGAGGCCTTCAGCACTTTCGACGTGTCCAACAACGGCTACATCCCCCTCAAGGAGCTCATGCACCTCATGAAGACGCTTGGTGAGGGTCTCCCAGACGATGCCCTGCAACAGCTTGCCAAGGAGTGCGACCCGGACGAGGACGACCAGGTCAACTACTCGCTCTTTGTCAAGAAGATGTTCCAGGACCTTTGAGTTGGACGCATGCTCCAACTTTCGTTGTCGTGCTCCGTGTATTGTGTGTGGATGGACGCGAGTGGCTTCTTCGTTAACAGCCCTTGTATGTGTGCATGTGTGGATGTGCAAAACGCTTGTTCGGGTCTTGGTTGTTCCTTTGATCCTGTGTGTCCCACGCAGTGTTGTTTCGTGTTCTGTCTGTTCTTCTTTGCCACTCGCCTGTGCTTTCTTTCTTTCTTTCCTTCTCTTGGCATACAAAACACACACGTGACCAGAAAGAAGAGCAACCAATGATGAACATTCATTCAGGCTTTGCAGGGCGTGTCGTGCCAGCATTCGATTTTTCTTGTGTCGCTTCTTGTGTCGCACATCGACAGCACATGAACAGCACCACCCATCGCCACAACCACTACCACCACCATTGCCAAAGACAAACAGCAAAACAATCACCTGCACACTCGCTTGCTTGCTTGCTTGTTCGCAGAAAGCCACAAGAACAGCGTGCTACAAGCCAAGCGCATCAACACGATGTGGGGGTGGCACAGTGTGAAGTTGACACACAACCGCAAAACCAAACCTTGTTCTCTGTGAGTAGAAACAAACCCGTAACACTACAACCATCACCACAAGCACAGCACACACGCAGAGAAGAAGGCGGGGGGGGGGAGAAGAAACAAAGGAACCCAGGGAGAGGCACAGACACCAAAACAACCAACAAAACAGGTGTTGCGTCCCACATCAGTTGTGGATTTTGACGGCAGCCTCGCCATACCGTGGCACCCGGGTCTGCACGCACGCCACGCAACACACATGTGAATAACAGCTCTTGTGAGCGTGTGTGTGTGTTCATGTTTGTTTACGCATTTGTGTGTACGCTTGTGTGTGTGTGTGTGTGTGTGTGTGTGTGTGTGTGTGTGTGTGTGTGTGTGTGTGTGCGTGTGTGCGTGTGTGTGCGTGTGTGCGTGTATGCTCACCTTATCCACGTGCTCAAATGCGAGCCACTGGTCGTGCATCATGCGCTTCGGCTGCAGTTTTTCGTCTGCAATGCACAGCAAGAGGCGTGAGTGTCAAAACGAGCGAAAGCAATTCCCAACACAACACAACACAACACAACACAACACAACACAACACAACACAACACAACACAACACAACACAACACAACACAACACAACATACACATACACACACCTTCGTCAAGAGGGGTCGCAATGTGTCCTGCGCACAGGTGCGGCTTCCACTGCTCAAACTCCTTGTCGCTGATGTGCAGATACGTCTTCACGCGCTGGCAGAAATCCTTCACCAGCTCATCCTGTTGGGCAAACGCGCACATGCGAGTGTTGGTCGTTAGTTGTTGAAAGCTGAAACGGGCGAATGCAAACAAAATGCCATTGCATGTGCGCTGAGCATGTGGTGACGGTAGCGAGAGTTGACCCACCACACAGACAAACAAACACACACAATAACTTGGGGTCCAAAGGGGGCATCATAAGCAGTACGTACGTCGTGGACGGCAAAGTAGAAGGGATCACCATGCGACGACGCAGGATACTGGGGCGAAAACATGTGCGCATGCATGTGGTACAAGGATGAGCATCATGTCGCAGGACATGCAAGTATACGATTGTGAGAGAGAGAGTGTGTGTGTGTGCGTGTGTGTGAGTGTGTGTGCGTGCGTGGGGAACGGGATGTAACTGTCGTGGTGCTCATGTGTTTGCTGTTTCTTACATGCCAAAAATGCCGGATTTCAAGAAGCGTGGTCGCATCATCCATATTGCGCTGATCCTCAGGAATCAACTGCAACAACCACAACAGTTCGGGTGAGCGCGAATGTGAATGCAAGTGCGTGTATGTTGGCGTGCGCATGTGTGTGCATGTATATGTACGGATATTTCGGTCATCTTATCCGCGTACACGCACAACCACCACCAGCAGCACCAGCAGCACCAGCACCAGAAGTGCGCACCTCCACGCGGAGCATGAGGCGGCGGTGTGAGAGCTCTCCGGCCGTCGTGTCCCGGTCCAGATCCACAAACTCGCTGTGGGCAATTCCAGCTGACCTGCACCGTTAAACGAAAAGGAAGGGGGGGGGAGGTGAGGTGAATACAACGCAACGCAGCTGAAAAGTACAAGGGGACGGACAGACAGACAGACAAGACAAGACAGGCGGGCAAACGTGCACACACGAGGCTAACGTGTGCGGACACACACACACACACACAGAGCGCTTGACACGTGCATGCAGTTGTCCCCTGACCTGATCCACTGCATGTCCTCCTCAGGCACCTCCTTCTCACGCGCAATTTCAGCGACAATATCGGCAACGGGCAAATCCCGGTTCACCGTCTTGGTGACACGATCTGTCTTGCGGTCTGTGGGCGAAAACCACTCGCACGTCACGTTCACCTGCGCAACACAATAGGAGAGGGAATGTTGGTGCACCAAAGCAGAATGGCCCCGGGGGGAGGTCAAGAAGGGAAGCACACATGTAGACAGACAGAACAGACAGACAGACAGACAGACAGAACAGACAGACAGACACAGACACAGACACAGACACAGACACACAGACACGCAGACACGCAGACACAGACACAGACACAGACGCGCGCACACCTCTTGCTCCTTTTCCTGCACGGGTTTGTCGAGCACGACAAAGTTAAGGAACTTGAGTTTGCCGCTGCCCGTGCACATGGAGTCGAGCGTCGCCGTCGTCGTGGACGAAATGGGCGTGCCGTAGTGTTGATCGCTGGGCAAGGCGGTGGGGCAGGTGGGCGTGGAAGTGGAGGCGGGATGAGGAAAAGGGAGTACGACGATGAGTGGGCGTTGTCCTTCAAGCTCCGCCAACCAGCACTTACACACACACACACAGGTACACACACACACACACACACACACACACACACACACACACACACACACACGTTCACGCACATACACACACAGGTACATACACACACACACGTTCGTTCACACGCACACAGGAGTTGCACAATGACTCACTGTCTGCGGTAGAGGCGGATGTGGGACGGGTGCTCAAGCTCAAACTCGGCAGCAATCTTTTCCTGCAACTCCTGGTACGTCAGCATGGCATTGAGGGTCATCACCTGGTGCTGGCCCGCGCCCGTGCGGCCCTGTGCCACCTTCACCACATACTCGTCACAGCGCTTGTGGAACCAGTCCTCCGCGTACGGATACTTGTACTCCTCCTGATTAGCAAACCGAGATGGGAATCAAACGGCGCGCGCGCGCGTGTGTGTGTGTGTGTGAGGGGGGGGGGGTTTGCACGCGAGAAGGGGTGAGGGCGACGGGAAGGTCATAAACATGCATGTGTGTGTGTGTGCTTTGTGTGTGCTTTGTGTGTGCTTTGTGTGTGCTTTGTGTGTGCTTTGTGTGTGCTTTGTGTGTGCTTTGTGTGTGTGTGTGTGTGTGTGTGTGTGTGTGTGTGTGTGTGTGTGTGTGTGTGTGCTAGCACACTGCAGCAGCTCCTACCGTGTCGAGGGGCTTTGCCTGGAAAATGAGGAGGGCGCCGTGGTCGAGGCGGTAGTCTGCTGCAGTCTTCTCCGGCGCCAGCAGTGGGATGCGCGTCGCTTGCGGTCTGGCGGTGGCAGAGCAAGGCATACATCATGGACCGGGGGGGGGGGGGGTTGGGTTGGGTTGAGGGAGAGGGGTGTGAACACCATGAATGCTGGAGCGTCAATGCGCACGCCATCGTCACCAACCCTCAAAGCAAACAAACAAACAAACAAACCCCAACAGCAGCGGCACGTGTGCAAATTCGTTTGCGCAGGGGCACTCACGTCTCGGAATCGAAGAATTCCTCCAAGAAGAGGAGGCATTCGCGGTCTGGGGACACGCCGGCGAGGGGGCGGCACGCGTCGACAATTTGCTCTGCGATGCCACCATTGTTGGTTGGTTTGGGGGGGTTGGAGATTGCGTGTGTGTGTGTGTGTGTGTGTGTGTGTGTGTGTGTGTGTGTGTGTGTGTGTGTGTGTGTGTGTGTGTGTGTGTGTGTGTGTGTGTGTGTGTGTGTGTGTGTGTGTGTGTGTGTGTGTGTGTGTGTGCGTGTGCGGGAACACGAGCGCGAGATTGTGGGTGTGTGCAAGAGCGCGCGAGGGAATGAAGGCAGAAGACAAGCGGGTCGCAACATAGTGAAGGATCGCCACGCATATTCACCACACACCACACACACACACACACACACACACACACACACACACACACACACACAAATCAAACACGCACACCAAACGCACCAAACACACATACACATACACATGCATGCTGCACTTACGCATTGTGGTTGCGGAGCAGATGTGTAGTCTCTTGAGGTGGCGGAGGCGGCCCTTGTAAATGTCAAAGTGCTTCACAAACACCAAAATGTCTGATTTGGGCACATACTCGTCCGAGTCCTCGTCGTCCGAGGCGTGGCTGTCATCCGGCAGCAGGCCCCGCATCCGCCCAGCCTCAGCCCCCTGTGCGTTCTTGTCCTGCGTCTTCGGCGTCTCCTCCGAGCTCGCCTCACCCTTGTCCTTGTCCTTGTCCTTGTCGTCGTCGGTTGTTGGTGCTCCCTCCACCGCAGGCTGCTGGTCGTCAGCGCCCACGTCCATCGCTGAACCTGCAGCGAGCAGGGGCAGGCGTCGCGCACACGTGTGTGAGGGGTTACGCGCGCATGCGAATTTGCTCATTTCTGCGCACGATTGTGTCGTGTGACAAGCAAGTGCATGCATGCATCGCACGTTGTGCGCACGGAATAAGGTCGCCACCACCACTGTGAAACTAGACGTACAGAGCTCGTGCTGGCGCTGCTCGTCTGTCTCGGAGTAGTACTCGACATACAAGCGGGTAAAGCCCCGGTCCTTTGTGAGCTGTTGTGTGTGTGTGTGTGCGTGTGAAGGAGAGGCGAGGAGGGAGAGAGAAAGAGCAACAGGCAGACACGAGAAGCTAGCCGCTGCGAATGCCAGCGCCCAGCGACATTCGACCAGGAGTGGCACAACAAATCATCATTGGAAAACAGCACAACACTTTTCCATGCGAGCAGGCCCACACACATCACGCAGCACCACCTTCATGTCGTATTTGAAGAGGAGCTGCTGCCAGCTCAGCTCGCACTCCTCGTCGGAGAGCCGGCCAATCACCCGCATGCCCTGACGGCCAATGCTGCGCATGAGCCACAGCCGCAGCCGATCCACACGGACGTTCATCTGCTCAGCCTTCTCCTCCAGCTGAAGTGACGGTGGTGGTGGCGGTGGCGGTGATGATGGCGGTGGCAGTGATGGTGGTGGTTTGTTGTTGTTCTTGTGAGCGCGAGACATGAAATGTGACACTCAAGGGCGACACAAAAAATACGAACAAAACACGACAAGTGAGCAAACAGCCCAGTCGGTAATGATGGCACCGTGCCACCACGCTCACCAGGGCGCGAGGGGTGTACGACTCGTGGATGCGCTCAATCTCGCCAACGCCCGGCGCAACCCGGATCAGGTCCACGTCCGCGTGTGCATCAAACAGCTCATCGGGATAAATCTGGTGTTGACCGTGCATGAATCATTGAACATGATGGAATGCAGCAGTGGTGGGGTGAGAGGGTGGGGGCGGGGGTGGCGATAGCGGTGTGAGGGGACACGGCTGTTGCAGTGAAGAGATGCCAGCAACAACAAAGCCAGGCGCGATGGTGTGTGTGTGTGTGTGTGTCACGAGTGTGGCGGCAATGCGACCAACCTTGAATTTGATCTTTTCGCGGTTGAAGAGGCGTTCTTCCTCGAGCCTGCGGCGCTCGGCTTCCTCGCCCTCAAACCTGACGCAAGGCACGTAATGTGCACAAGATGAGCACATGCGGCTCATGGAGTGCGACGCCCATAAAGAAAGCACACACACACACACACACACACAGACATCCACACACACACACACACACACACACACACACACACACACACACACACACACACACACACACACACACACACAGAGACACAGGGAGAGGCACCTGTCGCGGAGGGCTGGCGGGATTTCGTCGTCTGCCATCGGTTTCAGCACCTCGTCCTTAACGTCGTCGCGCACATACACAAGCATGTACGCGTTGCCGCCGCCACGGTGGTATGCACCGGCCTGGCAATCCCAAATTAGAGCCAACGCACAGCCACAACAAACGAGCAACGCACAGCCAACAACAGGGCATCGTGGCGCGGTGAGGGGTGGCGTGAGCGAAGACACAACAATCTTCACCACACATTTCCCAACGGAGATAAGCGCGTCTTTGGAACAAGCACATGCCAAGCCATCAACCAGTGGCTTTCTACTCAATGGCACATTCATTTTTCTTCCCCACCCCTGTCCCTACGCTGCCCACCACCACCACCACCACCACCACCACCACCATCACCATCACCACCACCACCGTTGCCGCACCGCTGAGCCAAAGTTGTCCTCGATGGCCTTGTTCGCGGGCGTGCGGTACACCAGCTCGTCGTCAAAGTGGTACCAGCGGCCGTCGGCCTCCGGGCTGATAAACGCCGTGTAGTGCCCGCCATATGTCGTGCCAGAGTGCACCAGCACCGCCTGCAGCGTAAACTTGGCCGGCGACGACGACGGGTCCTCGAGAAAATCGCTCAGGTCAATGTGCGGCGGAAACTCAAACCTGCAACACACGGTGGGGTATGGCGTGTTGTTTTGCGTTGTGTGTTGTGGTGGGATGTGTTGCGTTGTGCGTTGGGTCGTATATGGGGCGTGCGGCGTGTTGTATTGCGTTATCATGAGCATGTGTGTGCGCATGTACGGCTGAACGAAGTGCAGAGGTACGAACAAGCGCATGCCCAAAACGACTCAGTTCAACCCCATGTTGCACTACCACCACCACCACCAGCAGCAGCAGCGCCCCCTCCACCACAGGGCACATGTGGAGTGCACCTGTCGTTGATCTTGTGGTAGTCGTCGTAGAGGAACGAGTAGGCGAACCGCTTCAGCTGCAGGTGCAGCACCGGCGGGAACGACTGGAAGATGACGCCTTTCTTCGCGTCCTGTCGCCAGCAAGCAGCGAGGGTGAATGGGTGCATATGTGTGCGTGAGTATGCGAGTGAGCAAGAAATAGAGAGAGTGTGTGTGTGTGCGCGCATGTGTGAGAGTGTGTGTGCCATTGTGTGCGAATGCGTCATTGTGTGCGAGTGTGGTGGCAGACGATAAGGCACACTTTGCTGCCCAAACATGCACAATCACGGGGACCAACGCGTCACATCACATGGCATCCGTACAGCCAGCACGTGGTCCATACCTGCAGGCCGTGGCCCTCGGCCCTGTATTGGTTGTCCCCTTCGAGCGTCTCCACGTTGACGTAATCCTTGAACGAGTCCTGCAGTGACGCAATGTCCTTCACGTTCAGCTGAATGTCGTAAAAGTCCTCCTCGCGCGATGACTGCAGCCGGTGAAGACAGCGAGTGCATGTTGATGTGTGCATGTGCAAATACAAGCACGTGTTTGCGTGTGCGTGTGTGTATCCGTGAGACATCAGAGAAGCGGAAGCATGAGGCGGAGCGAAATTAAATGTGCCTCTGCGTGTGTGTGTGTGTGCTTGTGTTTGTTAGACAGACAAACAGAGGAGCAGATATGGCGTCATAAGCATGGACACTGTCACTACACTGACACGTCAGGCAATCGTGTCACGCCACCCCCGCACCTCAAAGTCGACGTTGATGCAGCGGACATACGACTTCATGCGACCGGCAAAGAGTTTCTTCACCGTCTCCTCCACGGGGGTGCCCTTCATCTTCTCCTCAAGATTGTCCATCAGCACGCGGCTAAACTCTTGCACGTCGTGCTGTGTGTGTGTGTGTGTTCATGTGAGGCCGAGGTACTGTGCAACAAAGACAGCAGTCAAATGGCGCAGTAAGATGCGCACCATCCAGCTGTGCCGTGAGTGGTGGCCAGCATGGGCTGCTCACCTGCATGAAGGCGTCGCGGGTGTCCCAGCCAAACGATTTCGTCAGCTCTGTTGTCGACACTTCGTGGTCTTGCGTTTGCAGTCGGTAGAACACGCGCTGGCGGTGGCCACGTTGCAAGTTGTTGTTTAGGTTGTTGTTGTTGTTGTTGTTGTTGTTGTTGTTTAGGTTGTTGTTGTTGTTGTTGTTGTTGTTGTTTAGGTTGTTGTTGTTGTTGTTGTTGTTGTTGTTGTTGTTGTTGTTGTTGTTGTTGTTGAAGAAAAACAAGAAGCAGGGGTGAGCGTCCGGGAACGAGAACAAACCAATGGGACCAGCAAGGGCAGGAGGCTGTGGAGTCGACTGCTACTCCCATTGCACTCATGCCTGCACCAACCCAAGCAGTCAAGTTCATGTGGTACTGCATGCCTCACCTGCAGGGCAAGGGCGACGCCCGTGTCGGCGGAGTCGTTTGCTGTCGGCATCGTGTACACGGCGCGGCGCAGCGCGGGCGTGTGGTACAGCGCCTGAAGCAGCGAGTTCATGTAGCACGTGGCGCCTGGCGTCGTGTTGTGGCGGGTTGGTTGGTATTGCAGTGTTGTGGTGGCAGTGGTGTGGCGATCAGTCGAGCGCAGTGAGCAGCAAGGAATGTAACCAACAGCCAGATGTTGAGGAGACGCATCAGCGTGCACTGCACCACAGATTATCACACAATCAAATGTCACGCACGCATGCACACGCACGCACACATATCCAAACGCACACACACACACACATATCACACGCACCTTGGTTTGCGAGGCCCACCATGCCCGTTGTCTTCTTGGTATCGTGGACAGCCTGGGCACCAAAGAGGTTGAAATCGTAACCAGCGAGTACCTCAATGTCCAACCTGAAAGGACAATGACGACGTGTGCGTGTGTTTGTGGAAACAGACATGTTAGGACATGCATGCTCAAGCGTGTGTATGTTCATTTTCACACACACACACACACATGCACACACGCACACACGCATGCACAAATGCACACGTTTCCCAAAAGGAAGGGGAGGTGCTGCACACACCTGACGGTGACAGTGTCATCTTTGATAAATCCGTAGTCCCGCAGCATCTGCAATGTCAGCATGCGTGTCCCGACCATGAGCATCGTGCTACAGCAGACACGCAGACGTGTAGCACAGAGAGAGAGAGAGAGAGACAGGCAGACACGCGAACACACATATACACACAGATACAAAGCACACACACACGCGCGCGCACAAACGCGTACAAACACACACTATCAGCACTGCGACACGCATGTTCGTGTGCACCAACCGGGTGTGTGACGAAGCGTGGATAGCCATAGTTTGTGTTGACGTCTGAAAAGCAATGTGTGATGCCTGTACAGCAACAGAGCGGAACACACAAACACAGAGAGGAAGGACGCAGCATGTGAGGTGCACATCCACAGCATTGCATGTGCGTGCACGCGCCCCTTCAGGCGACCACAAGTGTGGCGCTCATGGTTTCCGCCCTCATCACCATCACCACCACCATCACCACCACCACCATCACCATCATCATCATCATCATCATCATCATCATCATCATCATCATCATCAATATCACCACCATCATCATCATCACCACCACCACCACAGCTCACATTTTGAGACGCGGTACTCGGGCTTGCTGCCGACGGCGGTGAAGAGGATGTTGGCGAAGACCTTGTGGGAGTCTTCTGGGCCCTTGACTAGCTCCGCATACACGGACAGCTCGTTGGGACTCTTGTCGCCCGCTGAAGTATTTGGGAGAGAGAAGAGGGGAAGGGAGGATGATTGTTGGGGGGGGGATGAGGGAAGCAAGCCGCAGCGATGCCACTACAGGACACTGGAACACCCAGACGTGGGATGTGCAGTGGTGGGCACTTGGCGCAGTCCAACATGTGTATGCAAGCACGAGCGTGTACGCAACCTATCGAACGACATTTTGACATTCATCCACAACAAAACAAGACGACACACATACACACACACACACAAACACAACACAAACGACGACGACGACGACGACGACGACACACACACACACACACACACACACACACAGACTCACACGCTCACACACACACAGACTCACACAGACTCACTCTCACACACACACAAACACAACACCAATGACGGCGACGACGACGACGACACACACACACACACACTCTCTCTCTCTCTCTCACAGACTCACACTCACACACTCACACACACTCACACACACACCTGGGAAGACCAGCAGCGTCCACTCGGTGTCGCCGAGGATCAGGTGCTCCTCATTGGGCATGGTTGCGCTTGTGTGGAACTTGTAGGAGGTGAAGTTGCGAATGACAAAGTCCTTGCTACCTTTGTGCAACACCGTGTCAAAGTGTGTCTTGAGTTCTTCCTGCTCAAAGGTGGGTTGCGCGGGGTTCTTCCCTGGGGGTGTGCCCAGGAGGCCAGTCGACGGCGACGACACAGGGTCGTCCTGGCTCTCATTTTCTTGATCCATGGCGTTGCTGTCCCAGTTCTGTGTGGTGTCCTCCATCTCGGGCGGCTCCGTTGGGTTGTTCGACAAATCCATTGTGGTTGTGCCTCACTCACTCCACGAGGGCCTGTTGCTATCTCTCTCTGTCTCTCACACACACTCTCTCTGACTGTCACATGCACCAGAGACGCCAGTGATTGCAAGGACCACGGCGGCAACACAGAGACAAACCAACAGCGACAACAACAGCGACGGCGTGACAAGGGTCCGCCAGCACAAAACCAGAAACCAGCGAAAGCAGCAGCAGTGGCAAAGTGGCGAGTGTGAGCGAGCGACAGCACGCAAACAGTCGTGTGAGTGGTGCTGGTGCTGTTGTTGAGGCGTGTATGCCGCAACGCCAGTGGCGGCGCCGTTGCAAGCAAAGAATGCCAAGCATGCCGCTTAGGTTGAACCATGGACAGCGATGATGATGTGATGACCCCGACACAAGAACCACAAGAACGGGATCGACACATACGAGAGAGAGAGAGAGGCCAAGGAATAGCGATGGTGGAAACCGTCAAAACCCCTTCAACATGCGCGTGTCTGGAATCAACAGCCAGCAAACAAGACCTTACCGCCTTTGAGGGTGCTGTCCTTGTGCTTGTCTCTTGTCGACGCACCAATGTCCAGCTACCAGCCTCTCGTTCACTCGCTGACTGGGTCTTTGTGGCTTGGCTCTCCTTCTGCTGCTGCTGGAACCACCACCACCCTTTCCCTTTTCGTCAACAGTCGCTGACTTGTCTTGCTGCTGTGTCTGCGGCTGTTGGCGCAAAACCAAACAAAAAAATAAAATTGGTGGACACGGAATATTACCCATATCTTCAAAGATTGCGCGCGGTGTGTTGTGTGCCTTGAGTTGTGTGTGTGCCTTGTTGAGGTGTGTGTGTGTGTCTGTGTGTCTGTGTGTCTGTGTGTGTGTGTGTGTGTCTGTCTGTGTGTGTGTCTGTGTCTGTGTGTCTGTGTGTGCATGTGCGCGCGCCCCTCTCTCACTCACACGCACACTCACTCACGCACTCACACACACGCACACTCACTCACACGCTCTCTCACTCACACGCTCACTCACTCACGCACTCACACACGCACCCCTTCTCTGTGCGTCACGTCGTGAAGCAGGCAAAGTCTCATTTACATCCACACAGTAGTCGTGGAAGAATACAAAGCACAGCAAATCAAAGGGAATGGGTGTCAATAACACAGAGCAGCAGCAGCAGCAGCAAATCAATTGAGAACCAAGACAAGCATGAAGCAAAAGCAGCCAATGAAAGGTAAAAGTGTGCATACGAACAAGTCCAGCTGCCAGGTGATGATGAAAAAGATATACGCTAGGACGAGGAGGTCATGTGATCGTGATGAAGGAGGACCATGCCTGCACGCGCCACACACTGTACACCCAAGCGCACGGGCCACGCTGCACAAAGGCACTGCACACATGCACACACTACAGGCTACAACTCACACGCACACGCATACACACATACGGCACGCTACACAAAACACACACAAAACACACACACACACACACTTTACATTCCACGCACACATACACAACACCACAATGGCACGAGTTTGTCTCAGACAACAAGAATGCTCTCCTTGCTCCGCTTGGGAGCCTGCAGTCGCGGTGGCGGTGCGCGTGCATTGCGGTGTCCAGGGCTCCTGGCATCACCAGCACCACTGCCGCCGCCGCTGCTGCCGCTCTGATTCTTGGCGGCTGCCACTGCCTTCTTCTTTCCCCTGTTGCCGTTTGGCGATGCGCGCTTCTTTCCAAGACCGTGAGCACCGGGGGAAGTGTGCTGCTGCTGCTGCTGCTGCTGCTGCTGCTGCTTCGGTGGAGACACACCACGACCACGACCACCACCGCTACCACCACCGCGTTTCCTCACGGGGGACGGACCGTCCCCCATACGTCGTCGCAATCGCCCTGGCGACACCTGCTGTTGCTGCTTCGGTGGAGGCTTTGCTTGTTTGTGCTGCAATGACGACGACGGCGACTTTGACAATGGTGCGGGCTGTTGCTGCTTCTGCTGTTGAAGGAGCTGTTGCTGCTGCTGGATGATGAGTTGCTGCTGTTGCAAGAGAAGGTGCTGCTGGGACGGCGACGACGACATGAGCGCCGGCAGCGACAGGCTCTGGCCCGTCGAGCGCCGCGACCGCAGCTGGTCGTTCTGCAAATCCTCCGCAGAGAAGTTGGTTTCCCGCCGCGTCAGCCCACCGTCATCGTCAAACGCCATCAGCCCAAGCTTCCCCTTGGACAGGCGAGGAGCATGCTTGCTTCCACCACCTCTTCCACCCCTACCCCTACCCCTTCCTCTTCCTCTGCCCCTTCCTCTTCCTCTCCCGGCTGCACCACCCTTCTTCCCATCATGCTGCTGCTGTGGATCGGCGCGCAGCCTGTGCTTCATCTCCTCTCTTTCCAGCGCCTGTTCGTGTGCATCGTCGATGTCACGCATGAACGCCGTGTACTCCTCCTCCCCCGGCGCTGAGGCCTTGGACGACGTCGTGACTGCAGACGCTGCCGTGTCGCCCAAGGTGCCCTCTTCGCCATATGACGGGTGCAGTGCTGATGGCGACAGCACGCGCGTCTGTGAGCGCTCCAGGCCGCCGTGTTTCTGCTCGTCAAACGCTTCCTCAATCTCGCTCTCCTCCCGCTGCTGCTGCTGCTGCTGCTGCTTGTTGTTGTGCTGCTGCTGGTGGTGGTGGTTGTTGTGTAGCTGGTTTTGTTTGTTGCTTGGCGGTGAGGAAGCGGGGACGGGGCGGGTTTCTCCGTCGTGTGTTGTCAGCATGACTTGCGGCTGCGTGGCGTGACCAGCGTCTCCAGTGCTGTGGTTGTGGCTGTGGCGATGGTCGCCGCTACTGTTGTCGTTTTCTGCTTTGCTGCCTTGCTCGTGGCTGTGTTGTGTGTGCTTGTGGGCGTGCTTGTGGGCGTGATGCCCCTTGGTGCGGACATATATTGCCTTTGGCCCTGGTGGTTGAGCCTGCCGCCCATCTGGCCGTGCGCTCGTTCGCACGCGCTGACCCACAGACCCGCCGCGCACAATGTACTTGCCCAGCAACCGCATCAGAAACAACACCTGCACACGCATTGCGCGATTGGTTGTGTGTTTGTATGTGTGTGTGCGTGCGTGTGTGTGTTTGTTAGTGTGTGTGTTTGTTAGTGTGTGTGTATGTGTATGTGTGTGTGTGTTGTGTTGTGTGTGTGTTGCGTGTGTGTGTGTGTGTGTGTGTTGCGTGTGTGTGTGAATGAGGCGCGACGTGACTTGGCAATGTGGACTGCAACATATTGCTGGAGTTCTGGAGCGATGAATCAAGTTGCTTTTCAACCTGCGATGGTTGTGATTTCATGTCACCGCAACACAAACAGGTGACGCTATTTGTCGCACCTTGAGCTGCTCCTCAACGTCAAGCGTGCGGGCGTTGCCGTAAACGAACATCTCCGTGTTGCCAAACACGCGAAGGTCTTCCAGAGCATTGAGCGCGCTTGCAGGCACCTGTGTGTCCTTGAGATGCACGTGAATCCTCTGCGCCAAGGGGAGGGGCTCCTCGTAGTCACCACCTTTGGTAATGTCTGCACACGCACGAGCACACACACACACACACACACACACACACACACACACACACATCAACACACATACACATACACACACACAGAGGAGGAAGTGCAAGCACGCACCAAGTCAGATAACAACTGCACACTGTTCCATGCAATTCAACAAGCAGCGTAGTTGAGCGTGCAGGGCTTACCTTCCAGGAAGCGGTACTCTGGGAGGAACTTGAGCATGAGGAACGACGACGCTGCACAGGCAAACTTGCGGCCGCAAACACCAACCATGGTGGGCAGCTTCCCCACATGCTCTGCACGCATGCATGGCGCATGTGCGTGCGTTGTATGCGGTGTTGTTACATTGGTGTTGCTGTTATAATGGTGACGGTGAGAAAACATACATGCGCATTATGTGGTGTGCTGCGTTGTGGTGTGGCGGCAAGCAAGGCTTTGCCTGCACGACCTTGACAACTCAGAGAGCACACACACACACACACACAAACAGAACAATGGCCACAATGTCGTGATGAGAAAAGCTGTCGGTTTGTGGCAAAGGCACGGCGCGCACCTTTCGCTTGCTGCATGCACAAGCCCATGATGAACATGAGGTCATTTCGTGCAGAGGTGAGCGTGCGTGCAAGCCCGTCAAAGTCCCGTTCATGTGGGATGTCCACCGCCACCGCCGCTGCAGAGGTGGTGGTCGCGGGCTCCATGGCTTGCTTGTTGTTTGCCTTTGTTGTTGTTGTTGTGCTTGTTGTTTGGGTGACAATGCATTTTGTGCTGTCGCCATGAGCATGTGATGTGCCGCTGGCGGCTGGCTGGCAGCATCCGCCTTTCTTTCTTTCATGTCATTGTGCATGACAAGCAGAAGCAATGTGTACTGCGGCTAACAGCAACAACAACAGCAGCAACAACAGCAGGAGCAGCAGCTCGCAGCATGACGCCATTGCGTCAAATGGTGCAGATCAGATCTAACAATGTCAGCAGCTGGGGAAAAAAGAAACAAAACCTGGTGGACGACGACAGAAAACGAAACACACATGGCACACGCACACGCAAGTGACACGGCACAGCAGGCAGTTTCTTACATCACCCGATATGGCAGCACGTCACGTCACTCAAACTCCTCCAGAATCTCTGGCGCGTAGAAGGTGCGCAGCGGCATCTGCGAGTCAAACATGGGCTCGTCCATATCGTAGTGGATGCGGAGGTGCGGGTACGACACGCGCGCACGCGCAATCACGGAGCGGGAGATCTGCGAGCTGCTCGACACAGACACCGTGCGCAGGCTCTTGCACGTGGACAACACGTGCTCAAACGCAGAATTGGTGATGTTGGGCAGCCCAAAGAGGTGCAGGGTGCGCAGCTTCTTGCACCCCGTGCCAATGAGCTGCAGCGACCGGTCCGTGAGTTGGTCGCAGTAGGCAATCGACAGCCACTCCAGCCGCTGGCAGCCGTACGCCAGCTCCTTGAACGCGTCGTCGCTGATGCTCGTGCACCCGGCAAGGCACAGGTGCCGCAGCAGCGGGCTTGAGAACGCCAGCGCCTCAAGCCCTTGGTCCGTCAGCGCAGTGCACTCGGTCAGGTCCAGCCATTCGAGTGTGGTGATGTCGCTTGCCTGCAGCGCCTGAAGCGTGCCGTCGCCAACGTTGTCGCACCCGGCCAGGTTCAGCTCGGAGAGCCGGCCCGTGTGCGTGATGAGCACGCCCAGGCTGCCGTCCGTCACGTTGGTGCAGTAGCTCAGGTCCAGGTGGTATGCGTTTGCAACACCGCGGCCAAAGTGGCGAATGCCCGTGTCGGTGATGCGCGGCAGGGAGGACAGCTTGACGACTTGAAGGGAGGAGCGCGCAGGGCCTGATTGGGCAATAGTCTTCAGCGCGCTGTCGGTGAGCCCGGCGCACTCGGACAAGTCGAGGTAGGAGAGGTGCTGCTGTGCAAGGCCAACAGTGGCGCCGTCACGCACGCGCGGGCAGTCGTTGATCACCACATGTGACAGTTTCTAGAGGATGTCAACGATGGCAGCGAAAGGGGCGGGGGGTTGGCGGATGAGGAATGTGTGTTATCGAGTGAATGTGTGGAGTGTAAGAAGAAAGGGACGAGCACGAGTGACCCAACATGCATGTGGACAACAACAAGTTGCGCTCAAGCAACGCACGTACTCCGCTGTGACACACACACACACACACACACACATATATATATATATGCACACACACATGCACGAACAGGGAACAAAACACCCCCCTCCCCCGTCTTCTTGTCGAAAACGTACAGTGCGTAAGCAGAGGCCCGTGATGCCCTCTGAGGTGACGCGGGCGTTTGCTGTGAGCTCAATGTGAGACAGACACGTGCAGTGTTTGCCAATCATCGTCAGGCCTTCGTCCGTCACTTGCGGGCACGCGCGCAGGCTGTGAGGTTGTCGTGTGGTGGTACGTGCGGCGAGAGATGAGTGAGAGGAGTGAGGTAAGTTGGATAACGTGGTGCAATGTTTCCAGTTCGGTTGGGATGTGATGTGATATGTGTGTGTGTGTGTGTGAAAGTGTGTGTGTGTGTGATGGAGATGAAAACACAGAGCAGCATCACAATCGTTGCACCTGAGCTGGGTGATATATGGGCAACTTTGAACAAGGTCACCGAGGCCTGCAAGTAAACAGCGTGGGTAGCGGGTGAGTGGAGAGACGGGAGGGTCAGAATAGAGCAACATCTTGTGAGAAGGAGAAGGAGAAGGAGAAGGAGAAGGAGGTGCATTTCGAGCACGCACACAATAACATCACAGCAACAAGTACAACAACTACAACAGCAGCAATAACAGCAATAGAACAACAACAGCAGCAGCAGCAGCAGCAGCAGCAGCAGCAGCAAAAACATCACCTGCGTCTGTCATGCGGGAGAGGTCGTTGAGAAGAACAGTGGAGAGATTTGTGCACTTGGCGCCAATACTGGCAAGACCAACATCGCCCAGCTGTGGACAGCAGCTCAGATCCTGGCGTTGCCCCACATGTTGGGAATGGGGTGAGTAGAGCACTGGCGAGTGCACGCAACACAAGACCTCAACTTGACCGTCCTCAGTAGGTACACACACACGCACACACGCACGCACGCACGCACGCACACACACACACACACACATACACACACACGCACGCACACACACACACGCACGCACGCACACACACACACACACGACTGGGGTTCTCACCAGCCAGAAAAGGCTTTGGCAGCCGCTGCCTTCTGTGAGATACATGCAGCCTGCGTCCGTGATGTTTTCGCAACACGCCAGGCTGAAGAGTCATGCAGTTTCATACAACGTGATGCAATGGCATGCAATAAGCGTGTGGTGTCATCAAGTGGGGTAGGGTGTGATGGCCATCAGGGCTGACGCGAGAGCGCCTGTTTGTACAATGTCCTCCAGGTGTGGTGCGTGTGTGGGGGGGGAGCAGGCGGGGTCACGACCACCGTGCGTTACACAACGATGTCGCAAGCCGCAGATATCAAACACACGAGCAGCGATGCCTGCAGGCACGCACGGAGCAGCAACGACCCGAGAGAACCGGGTTACCTGAGATACGAGAGGTTGACGCAGTGTTTGGAGAGGTACTTGAGGGAGAGGTCTGTGATGCCACAGCAGGCGAGATTGAGGTAGATGAGTGCCGGACAGCCCTCAACAATCGCCTTGATCGCCGCATCCTGCGTGTGTGTATGTGTGTGTGTGTGAGAGAGAGTGAGAGAGTGTGTGAGTGAGTGAGTGAGTGTGAGTGAGAGAGAGAGAGAGTGTGTGTGTGTGTGTGTGTGTGTGAGGAAGGGGGAGGCCGATCAATGACAGGGTGATTTGATCGCATCAAGTGGCTAGCGATGCCTGCGTGAGCAATTCAACAACCACCACAAAGACATACGCATACGTACACGCATGCACAAATACACACAGCCAGACAGACATACATACACATACACCCACGCACAAATGGTTGAACTCACGCGAAGAATGCAACAGTCGGAGAGGTTGAGGTCCTGCAAGTTGTGGCACTGGCCAAGCTGGCTGAATCCAACGTTGGTCACGCTGCTGCACCCGCGCATGTTCACCTTGCAGATGAACGTCTTGTACTTATCGACAATCTGACTCACAGCCTCGTCCGAGCACGAGGCTCCGAGTTCGGAGAAGAGCACGCTGCCCCACAGCGACGCGTCCTGCGCCACTTCTCGCCACGTCCGGCACACCATCGCGCACCGCATTCGGTCAAGGATGCCGACGTGTGACAAGATCTGTGTTTGTGGTTGTGTACACATATGTGTGTGAATGTGCGAATGTGCAAATGTGTGTGTGTGTGTGTCAGCGTGAGTGTTACGTGTATGTGTGATCATGTGCGGTTGGTGTAAATGTGTGAGCGGGCGCTCGCGTCCTGATTCAACACGTCGCCACAGGCCGCGCACCTTTACTCTGATGTCATACGGAAGAGCGGAGAAGTGGTCCGTTTCCTGCGCGAGTGTGTCCCGAGGTTGCTCCTGCGTCTTCGAAATGTTCTGTTGGTGCGCACAATGACGATGATGATGTGCGTTGAAGTTGGTTGTTGATTCCACTCGCGGATGAATGTGCGTGTATGTGTGTATTTGAATTGAAATTATGATTGCTCAACATGCTCATTGCTCACAAAGCCGTCCACAACCACATATCCGCACACACACATATCTGCACACACCTTGAAGTATTGGGATGCGAGCTTTGACTGTGCTGCGTATTCTCGCCAGGCGCTGAAGACAACACGGACAAGATTGTCTTTTCGTCGCCCGCGCATGCGCGTAATCACTTGCCGTCGCTTCTCCTGCGCGGGCATGTGTGTGCGTGTGTGTGCATATGTGTGTGTGTGTGTGTGGGGGGGGGTGTTTGTGTTAATAGGTTGAGCGAACACACCGTCGCGCCATTCATGTTGTGATGCCACAAGTTGATGGACAAGGAGGTGCAAAATCGTGCGTGTAACCCCCCACCCACGGCACACACATATACACATGCAAACGTATGTGTACAGCAACACGCATCATGACAGCATGTGCACACCTGCATGTCGTTCTTGAACTGCACCCACGGCTTGATGTATCGCTTCAACAACGATCGACTGTGCGTGCGTGTGTGCGTGCGTGCGTGTGTGTGTGTGTGCGCGTGTGCGTGTAACCATGTGGGTGGACCAAGATTGACAAATGCAAGCGAGGTACATGAGTGTCTTCTACGTGTAATCCAGACACACACACACACACGTGCCCGCGAGCGAATCGTTAGGATGTGCATTACAGCGGGTTGCATTACGCACTGGTAGTGCTCGAGGGCCATGTCGAGTCGGCGATACAGCTCTGCTTTGAGACGAAGACGCATCTTGTACCACTCAACCCAAGATCTGCGTAGCAGCGCAAAGCACAGAGGTGCGCCGATGGCGGCGGTGGATTGTGCCATGAGGGGATGAAAGTTGGACTCAAAAGCAAGTTATTGCATTCCAAAGGTGATACGAACAGTCAAAAAGGTGATGCGACCAGTCGTACAACACGCAAGTCAAACGAGCACACGACCAAACTCACTTGACAACTGGCCCCAAAATCCTCTTTGTGTTGAACGCATAGGCCTTCTGGTACATTTCCGGAGTTGGCTGGTTGCAGCACGTGTGCGGGTGGCAGGTGATGAGTGAGCTATGGAAAAATACGGCAAGCAGCAGGCAAACATGCATTCACACGGCAGGCAAACAGGCATTCACAAATAAGCACACAAGCACACACACAAGCACACACACAAGCACACACACAAGCACACACACACACCCATCATCATGCTCACGCAACACCCGCGTAGCAACCTGCACACAAACTCCCGCCGCACACCTACTCTGTCATCGTCTTCGTCGCCGCGTGTCATCCAATATGGTAAGGGCCGGTGCGGGGGTCGCTTGTGTGGCGGTACAAACATATCCCTGCATTCATCATGACCACAAAGTTGTAAGACAATGCAAGGGCAGAGGGCTGTAGACTGCGTGCTCTCCTTGCGAAGCGTCGCACATGCCTGTCCGTCTTCCATATGCTCTCGCGGGTGCAGCTGCCCACAGGCATACAAACACACACACACATACACACACACACACACGTGCGCACACACTCACACGAACACACACGAACACACACACACACACATGCAGACACACACACACGTGCAGACACACAAGCATGTACATGCATCCAGAGCTAACTCACCATGTGACGACGCCGTCAAAGTCTCGCAATCTTCGCAGCATGGCCAGCAGCTGCTGCTTGTGGTTCTCGGGCCGGTCAACCGCAATACACGTTACCATTGCCTGTGCGAAAGAAGACACAACCTGGTTGAGTGCACAACGCACTGTTGCGTGCACACGCACACACATGCACACGCGCACTCGCTCACTCACTCCGCGCGCACACACGTTCACGACCATGTACACACCTCAAACTTGGTAAAGAGGTTGTGCGTCACAAAGTACTTTTTCATCTCCCCTTGACGCTCTCGCTGCTGCCGCTCTGCATCCATGAGAGCCTCTTTCATGTTGATGTCCTGCCATCATTCGCCAAGAAGAGCAAGTGCACGAACGATAAGCAAGACACGGAGCACGGACGATGGGCTTCAGGCAAGGGCAGCAAAACGACCATGTTAAAGCAGCAGCACCAGCAACAGCAGCACCAGCAACGTAGCCCATATCATCGCTGACACAAAAGCAGGGGATGTTCGCATACGCTGCAGAGCGCAACACCCAGACCTCTTGATGTGTGTCTGCGCCAGAGATGAGGTGGGCGGTGGAGTAGTTGTGCTGTTGTCGCTTTGGCGTGTGCAGCTCCCGTTTCCTGCGGGCGCGTGCTGCAAGCGACCGGCCTTCCAACAGCTGCTTTGCTGGTGCCAGTGGCGAAAGAGCAGCGGGAGCCGACTGCCGCGGAAGCTGTTGTTGGTGGTGGTGCGGATGGGATCGGTGCCGGTGGTGGACTTGGCGTGGCTGGTGTGGCCGGTGTGGAGAGTGACTGTGGGATTGTGGCAGAGCAGACGACGAGGAGAGGGGCGACCCTTGATAACCGGCGCTGGTGATATGACTGTGGCTGTTGTTGGTGGTGGATGTGGTAGACGTGGTGGAGGCTGGTGCTGCGACTGACAATGAAGCCAGCTGCTCAGCAGCCCGTTCCACAGCCTGCCCCACCATGTGTCGCACGTCGTGCACAGCCACAGCACCGCTGCTGTGCTGTTGCGCTTGCCTGCTGCTGTTGTCCATTTTGAGATTTGCGCCCGCGTTTCCATGCAGTTTGGGACACCACAAATTGTTAGTGGTGGGGTTGTGCTTTGTGTGTGCTTTTTGTGTGTGTGCTTTGTGTGTGTGTGTGTGTGTGTGTGTGTGTGTGTGTGTGTGTGTGTGTGTGTGTGTGTGTGTGTGTGTGTGTGTGTGTGTGTGTGTGTGTGTATCCTATCAAATGGATTATCTGAATTTGCCAGAAAATTTGGTTAACCACTATTCAGCTTACACTATTGGAGATGATGAACCTCTGGTATCTGATATGGATTATTTTTCTGTGAAGAGCTTCCCGAAATCATCAAATGATTCTGACCAATTATTTTCTGAAAAATCGGGTGGAGGGTATGAATCCGATTTTGAGTTTCAAATTGAAAATGGGGTATGGGAAAGTGGGTTAAAAAAAGAGCTGAAAATAAGCTTAGAACGTTCTTTTCTCCATGAAAAATATGCCCATTATTTTACTTTGGTTGCAATATCAAAAGATACAGACCCTACCATAGAATTGTTGCCTAATGAGCCCTATGCCCCTTTAGCTGAAAAATTTAGTGTTGGGATATACCGCTATTTCATCTATTGATTTTAGCTCTAGTAGTTCAGAAAACCAAGTTTCCCTCATTCATGAAATGCCCTTTGGGTTTTCAACAAGTTTTTACTC
>NW_004754926.1:1466856-1470972 GCF_000188695.1 Salpingoeca rosetta | reverse complement strand
CGCGCGCGCACACACACACACACACACACACACACACACACACACACACACACACGCAACAAAAGGTCTATGATATGGCGGAAGCGATGCGGGATCCCTGGGCAGGGGTGGCGAGCGAGGAGTCAAACACAATCAGCTCTCGGATGGACAGACACGCAGCAATGCGGTGAGGGTCATCGTCGCCACCAATGAGACTCCGAACAGGTTCCGCTGACAACAGCAGCGCCCGCCCTTCCTCGTCCAACTCCGGCGCAGTCGTCAGCTCGCTCGCACTGGACGGCCTCTCAAACAGCCTGTCACGTGTGGAGATGTGTGCGAGCGCATGTGCGTACATGGGTGAAAGTGTGTCATGGTGTATGTGTGTGTGTGTGTGTGCGCGCGCGCGAGCGCATGTGCGTGCATGGGTAAATGTGCAATTGTGTGAGAGAGAGAGTGTGTGTGAGTGATTACGATGTATGCTGAGGCTAAGATAAAAAATTCAACCACACATACAGCACACATACGCACAGCACATACACACACACACACCATGGATGTGTGGACCGCAGTTCCTGATAGTATGTGAGAACACTGTTGAAGACATCCTGCCCAAGAACAGCAGTGCAATCCCTGAACCATCAACAGTTGAACAGTGAATGAGCTTCAACAGTGTGGTCAAAAAACAATGGTACCGCTAAAACCCAGCAATGTGCACACAGCAACAGCAACAGCACACACACACACACGCACACACACACACACACACACACACACACACACTACGTCACCTGATGAGAACACTCTTCCACGGCGCAGCGATGCGTTCGTCTTCGAGAATCTCTTCATCCTCATAGTCTTCGGCTGAGAATTGTGCAGTGCACGAGGGGGTAGCAGTGAGAGGCGAGAAAAACACACGCCACGCACATCGATCCATTTCGATTCACAACAGCGCAAACACTTTGGCCAACTCCACAAGCGGATAGACACACATACACAAGCGCGCAACACACAGGCAAAAGGGGGTTTCATCCACATACACGTGAACACGCACTCGAACCAAACGCTTCCAGCCAAAACCGCAGCACGGTCAGTTTCTCTGGCCGCTCTTGCGTTTGTGTCTCACCTCGTGATTCGAGGGCAATGCGAGCAAGAGACATGGCCTCGATGAGATCATACTCCTCCTCCTCCTCCTCCTCCTCATCGTCGCGATGGTGGTGTGGACGGTGACGACTGTCCTCAAAGTGCAGCAGGTCTTCCTCCTTGGCAAACGTGGATGCCAGGCTGTGCACAGGTGTGGAGCATTGCGCGCACGAGTTGAGATTGCGCTTGGTACATACGTGTGTGTGTATTTCAGCGTGTCGCAGTGCGTTCGAGCAACGACGTAGCGGCATGTGCTCACCTTTGCGCTTCTTCATCGCGATCATCATGGAAACGGCCATCATCACCCCAAGCGTCATCGTCGTCATCACCACCACCATCATCTTCTTCTTCGTCGTCGTCGTCGTGCCAGTCAGCAAAGTGCCTGACAGGAGACACGCGCCGATCACATCACAATGCATGCAGAGGTTATGTACAAGCCGGTGCACTTACCACAAACACAAAGCACACTCACAAAGCACACACACTCACTCACACCCACAAAGCACAAACACAAAGCACACACACACACACAGAGCACACAGCCACACAATCCATCTCACATGATGCCTCGGAGAGTGTCATCGTGTCGGCCATCGAGACTATCTGCATCGATATCGGACGAGAGATGGCTCGTGTTTTTGCTGCTGTCCTGCCTGTCACGTGGACTCACAACACCTACGCCGTCGCGTCGCACATTGACGTGTGGCAAAGGCGACTGCTGTCCTCCTCCAACATCATTCCACGTCAGTTCGTCATCATTCTCACCCTCACCTTCATCTTCCTCGACCGTATCATCGCCATCACCCTCATCATCATCATCACCATCATCACCATCACCATCATCATCGTCACTTGATGCCACATCAAACCCTTCCTCCAGGTACATGGTTTCCAGCTGCTGTCGCTCGTCGTCATCAATCTCACTGCCCCTCTTCGCCTTTGCTCCCTCTCCAGCCGCCGTGCCCACCGTCGCATCCAAGCCATCATTATTGCCACCACCATCACCATCATCATCATCACCGCTGGCATCGTCATCACGTGCAAGCGCTGTGTGCTGCGCGGCTGCTTCCCGAAGCCTCAGGCCCTCCCCCTCGCCATCGCGTGATGCCCTGTGCGGCGTTGGTGCTGTGCACCGCTTGTACACGCGCCGTGGTCCGGTGCGCGCACGCACACGGGGCTGACACGCAGCACGTGTGGAGTGGATTAGATAGACGTAAGGGTGGTGGCACAGAGGGAATACAAAAGAACGCGAGTGGCACTGTCATGGAAACACCCGATTGGAGAAACACATACACACACACATACACATACACATGCACACACATACATACAATCACACACACACACATACACACACATACACACACACACATACATACAATCACACACACGCGCGCGCGCACGATCATACGCACGCACAGAAGGTACAAGACGCACCCGCCGTTTCTCCGTTGCTGCCAGCGTTGATGCTGCCTTGGGTCCTTTGCTGCTGGTGGTGGTGGTGGTGGTGGTGGCGAGCGAATTTGACGCTGCCGTTAACTTTCCATTTCTTCCTTTCTTTTTCGCCCGTTTCCGTGGTGCCGCTGCCCCTGCGTGAGCACCCTTCCCCTTTCGTGTCGACTTTGCGCCGCGTGCTGTCTTCTTCCCCTTGGCCCGTACGGACGACGAGGACTGCGGCTGCTGTTTCTTCTTCTTGTCTTGGTTTGAACCCTTGTCATCTCGCTCAGACTTCTGCCCACCTTGCTGTCGCCTTTGCTGTTCCTGCTGTATCTGTTGCTGTTCACCGCTACCATCAGCACCCCCAGAATCACGTACATGAGCACTCTCCGTCGCCGCAGCAGCATCACCACCGCCGTCACCGCCACCGCTGCTTTGCTTGGCCGCCCGCGCGCGTGTGTGGTGGTGTGATGACGGGCGCGACGTTCGCGGCAGTGAATACGATCGCTCTCGTGCAGTCTCGTCCAAAGGCTGCAGCTCTGTCGATGCCTGGCGCTGCTGTTGTGGTGGCAGATGGTGATGTGACTGGTGCTGTTGTGCCTGTTGAACGCTCTGCTGCTGCTGCTGATTGTGCTGGTGGGATCGATGGGTAAAGGAGAGCGGGCGGCGAAGGCTCGGCGTGTCACCGTCGCTCAGCGTTCGACCTCGCCCATCTGGTTCAGCAGGCACACACACACACACAAACACACAAACACACAAACACGTGATGACATGTCAGATGCTTGAAGGCAAGAGGGCGCACGTGCAGCTAACAGTCACACGCACACACGCACACACGCACACACGCACACACGCACACACGAGAGTTGGAGTGCACTCAAGAGCGACAGGTGGAGTGCACGGGAATCTGCGGGTGTGCGTGCACCTGCGGATGTGCGGGTGATAGCTGCGACGTCGGTCGACTTTGAAACGCTGTCGTGCCGAATCCTGGATTGCAACGTGATGTGGCGGGGTGTGGTGTATCAAACGAGAACATTGGTGAGCAGTTAGCAGATCAAATTAACAGCACGGCGCAGTAGAACCAACACACGGCACGGTGGTGTCCTCGCGACAGTGTCCACCTTACTCCACCTCCACTAATTCTTCCTCCTCATCATCTTCCCCTCCCCCTTCATCATGACCCTTTCATCCATCGCCCCCCTTCACACTGCTTACGGCGGGAGCTTGGCCGCGCCCATGCTTGCAGACATGTGTGAGTTGCTGCCGTGCGTGCTCGACGACCGCGAAAAGCGTGGCTGCTGCTGTTGTTGGTGGTGGCTGTAGCTGTGGTGGTGGCTGCGTGCAGGGCTGCCCGCTGGCGACAGGATGATTTGGTCCGGCTGCGAAATGGATCGCCGCATCTGCTGCTGTTGCTGTTGCTGTTGCTGTTGCTGGTGATGGCGCTGATGGCGCGGTGGTGTCTGGGGCGCTGGCGGCTGCATAGCATCACAGAGAATTGAGGTGATGATGATGATGGCGGTGGTGGTGGTGGTGTGTGTGTGTGTGTGTGTGTGTGTGAGT
>NW_004754926.1:1456856-1461856 GCF_000188695.1 Salpingoeca rosetta | reverse complement strand
TCGATCCAGATCCAGCGCACACGCCTTCCAATCTTCGCTCCATCCGCCTCAGCGCCTCGGTTATCTCTCTGGCCTCCCACTCATCCGTTTTCCGCAACTGCCATCCCCACCTCCACCCTAGGGCGTTGTTACGTGAGATCTGGCTGCTGTATCGGCAGCAGGAGCTGCGAAGACTGCAACAGCTCGTCTTTGCCGCCACCTCTTTAAGGGCTGTGCCATCCACGAAGGTACCCTTGTTCAGTAGCAGCAGTTGTTGTTGTTGTTGTTGTTGTTGTTGTTGTTGTTGTTGTTGTTGTTGTTGTTGTTGTTGTTGTTGTTGTTGTTGTTGTTGTTGTTGTTGTTGTCGCTGTGACATCAGGAGGAGCAGCAGCCAAGTTGTGAAGAGGTTGGCTGTTGTCTCATGTTCATTTCATGTTGATTACTTGTGCTTGCGCAGTGCGTATGTGCTCACACCATCCGTTGAACATGCACTTGCGTCTGATTTTGGTTTCGCAGACGGCGAAAGCCCTGCGCTTGGAGATGCAATCGTGCACACTTCACATCCCCGCCGTGCCCCAACTCTCCCTCCAGCCGCCATTTGGCATGGTACGCTCACCCTGCTCACGCACATACTTATGAAAATGTGTGTGCGCACATATGCACACACCATTCTCTCTCACCACTTGCTTCGTGTGCACGTGCTTTCTTCGTGTGCACATGCTTGTGTGCGTGCGTATTATCTTACTTCACACTTGCGCTTATGAACACATGCTTTGCCGGTGCCGCCTACAGGTACCGCTGCTGTTCAAATGCCTCTCGCCGCACCAAGTCATCTCCCTCGTCTTTCCGCGTGAGTTGCACACCACCGCACTCCAGCGCCCCTGCTGCTGCCTGTCCGTTAGTAACGCTCATGTGTCGTGACACGATTCACCCTGTGCATACGAACTGCAAACATACCCGTATTGCCACCCTCACCTGCGCTTTCTCGCTGTCTCCCCTGGGCTGCCTTGCAGTGCTGTGTGAGCGGAAAGTGCTGCTGGTCAGCAGTTCCCCGAATCTCTTGCACGCGTGTGCAGAGGCCCTCATCCAGCTCATCTTCCCCTTTGAATACACGCTCGTCTACATTCCCATCTTGCCAACGTGCGTGGTCCTTTTCCGTGCCATGTGTCTGTGTCGGTGTGTGTGTGTGTGTGTGTCGGTGTGTCTGTGTCTGTGTCGGTGTCGGTGTGAGTGTGTGTGTGTGCACGTGGATATTTGAGGGCACCCTGTCTTCTTGCAGTTTGCCCCAGTTCACCGCCAACCCTCCACCCTGCTGCTGCAGGTCTCTGCTTGAGTTCTGCGCGGCGCCAACACCGTATCTGATTGGCATCGATCGCTCCTCGTATCCGCTCGTCTCCCAACTCGACGACGTCATCATCGTACGGCTTCGTCGAGAGGGAGAGAGAGAGTGTGTGTGTGTGTGTGTGCGTTTGCGTGAGTGAGTGTGTGTATTTGCGTGAGTGTGTGTGTGTTTGCGTGAGTGAGTGTGTGTATTTGCGTGAGTGTGTGTGTGTTTGCGTGAGTGAGTGTGTGTATTTGCGTGAGTGTGTGTGCGTTTGCGTGAGTGAGTGTGTGTATTTGCGTGAGTGTGTGTGTGAGTGTGTGTGTGTGTGTGCGTGCGTGCGTGCGTGTGTGTGTGTGTGTGTGTGTGTGTGTGTGTGTGTGTGTGTGTGTGTGTGTTTTAATATTATGTGTGAGAGTGAGAGAGCAAGTTACAATGCGAATAGCCATCCACACTTTGTCCCCTCATTCCCCCCCCCACCGCTCCTTCATCCATGACCACCGCCAGTGCGACCTTGATCGGGGTGCTGTGACGGCGTCGGACGGGTCGCCGTTTGTGGCGGCGCAGCTCCCGGACACATCCGCGCTTCTCGCCGCCATCAAGCACGCCATCCACCCAGACCTCGCTGCCGTCGACGCAGTCATGCGTACGTGCTGGTCATGCACATGCAGGACCGTTTTGTGTCTGTCTGCCTGTCTGTCTGTCTGTGTCTGTGTGTGTATGACCATGTGTGCGAAGGTGTGTATTGAGGTTGAAACTCATGTCGTGCCAGATACTTCAACCCTGCTACCAACCATAGTGCTCATCCATTACTCTCTGTGTCCTACCCCTCTCCCTTGCCACTTCCTGCCCATCGTGCAATGGTTCGCAGCGCGGCAGCGAAAGAAATCTGAGAGCGACGCGTCGCCGCCGCTGCTTGCGCTCTATCCACAATTGCGACAGGAAATCGACATCCGCCTTGCCTTCCTCTCGTGCGTGTGACAGATGTTAACACAAGTCGCTCTGCCTCTTGTTGCTTGTTGGTGTTCGTTCCCTATTGTGCCTCGCCTGAAATTGAATCGCATCACCACCACTGCAACTGCAAATGCACGTTGCCTATGTGCTCACTCCACCTCCCTCCATCCCTCTCTCCATTCCATTCCCCTCTCTTCCTCTCTCTCTCTCTCCCCTCTTCTGTCCTTCCTCTTGTTACAGGTTCTTTGTTGAGCTGCTGCAGGACTACCGCCAGTACTTTGTGTCCGTTCGCGTCAATCCGGACCACGTCTCCCATCTGGACACCGGTGCCCTCTTCCACGCCCACTCGTGCGTATCAGCGCCACCAACTAGCTGTGTGTGTGTGTCTGTGTGTGTGTGTGTGTGTGTCTGTGTCTGTGTGTGTGCGTGTGTGTGTGTGTGCGTGTGTGTGTGTGTGCCTATTCTTGCTTATTTCTGCTTTCATCCCTGGCGCTTGAACGTGTGCAACACCCCCTCCCCCTCTGCATCACGCACATCACCACCACTACCACCACCACGTCAGGCTGGGCCGCCAGAACAGCAGCGGCGAAGATGCGAACACGGCATTCCTCCGGCTGTTTGTGAAGACGATGGCGTTCAACCAGCTCGTCAAGGCGCAGGTTGGCAGAATTGTACCACAACACTTTGCTTGCTCCTTCACAACATCACGCACGCACGCACGCACACACACGCACGCACGCACGCACACACGCACACATAGACGTACTTTCTTTCTTTCACGCAACAAACACACACGCGATTGCGTCAATGCAGACATCGCGTGCGTACCGGCCGACGCTGTTTGATCGGGCGGTGGACATGCGGACGTCGGATCCAAACGCCGCCATCACGACATCGCAGATTGTGCGCGAGCTCTCGGCTGCTGCAACAGTCACCGTACAGCTGCCACAGGCACAAGGTGGGCAAGGAAAGAGTGATGGGTGTTCATGAAGTGGATGGCGCGCTCACACATGCACACACACGCCAACACACGCCAACACACACACGCGCGCTTACACTCAAATATGCACGCACGAGCACACACGCATGTACACCCTGTCACCCTCACGCACTGTCTTCATCACTCGCATCCTCACATCTTCATGGCTGCCTGATTTGCCTCCCGCCCTTGGCACTCACCATTCACTCAGATGACAACACTATCAGTGCCGGCGACACGCTAGCATTGTGCGATGTCCTTCAGCCAGCACGGATTTCCGCGCTGTTCCCCACACGCGGTGATGACAACGGCGAAGATGCCGCTGGTCATGGCGCCCATCAAGAGGGCGAAGAAGGTGAAGACGATGACCAACAGGAACAGCAGCAGCAAGATGATGAGGATGAGGAGGACGCGCCCATCACACGCCATCGATTGCCCATGCGCCCCCAATCTGTCATGGTGCGCACTGACGCCTCCCTCTGTCTGTCTGTGTGTGTGTGTGTGTGTGTGTGTGTGTGTGTGTGTGTGTACACGCACATCGCGTTGGCCGCTGTTTCAATCCGTGTTTTGTTCCACTCACCCGCCTCCATGCTCGACACACACACACACACGTGCATGCATTTGAATGAGAAAACAGAAAGAACGCCCGCCAGAACTTCCGCGCGTGGTGCAGGCGTGCACGCGTGTGCTGAAGGTGCGATCATGTCATCACCACAGCCATCCATCCCACCATGCATTGTCAAGAAACACGAGTTTTTTTGTTTGCTTCTTTCCTGTTTCAAATCCTCTTGTACGCAAGCTGCACATCACACACATCACACACCACATATCACACCACAGGGCCCGGATGACGGGTTGGTGCAGTGGTACATCAAGTCCTTCCGCACGTTTCTCCAGAGTGTTCAGCAGGAGCAGGTTGCCTTCCACGTTGCACAGGAGCTGGCGGCAGCATTCAAAGCGGTGCGCTGCGACGTGGCGTGAGGCGTTGCGTGCTGCAAACGGATCGTGTTGCCGTTGTAGCTGTTGCTGTTTGAGCCGTTATATCAGTCGCTATTTAACCTGTTGGTGTTGAAGGACGGTGTTGCATGACGTTGGTAAATGTCTCACGTATGGCGACCACTGCTTGTATCGTTCGCACTGCACATTTGGTTGCCCTGCGAATCACTCCTTCGGCTCATCTCCTCTCACGCTGTCGTCTCGTGATGCCGCCAGTGGACCATGCCCGTGTCTGCGCTCAAGTTTGACATTGTTGTGAAGCTTGTCTCGGCTCTCCTCACACACGCGCCACCAGCAGCCACCGTCAGTCGTCACAGATTTGTTTTGCTTGGGGGTTTGTGCTTCGTTTGTTTGACAGTTGTGTGTTGTGCGATGCATGTGTGAACTGCGAACTTTCCGACTGCAACGAAACCATCACGAGCCTTTGTCATTGCTTCATTTCTTCGCTGATGTGCAATCAACCCCACTCGTGGGCGGTTCCACCCCCCCCCCTTGTCTGTGCTTCCTCAACACCACCACCACTACCAGGATGCAGTGCCAAAGCGGCCAATCGACCGAGTGGCGGTGGCGCTGCTGCCGCTCATCATGAACTGTTACACATCCGCACTTGATGTGTCCAAGCACGTGCACCACGAGGTGGCACTGCACGCTCTCTGGCAGGACATGTCCTTCTGGTTCAGCGCCCTCCTCCACACCGTCGAGCAGCACGTGTGTGTGTGTGTGTGTGTGTGTGTGTGTGTGTGTGTGTGTGTGTGTGTGTGTGTGTGTAGT
>NW_004754926.1:1451402-1452156 GCF_000188695.1 Salpingoeca rosetta | reverse complement strand
TATTGTGTCACATGTGCGCTTATCTCTTCTTGCCCCTCCTCTGTTACACCCTCATTCGCTTTCCCCACCGCAATTACGCCATGCCCCCCTCCCTCTCCACCTCTGTCCCATGTTTTGTTTCGCTTGACGTCAGGCTGCAAGCGCACGGCCCTGAGGCGCAGGCGACGCTGGATGCTGAGGAGGAAGGCCTCGTCTTCCAGCAGGTGAGGGCCGCGTTGCACATCCGCTTCTCGTCAACGGGGACATGGTGTGTGTGTGTGTGTGTGTGTGTGTGTGTGTGTGTGTGTGTGGGTGGGTGGGTGTGTGTGTGTGGGTGTGTGTGTGCATACGTATGCAATGCTTGAGCTTTGTGAAACAGTGATTTTCACACCGCTGTGTTTGTTCGCCTTAGCTTGGCCTACTCATGTGCTACATGGTTCAACTCAACGTGCCTGAGCACGACGTGCAAGCGTTCATTCGCAGGGTACGAGCTATCGCTTGCTTCATGCAACCCCGCGACAGCTGCCACATCTACTGCTGCGTGTCTTCATTGACGCACGATTGCGTCCTATCGTCCACTTCACACTGGCTCACACGCGCGCATGCGTTCGTTCGATGTGTACATGGTGTGCATTTGCGCTTCAGGCTGTTGTCATGCTGCACCTTCCACGCAAACGAATGGCAGCACTTCTCGCAACCCTCCCCAACCAGGTATGTGTGTGGGTGTGCGTGTGTGCATGCGTGTGTGTGTGTGTGTGTGTGTGTGTGTGTGTGT